>NC_064288.1:29914740-30245494 GCF_019186545.1 Solanum stenotomum
ACATGTGCTGGACATCCCCAAACTCGAATATGTTTCAAACTAGGTTTGTGCCCAGTCCACAATTCAATAGGTGTCAAAGGAACAGATTTAGAAGGAACTAAGTTCAGAATGTAATTTGCAGTTTCTAAGGCATATCCCCAAAACGAATAAGGCAAATCAGAGTAACTCATCATTGATCTAACCATTTCTAAAAGAGTTCTGTTTCTTCTTTCTGCTACACCATTCTGTTGTGGCGTTCTAGGTGCAGACATTTGAGATGTAATTCCTTGTTCTGATAAGTAACTAATGAACTCATTAGAGAGGTATTCGCCACCACGATCAGATCGCAATGACTTGATATATATTCCATGTCGTTTCTCCGTTTCAGCCTTATATTCTTTGAATTTCTCAAAACATTCAGACTTACGGCGCAACAAATAAATATATCCATATTTTGAGTAGTCATCAATGAAAGTCACGAAGTACTCATACCCATCTCTCGCTTGAATGTTCATCGGGCCACACAAATCAGAATGAATTAACTCTAGTTTATCATTGACTCTGTTTCCTTTTGAGGGGAAAGGTCTCTTAGTCATTTTTCCTTCTAAACAAGATTCACATGTTGGTAGTGCCTCCACTTTTAATGAACCTAAAGGTCCATCTTGAACCAACCTTGAAATCCTATTTAGATTTATATGACATAGACGCAAGTGCCATAGATAAGTCTCATTAAAATCAGAAGAACGCTTTCTTTTACTTGAAAGGTTAACATTATTCAGTTCTACGGTTTGTTGTAATTCTGGAGAGACATTAATAATAAAAAGACCATCAATCAATGTACCAGCAGAGAAAAGATGTTTATTATAGCTAATAACACAATCGTTATCAGAAAAATTAACATCATAACCATCTCTCAAAACTTTAGAAACTGAAATTAAATTTCTTCTAACAGCAGGTGCATATAGAACGTCTTTTAAAATTAAAACTCTACCACTATCAAACAAAAAAGTAATATTTCCTAATGCTAAAACTGGAGCTGCTGAACCATCTGCTTGAGAAACACTAACTTCACCTCTAATCAGCTTGCACGTTTCTTGAAACCCCTGCAAGGGCGTGCAGATATGATCAGTGGCTCCTGAATCTACACACCATGAAGTGGTAGAAACAGCCGCTAAAAATGTTTCAACGACAAGTGAAAGTGAGTTACCTGGATTGTTTTTCTTCTTGGCCAAGAAATCTGGAAAATGTGCCTTCCAATGGCCTGACATCTTGCAATGAAAACACTTGCCCTTAGACTTTTTCACGCCCCCAGTTGGAGGTGCAAATGCCTTAGCTTTGTGAGCCTTTTTCTTCTTCTGTCCACCTTGCGGTTTAGAAGTAGAAACTTTCTCAGCATTTAGTGCCATGGATGGTGCCTTTTTGACAAGTGCCTCTGCCACCTGCAACTCATTCAACAATTGTGCCAAATATAGACTCATCTTATTCATATTATAATTTAGGCAAAATTGTTGAAAACTGTCTGGCAGAGACTGCAATATCATCTCAACTTGAGAGTCATTGTCAATTTCAGCCCCCAAGACCTCTAGTCAGAAGACCTATCATCTTTAGAACATGGTCTCTTACAGGAGTGCCTTCAACCATCCTAGTGTTCATGAGAGTTCTCATGGCAGTCTGCTTAGCTGATCGACCCTGGTCTCCAAACATTTGTTTGAGATTCTCCAGAATTTCAAAAGCAGACAACATAGCTTGATGTTGATGTTGCAATACATTTGACATTGAAGCCATAATGTAACATCGCGCCATCTCATCAGCTTTGCGCCATTTCTGATAAGCTAGCTTATCCTCATCACTAGACTGTTCATTTGGTTTCAATGGACATTCCTCATGAAGTACAAACTTATATTCTTCAGCAGTTAACACGATGTCGAGATTTCTCCTCCAGTCAACATAGTTAGAACCCTCTAGTTTATTCTGACCGAAAATAGTACTAATAGGATTAAAAGGAGACATGTTGAATCTGAGATTGAAGAAAAAAGTTACAATAGATCAATCAAAACTGTCATTTAAACATTGAATATTTACATTCAAACTCATCATATACATATACATTCATGCATCTTGAATAGCCAATCGATGGGATTGGAGAACTACTCATACAATATAAATATATAATGACTGAGTATTCACTCCATAAACTTATTCAAACCTAACTCAGATGGAGAGTCTACTGTTAGTTTAAGTCCAGTGAAAATCCTCTAGTTACATTGATCCAATCATATATTACTCAGTTTAGGAGAGTTAATAAAGATTATCAAACTAGCGATTAAATACGTAGTGACTTGTATTAAATTCATCCGATGGGGAGGAAGGTCTAAGCCAACACATAAATTTAATACTTCATTACTATTTAATCTTGGTAATTAAAGAAAGAATCCTCATCACCATTTTATTTCTTCAAATTTTATACAAAAAATTCCAGAAAATAAAGCATAAACATGACCAGTTCAATTTGTTTAAATATACCATACAATGACATATAGCATAAACAAAATTCCAGTGCATCTTGTTCACTGCCGCCTCTTCACAAATAATTCACTCAACTTTTAACTATTACTGTTCAATCAATTGAAAAGTTTTTAATTTGCGTTAATCAGAAAAGGAAAACATGCAGGTCCACCATGAAACAAAATTTCATAAAGAAGCTGATACCTATTCATGTGAACTACGGGCATACAACCTTTTAAAATATACACGGTTAAAAAAAATCCCACCGAGCCGCCATCGTCAGAACTCTTGTGCTATCACAATAATCTTTTAAAATTAATTAATGCAGATTGACCACAACTTTTACCAACGAATTTACATGTCTGATTATCGTATGCACTCAACAAAACAAACCAGTCTAGTTTCATCAATTTTGCCTTTATCGTGATAAAATAAAATTCACCAACCACGATTCATGCATACAATTTCACATACGCATATTTTAGGTTATCTATAAAGATGTAAGTATGGCTCTTGATGCCAATTGTTAGAAAATAGCATTCACAGCGGAAGCATTCCAGAATCATACATCTTGCATGAGTATAGACAACAACAATCACAAATACGTATCACATACAAGTTATACTGAAAATTAACTCAGGATTACCTCTTGAAGCGTGTGCAGATATCTTGAAGCAAATCCAACTCCAGCTCTATAGTCTTCTACAGTGATCCCAAATAACAATTGAACTCTCTCAATACTTGGGTGGGCAAGTATCGTATAGAATCCTGAATCTACTCTCTAGGTTAGAAGAATCCCTACTTATAGAGCTCTCTTCCTAGTCCAAAGAGGATTCCTTTTTCTTTCAAGGAAACCAAGAAACTCACGTTTCTTTTTCCAAGAAGGAACACGTTTCTCTTTTTTTTTTTTTACCAAAAAATAAGATTCTGAGTTCTAGTTAAATTGGGCACTGGAGGGACCACCGAATTTATTACTGATGCTTCCTATTATGGAAATAATTCCAAATAATTAATTTGAATTATTCTTACCATAATAAATTACAAATCATTCCACTAAAATTCGTAATTGCACTCCTCTATATATATTTTGAAATTCACCATTAAACACTTATGTAATTCCCCATGTTAAGATTCCAGATACTAATCAATAAATTAAATTACTGACGAATTTAATTCAATGATTAATTTCCTTTAGAGCAACACTTAACTTATTTCATGTGCCAGATTCATAAATCTACCGGCCGGGTTTACACATGAAAACTTATAAGTTTCTCATAAAAAGGTGTATCATCAATCTCTATACTGAGACATGGATTCCATCAACTAACTAATTATTTCACCAATATATATTATTATCATCCAATCTACCAGGCATATTGACCCATCTCAGAATCTCACCTTTTAATAAATCAAAACAATAATTAATATATACAGATCATAATCGTTATATCAAGATTAAGAATATAAGTACATTTAACAGTTTAGAGAATATGTTTTTATCAATCAGTCTAAAACATCTATCTCTGCTTGGTCCCGTTCAATACATACAAAATGCACTAGCACGAGAAGTTAGAACTATACCATTCTCATAATCAAGATAAATTACATTTAATCTCGTGCTACAATCTTTCTGATGGTTTTGTCCAAAATTTCCATCTACGATTGTGAACTATAACTTTTAACTTATAAGAACCGATGATTTAATCTTCTGTGTATAAGCTTAAACTCTATACACCAAATCATCTACTATATAAGTTAAGGACACATATATGAAAATTGATCTATTTAATGTAACACTTTATTAAATTGAGTAAATGAATAAACAGTTGTTCAATAATAATACTATATCAAAACGCATGGTTAATAGTATATCCTAACAGGGAGGAGAAGCACAAACAAGTAAGGAACAATCAACTGAGGAGCGGGACTTGGTGTCCCTTGTTGTCCCAAGCTTCAAAAACCCCAAATTGGTAGCTTTGTTGAATGACAAGGATACATCAAAGAAGCACAAGGGGTCATTGTTTCTAACGAGGATATAGTTGATGCAGCTATAAGGGCTGGTGTTAATATTGGTGTTGGTGTTGGTGTTGGTGTTGATGTTGGTGGTCGAATTTGTGTTGGTGCTGATGTTGGTTTTGGTGGACAAAGTGTTGGGGCTACCTCTTGTAGTCGATGCTCTAGATTTCTATGTGAGAAGTGCAAGAAACATGATGACGATTCTATCATGTATCTTCAAACATTGAGTGAGACTGTTAATGAATTTAAATACAAAAGAGGGGTCAGAGTCACTCCATCAAACAAGGTTGGGGATCCTCATACTCCACAGGCAAAGTGGAGAAAAAAAATCCTTTATCAAGGCAATAAAGAATTTGAAGAAGAAAATATTTGGAGAATTTCCAATGGGCATAGGAGAAAAGCTGGAGCTCAAGCAAGTGAATATTTATAAGTTGGTGCTTGTAGCTAAAAAAACCAAACTATTGGAACTGATGAAAGTAAAGGAACCGTGTGCACAATACGACATGCATTATTTTAGTTGAAATGATTTCAGGGCCATGACAAGCATGAATATTTGGTGGGAAGACTAGGTAACTTTTCTTTACTAACCTTCTTCAATTTATAATGTTTGTTTGTTTTATCTTTTCAATCATTACTCTTATTTACTCTTTAATATTAATTGTTATTTCAGTATATTGATGAAATTTTTAGCCTCATGCGGGAGAGACATTTGAGATACCCTGAGCACTATGATTTCATGGATAGCATCATGGATCTCAACTTCTATATACCAACTTCAAACAAAGGTATGACAGTATCAGCGAGGAGGCAACAACAGTAGGTGGCAGAAGCTTTAGACAGTTAATTAATGAGTTTGTATGGAATGCCGATTTGATTGACTACGTCAGGGGCATTAAACCATATGCTGGAGGCATAGATTGGATTGGTGCAAAAAGGATTTTTGCAGTCATGAACATGAACAAAACTCATTTTGTGACTCTTGAGATCCTTTTGCACGAGGGTCGCATGAATGTTTATGGCTGCAACCTGATGAGTATGTAATATGCCATGTTTTTGACATTCATACAACCTATATTTGAGTTGCTGCCAAGATTGTTGAGGTTAAGTGGAATAATGAAGCATTTTCCAGATAAGTTCCTCAATGAACCATGGAAATTTGAAGGTCGATTGGAACCCATGGTAAAAAATAACACCAATGCCACGTGCGGGTCATATTCACTTGCATTTATTGAGCATTTTATTACCAACACAACAATTCAACCTCCCGACACCACGTTATGTTACAATATAGTTGGTCGAATACAATGGAATTGGGATGCTGGGATAGTATCTAGGATCTTGGAGCCTTGACAATGTGTTTTAAATTAATGACAATGTTTTATTATATCTATTATGTTATGTCATCTTATATTGAGATCAACTACATAGTATGTGATGTTATGTTTCTCCAACCAATTCCTTTTTAACTCTATCAATCCACAACATAATCAAATGTTGCTATAGATAGCTGATATGTTGCAACATTTGAGGAATCTGTAGCAACAAATGAGTCATCTTTTCATATCAAGAAAACAATAACATCCACAGTGTAGTCATTTAGAGAGTTTTGTTTATGGGGAGATTTTCTCCCAACATGTTTATGTTTTTCTTTTCATATTAGTTTTATCATATGTAAGTCGTTTAGCCAGACCATATTAATAATACTATGTTTTAGTATAATTTTGTTTGTCATCTTATTTATCACTATCTTGATTGCAATTGTAAGCTTCCGCGTGACGCCCTAATCAATTTCGAACCCAATAAGTGGTATCAGAGCACATGGTTCAATGATCCAATGGTTGAACAAGATTGAAGACAGGTGCAAGTGATTTCAAATCAATTTGCAATCAACGTGATGATAATGAAGATTTTTGTGCCACTACATTTGCAGAAAATTTTCAAATATATTTTCAACAATTTTGCTGCTCTATCCTTAAAAACAAAATCAACTTTCAACCCCAGCAAAATTTTAATGTTCGGGCTTCACTTTTAACTCATGCATCTTATTTTTAACTCATGAGCTCCACTTTCAACTCGTGCATATTATTTTTAATGCTTGAGCTCCACCTTCAACCCTGCTCATTACTTTTAACACAATACTCCAATTTTTAGCCCACATAAATTTTTAAATCATGGTAAGCAGTGTGATACATGAAAATTTTGTGAAGAGCAAGATTATCAAGCATATGAAGAAGGCAGATCAAGTTTTGTCAAGAAATTCCAGCCAAAAAGGGAGGTTTGTTAGGGTTTTGTCTTGATTTTCTTACCTTATTTGAAGTTTATTTTTTCCTAAAACAAAAGACAACATTACCATAAATGTTTTTCTTTTTTATGAAAGGAAATATATTTTTCTTCCATATTTGGTTTACTCTTTCCTTAGAAGAAAAGTTTGGAGATCTATAAATTGAAGATTTATCTTCTCATATCAAGAAAACAATAACATCCACAATATAGTCATTTCGAGAGTTTTGTTTATGGAGAGATTTTCTCCCAACATGTTTATGTTTATTTTCTCATATTAGTATTATCATATGTAGGTCGTTTGGTCAAACCATATTAATAATCTTATATTTTAGTATAACTTTATGCGTCATCTAATTTATCACCTTTTTGATTGCAATTGTAAGCTTCTGCATGACACCCTAATCACTTTCATACCCAACAAGTAGTATCAGAGCACATGGTTCAATGATCCAATGGTTGAACAAGATTGAAGACAGATTCAAGTGGTTTCAAATTAATTTGCAATCAACGTGATGTTAATGAAATTTTTGTGCTACTTCATGTGGAGAAAATTTTCAAATATATATTCAACAATCCTGCTGCTATATCCTTAAAAACAAAATCAACTTTCAACCCAACAAATTTTTAATGTTCGGACTCCACTTTTAATTCATGCATCTTACTTTTAACTCATGAGCTCCACTTTTAACTCATGCATCTTACTTTTAACGCATGCTTTCCACTTTCAACTCATGCATATAACTTTTAACGCATGAGCTCCACTTTCAACCTTGTTCACAACTTTTAACACAGGGCTCCAAATTTTAGCCCATATCAATGTTTAAATCATGGTAAGCAGCAGTGATACATGAAGATTTTTTGAAGGACAAAATTATCAAACATATGAAGAAGGTGGATCAAGTTTTGTCAATAAAATTCAGTCAAAAGGGGTGATTTGTTAGGGTTTTGCCCTAATTTTCTTACTTATTTGAAGTTTATTTTTTCTAAAAAGAAAAGACAAAATATTACCATAAGTGTTTTTACTTTTAATGAAAGGAAATATATTTTTCTTCCATATTTTGTTTATTCTTTCCTTAGAAGAAAATTTTAGAGATCTATGAATTGAAGATCCATCTTCTCATATCAAGAAAACAATAACATCCACAATGTAGTTGTTTAGAAAGTTTTGTCTATGAGGAGATTTTCTCTCACATGTTTATATTTTTTTTTCATATTCGTTTTATCATATGTAGGTCGTTTGGCCAAACACTATTAATAATATTATGTTTTAGTATAAATTTATTTGTCATCTAATTTATCACCATCTTAATTACAATGGTAACCTTTCGCATGACGGCCTAATCACTTTCGAACCCAACAATTTGTTGACTTTTTTTCGTCTTCTATGTTGTGAGATTTTTAGGGTTTGAATTTCTTAACAATTTGAAGAAATAATTTCAAATTGTATTAGTCTTGTGGCAAAAATGATTTTTTCGCCGGATTTGTTTTTAACGCAATTTGATTTTTATTTTTTATGATATTCTCTTCTACTCTAATGAAAATCTTTAGTTGTGAACTCATCTGATTTTTTGTTTAAGTAATGCTTCTCCGTCAAAGATAAGAACAACGATGATATTGATGATGGTGGTATGATGCTAAATAAAAGGAATGAATGATTATATGGGAAAGGGGTGTATCAAGGGATGGTGGCGAAGGAATTTGCTTAATGAGGTTCAAGGTAATCTTGGATTGAGAAATTCAATTGGGGAAGACAGAGTTGGAGATGACTGGCAACGATTTTTTAATTTTTTTATATGTTCAAATTATCATTTTTCTAATGTTGAGGGGAAAATTTTATCAAGGAAACAATTCAAAACAATTATAGGAAAAATAAATTATTAAAGTTCATGAAAATATTAGGGAAAACATAACATAGCATTCTGAAAGAAAGGAACAATAACAACAAAGTTGCAAACAATATGTTCAGAATATCCAGTAGTTCACAAGAAACCATAAGTTGTATACTTCTGCTTCCACACTACATGTTTTGACTAACTTGGCATGTAATATATACATTCTCTTACTACCCAGAAAATTCACATGAAGAACGGTTTATGCAAGCAATCACTCGATTATCTTACTCTTAAAGTCTGTTAAGAAAATTCACATGAACAACTTATAAAAATGATTAATCTACCTAATCAACGGATAACTAATTATCAATGAAAAAAATCTAGAAAACTAAAATAACACACAAACAGCTTGTTAAAAAAATCTTTTCTAGTTGCTTAAAAGTTCAGCGAAAAAATAATAATTCTAGTTGCTTAGAAGTTAAGAAAAAAAAAGTTACAAAAAAAAAACACAAAAATTTCCAAAAAAAGGGAAGAAAATACAATCACTTATTTAAAAAAAACTCCATATTTGTTTTGATTCTTGATTTTTTCCTTCAAAAAGGAAAATCAAGAAGAGGGGAAATTTAAAGTTCTTTTTTTTTTCTGTTTTATTTCTCAAAATGGTCTTTTTCTTGTCTCATCAATCCCAATATATATGGGAATTGATAAATTCTTTTTCTTCTACATCTTACTTCTAAAAGGATTGTTACTAGTAGAATTTATATATAAATTCTAAAGGAACCAACCAAAGGTTGTAATTTGAGTGGAAAAAGGGAAGAAAGGGTGAGATCAATAGAGAGAAAAGAAAATCCAATAGAGGAAAGGATGGTGAAACAGTGACTCAAAATGACGAATTAATGAAGGCGCTCAAAATGATTACTACCCGACTTAATCCGTTAGAGATTGCACAAAATCCATATAATCCAGTGAACATGACCGATGTGAGGAGAATCCATCAAAACCCGATCCATCAAATTAAAATACAAGCTTTCCGAGCTCCTCAAGTCTAGCAAATTGAGGATCAATTTGGTGATTATGAAGACAAATTTCAAGAAGCGTACCAACAGAGAAACGAAAGAAGGGCGCCATGAGTTAGGGTTGAGGATGTCAATCTTAGTAGCATTAAGATGAAGATTCCTACTTTCAAGGGACAAGAGATTCAGACTTTTACCTTGATTGGGAGAGGAAAGTGGAGGCCATCTTTGATTGGCATAACTACTCTGAAGGTAAGAAGGTTAAACTTCTTGTTGAATTTTCTAACTATGTTGCTAGTTGGTGGAAGAAGTTCTGCAGAGACATAATAGACAATGTATAAGTACCTATTGTGACATGGGACGAGATGAAGAGGGTTATGAGAAAAACGTTTTGTCCCATCATACTTCCAAAGAGATCTGCAAAAACGCCTTCAAACTCTGAAGCAAGGTTCTATTTATGTGGATGATTATTTCAAGGCTATGGATAGGTCTATGATCCAAACTAATTGTAATGAGGTTGAGGAGGACACTATGCCAAGATTTCTTAATGGTTTAAATGGAGAAATAGTTGATGTAGTAGAATTGCAACAATATGTGAATTTAGATGAATAGTTTGAGTTGGCTGTAAAAGTAGAAAAAGAAAATAAAAGGAAGCAACAAGCTAGTTCATGGAAGAATCGATCTACTACAACTACAAGGAAACAATGTCCAATGTTTTATTTGAAAATATAATTAGACTGATTTTAAGAGTCGCCACTTAATTTTAAAGCAAAATTAAGAAAACTATTTTTTCCAAAAGATTAAAAACATAAAATCTAATGAAAAATAATTAAGGGGGTTCGGGGTTCATATTAGCATTTCGGGAAGGGTTTGAAAGCACCCGAAATGCCCGCTAACACGCGATTATCCGGTAATTAACTATTTGGCTAAATTTATTTGACTTAATTTTGAATTGAACAATTTTTATTATTAGGACGGAGAAAGGGAAAATATTAAGATTTTATCTAAGTGAAATATTTGGTAAACTTATTTATTTATTTATTTTAGTAAAAGATGAATAACTTAGTTAAGTAATTAATTCAAAAATGGGTGTCTTTTGGGGATTTTGAATTTTTAAAACCTTAAGATTAAGTAATATATATTGATAAACAAATAAACACAATAAGAGCAAAGAGGGAAAGAGACTTGGGCCCAAATCCGGTTTTCCTGTCCGCCTGAGCTAGTATTTGGGCCCATTTTCGTTTCGGACCTTTGGTAGCTCATTTAAATCACTGGTACCTGTGGCCTAGTCTAACAAAAAATATATATCTTTCTTTTGAGCCTTAGGTCCAGTTCCTCCACCTGTTCTAAGAACTAACAAGTAATAGCAAATAAGTGGGCTTAGGCCCAAAAATACAATTTTTTGAATTAAGAGTGGACCTTTGGCCCAATCTTTTCAATTTCTCGATCTGCTGCACATTCTTTCAACTCCGGGACCTTTTCGTCGGTCTTGATAGTTGGATGACTCGATGGGAAAGAGTTTGAGCCTTTATGGCTCTCCCGAAGTGCTAAGGGAAGGAGGAGTTCGTAGTAAACTCGGACAGATTTCACATGTAAACAAAAGTGAGAAGATAAGGATTAATAGGCAATAACAAAACTATAATACATTTAAAACAAATCATAGCAACCCCTAAACCAAAATATAGCAAACAACGCTATCGAATTGAAATGACATAAATCTAGATAAAAAGATACCAACTCCGAAGACAATGAAGATCCATCATACTAAAGATAAAGTAACGATTACTTAAAATACTATTTTTACATCTAAAATCCACAGCAAACAAATACTAACCAACTTATTTAATGAGCAGATATGCCAATAAAGGATAATATCCACTAAAGCCGGATACTCAAATTTAGCTACTAAACATGACTATATAACGCAATGAGGCTATAGATGGATTAATGTATAGGAATTATGATTAGCCACTCAAAGGGTGTACATTTACAACCTCACTTGGAAAAGAGAATTAAAAAAAAGAGGTGACCTTAGCACAACTTTAACAACCTATCAATTCATACTAGAGAAAATGTATACATAGATGCCAAGACATCTCTTCATTGTAAGGAAATTCTGGACTAAACATAAACTAAGAAAAATAAATAAACTAAGATCAACAAAGAGGGGCACATCTACAAAGAGAGGCACATCTACATACGAGAAGCTAGTTAAGCCAATAAGACAACAAATCAAACATTCAAGCAGTTGCCGATTCACTTTACTCAAACAACAATGAGGTGAGAACCAGCTATTTGACACACTCACACTTTCTAGATTTTAAACATGAAGAAATATGCGAGGAAATAGTGTTCCAAATGAATGACAAGAAAATATAACAAGACTTCATTAATGATCATTAAATGAGCTTAAAACAAGAAGAAACATGGGTCAAAACGAGCACACAACAGCTCAATCGAATTTTAGTTTACCACTGTCTCCAACAAACTATGAACAACGCTAACATACAACTTTCTTATCAACTAATTTTCCAGATTCTGCCTTATTTAAAAAAGAAAACAACACTGACAGTAATAAAAACAAATAGAATTTTTGAAACTTAAGGAACAAGGAAAACAAGAGAATAAAGATTCAACAATATTCAAACAAACATACAAGTAGGAAGATAATGAAGCGAACTCAAATCGAGAATCAAGGAAATCACAACTCTAGATACGTAAACAATAAAGACCTTAATCGAGTCATTCGAGAACAAGATATATAACATATTAAAACCACCTATTTGTAGATACAAATAGCAGTGACGCAATGGTACAATAGTGAGGCACATCAGAAATAGAAGAAGACGGAAAGAAGATTATGGCGGAAAATGTTACCTTTTTCCGGGCAATAGATTGAGATGAGAATGAGCTACCTATGCGCCTCCACCTTCGAAACACGATTCTGAGAGCTCCAATGAGCAGCAGATATGTTATGTTTCGAAAAAAGAAAATGAAACCTAAAAGCTCTCTGTGATACTCCTCAATTTTGGGTCTATTTTTGCCTCAAAACCTTTGTATTTTCTCTATGGTGTTGTATCTAATTTATGAATATCCACTCCATATTTTCTAACCCCTAACACTGAAAGAGGAAAGAGCTTATATAAAGGAGAAATAGTCCATTAATAACCCTTCAAACTACCACACTCCATTATATAGTCCTCCTCTCTTCCATTTTCTCTATTCTTCCTGATTTTCCATCACTCTCCCCCAAATTTTCTTACTCTTAAATTGAAGATCGTGAGTCCAAAATTTTATGAAGTTATTAACCAAAGGGATAAAACAACACACTCACACAACTCTGTACTTCTCTTGAAAGGTACTAATTTCTAACCTAAATTATTAGATTTGTAGTTGAATCAAAAGTTGTTACTTGACCTTGGGCATAAATTGCTTGTTGAAATTGATATTAATCGTTTAAAACTACCTTTGGAATGATGCTATTGTGAGTGTTGTTGAGTTTTGATTTGTATATGCCTGTAATTTACTTCTACATGTATTCTTAACTTCGGGTTTCAGTTGGATTTTTGTTCGTGTGTCTAATTGCATGATTGAAACCCTAGGAATGATAGAATAACATGAAAATATGTTGAAATGCATGTTCTCGAAGTTCTTGGGTTGTTTAAATTATTAAATTTTGATGTTGGAATAAATTTGAGAATGCGATCTGACATAGTTGTGAACGACGGTTCGATTTACGGTCCGTCGTTCCATTGATGGACTGTTCTGTTGTACTGTCATTCCAACTTCTGGGACCTAAAATTTAACCTCCTTACTTATGGTTAGGACCTATGGTTTGTATGTTTTTCTATGACCCGTAAGTACAAATCATAGGTCCTAAAAAGATAGTTTTTTTAAAAAAATTGAAGTGTCGTGATTTTTTTTCTTCTTTTGTTCGGTATAGTTTGAGTACTAACAAGTCTTACACAAAATTGTGGTGCCAAAGAAAGCACACACCTACAAAAGGAAAGGGAAGACAATGTATGTGGCTCCCTCGCGTCGGCTTATTAAAGAGTCTAATGGGTCTGAATTTGACCTGGGCATAACCGAGACTCTCCTATGGAGCATCAGACTACGAGACAATAGACTAGACACACTGAGAGGGTCAAGGTGTCAGAAGGGGAGTAGTTCCTCAGCCATAATGATTCCCTAACCCCCCCCCCCCCCCCCCCCCCCAAGTTTGAAGAGGGGGACCAGAGTTCAGTAATGCAAATAAAGAGTCTAGTCCGGCTCCAACTTAGATTCAGTGGCTTCCTAAGTTTCTAATACCACTAATTTCGGAGAGGCTAATGACTCTCCCAATACGAGAGTTTAGTCGATACACTTGCCTACATAGCCGAACAGATGGTGCGTCTGGGGTATGTTCCATATTAATATGGATGGGATGTTTATAAATGAGCATTAGAAGAAAATCGGGACCATTACTGAGGAGACACGGGTGCTCAAAGGCAACCTTCACACAGTGCCAAACATTCACGAGCTTTTGAAGTGGCACATATGTGAGTGGATGGTAGAGACTGAGGGGATGTATGTCACGCAGATTGTTAGGGAGTTCTATGTTTCCTATGTGCTTACTATAAATAAGGCTCTGCCACCACTGTCTAAGGCACTAACTCAGACCCCAATTTTGACTACCTTGGTGCAGGGTGCTCCTGTTGATTTATCAGAGACCACCGTACGCCGTTTATTTATGGCCCGTCACATGCTCAACAGATTAATACAACTGAGTATGACTACTTGATGGGGGTGGTGCAAAATAGAGTTGCTATGCTTGATAATGAGCAACGAGAGAGCTTGCTACGATAGATGGCTCGACATATTTCTGACGAGGAGGAGAATACCGAGTGGGTTCTTGACATGATGCAACCGCTCAAATTCACATAGATTGCTTGAATATGTATTGCAAACTCTTGTGATTAGTATAGATTTTACATGGCTCACCATAAAGATAGTGATGCCAAATCTTGAGTGCAAATATGATTGCGGCAAATTCTAACTCATGTGTCAGATAATTCTTCTCATGAATCTTTAGCTGTCGGGAAGCAAATGCCACTACTTTGACATTCTGCATTAATACACATACCAAACTAATTCTAGATGCATCACAATAAATGTTGACACCACCCTGTGCGGTAGGTAATGTCAAGACTAGAGTCGTAGTCAGTCCAATCATTAATTTTTGAAAAACTTCTTCACATCCATCTAACCATTGAAAGACCACACCTTTCTAAGTTAAACGTGTCAATAGAGCGACTATTGTCAAAAAACCCTCTGTATGAGTCCCAACAAATTGCGTATCTCTGTATGAGTATTAGGTTGAGGCCAATCTCGAACTGCTTCTATCTTTTTTGGATTAACTTGGATTCCATCTCGTGACACCACATGTCCCAAAAAGGAAACTGTGATCAACGAGAACTCATATTTTGAGAACTTTACATAAATCTTTCATTTTCTAATTGTCTGCAATACAATTCTCAAGTGGTGTTCATGTTCGGCCTCACCCCGAGAGTAGACCAAAATATCGTCAATGAACTCAATCACAAAATAGTCTAAGTATTGCTTGAATACCCTGTTCATGAGGTCCATGAATTATGTGGGTTCATTAGTTAGTCTGAAAGACATCACAAAAAAATCAATGTGTCCATATCTGGTCCGAAAGGTTATCTCAAAGATATCTTCGATCTTAACTCTCAACTGATGATAACCTAATCTCAAGTAAATTTTGGAAAAATGAGTAGCACTGTGTTGTTGATCAAATATATCATCAATACGTGGCAATGTGTATTTATTTTAAACTGTTACCTTATTCAGCTACATGTAGTCAATACACATTCTCTCATCGTTCCAACCTTTTATTTCACAAATAACACCGGTGCACCCCAAGGCGATACATTAGGCCTAATGAACCCCTTATCAAGTAGCTCATGGAGTTGAACCTTCAATTCTGTCAACTCAGCACGAGCCATAAGATATGGAGGAATAGAGATAGGTTGATTCCTTCGCACTAAATCAATGTTGAATTCAATTTCCCTCATTGGAGATAACTAAGGTAAGTCATCTGGAAACAAATCAAAAAATTCCCAAATAATTAGAACACTATCAATAGTGAAATCCTCCCCTCGAGTATCATGAATAGTAGCAATAAGAGCAAGCACCCATGATGAATCATTCAACGTGCCTTTACATATGATATTATCTTTCCTTGTGTCAAATGAGTCACACCTTTCCACACTAAAGGTAGTTCTCCAGGAAAATCAAAATGTAATAGCTTAGAATAACAATAAACCAAAGCATAACATGATGCTAACCAATCTATGCCCATAATCACATCAATGTCAGACATCGACAACTCTAGTAGATCAATTCAATCTATCCCGATCAATGATAGACCCCAACAGAGCTGCCTTCGGGTGCCAGAGGATGGATTCATTTTGTGACGGCATGAGTGTGCTGCAAATAAAACCAAACCAGTTCCTCGCAACTACATTTAGATCCTTCTTCTTAATTTGAACCCCTATCTCAATCCACGATGTTGTAATGTCAGAAATCAAGGGAGCAAAACATCTTTTAAAGTCATCAAGTGTCTTTTTTTGAATCTTTTCCACCAAGAAATATACTACCTGAACTGTGCACCCCAAAACTTTGTTAATTTATGTGCAGCTGCACTTCACTTTCTTACCCCACACTAAAACATGATCAACTGATGCAAATAAACTGGCCTTCTTTTTGCCTTTTGAGATCAGCTTCCCATATTCCTCATAAAACTCCTGGACCTAAGAAGGTATATAAGGGGTGCCTGTACCGGGGGCACTTGTAGAATTGTACGCAACCTGACAATCTTTAATTTGATCATCGAACGAGGCGGAGGTGCCTGTACCGGGGGCACTTGTGGTACTTGCTCAACTGCATGTGCTGGATGTGGAAGAGGAGTCGGGAGTACTGGGATTCTCACTAGATCATGTAGCGCCTTGCAGCGTAACTCCGCCCGTCTCCTTTTGAGGAGTTGATCATCTACAGGCTTGGACTCGTAGCCCGACGATGTAGACCCAGAATTTTCCTATCATTTAGACTCAGAGGTGGTGATGTGTGTAGAGTCGATACCCATGTTGTTGGAGATGGAGCTGCTTAAACATGGCTCCGCAGGTTTCTTCCCTTTATTTGTACCTTTTCCCCCTGTTAAAGGAAGTTTGGCTTGCGTAGACCTTGGAAGGGCAACCTTCGTGGCAATTACCACCACTTTGTCTTTCTTCCGATGTGGTTGATTTCTTCCAAGTACGTTGGGTCTAGCCATATCAGCAAGACAACACAAATCGAACAAACGCAGTTGCGAAGGGTTAGTGAAAAATCAAACTTAAACAAAATTTTGTAGAAAAACATATTGATCAACTTGCCGAGTCGCTGAGCTCATTAGGTGACCCTTAGAGGGGCGCTGAAAGTTACAAAGCAAAAAAAATGAAAATTCAGCACAACTCCATGATGTTCAGATCAATTCAGTGAGATGCCGAACTTGATTAGCGAGCAAAAAGTAGCTCACCAAAATTTCAAGAATAAATTTCAACAAACAAGGCTACAAAAAGGTGATGATACGGACATTCAGCGAGTCACCGAATAAACTCGATGAGCTCACGCATATCGCCAAATGTTATAGAATCCAACAACACAATTTCAGGGTAAAATGGCTAGGTGAGGAGTCAGCTGGCGAGGCGCCGAGTTGGTCGGTGAGCTTGACTAAGCTCGTCGAATAGCCTCTCTTGCCAGATTTTGACTCTCATCCCTAATTTCCAACACATAGTTTGCGATAACCAAATCAAAGCCCTATTCTATGCAATTAAAGCCTAGCCCATGCCATTACCAACCCCGGGGTACCCGGACTTCCCCAAATTTGTCTAAATTCGACCAATCAACATATTTTTCCCTTAAGAATGACGTCACCCGATCTATCATTGGGAAAATTAGGGTCTTTAGTGCAATTCTGGTTACTTAGACTTCATCCACACTAAACCCAACATGCATAACCGCCAATCAAACAATATAGACTTGAAATTTAAATTTAAATAGGAGAATTATATAGTATGCTCATTTTACCCAATAATATTTAAATAATCAATTAATCATACAAGGGTAAATAGTAGATCCATCACTTATATGCACATGCTTAGGAAATGGCGAGAAATTAGAGCAAGTTTAGGACACTAACCTCAGAAGCAGATAAATAAACAACGCAAGCAAAGGATAAAGCTAGCTGAGCAACGATTTCTAACTATGCAACAATACCCGCGCAAGAATTTATCTAGAAGTAGGATATAATATGAAGGTGAGATAGTGCAAGAGTCGAAAAAATGCAAAATAACAAGGAGTTTTGAATTTACAACTGTTGGAAGCCTTTTTCACTCTTCAGTTCGTGCCTTGATCGGCGATGGCCACCTATGTCGCCTAATCTTTCAGTGATGTGCCGATTGGCTAGTTACCCACCGAAGTTTCCAGAATTACAATCTCTTTATTGGTCAAAAAAGCAATCCACATCATCTTTCGCCGACCCACTCGGTGATTTGCTGAATGGGTCCGGAGCTCTCCCAATTACCTTTTTTTCCACGAAGTCAAATTATTTTAACTTGCACGTCCAACACCCGTTATTCAAATAACCAAACCAAAAAACTAAAACTTGGGTTGCCTCCCAAGTAGCGCCTTATATAACATCTTTGAACGACAAAGACATGCTTTCAAGCTTCATTCTTTGGGTTAACCATAGTATCACTTCATAAACCTCTTTTTGGCCTTGGATTCAAATGAGTCGAGAATTGGCCCATCTGTGTTTCCAGGTATTTAATAGACAATGCGTGTGAAGTAACTGTTTGGTTCATAGAAGAGAAGTCATGTTTTATTTCCTTTAACACCTTGTTTGATCCTTCCACTTTGTTGAGAATACGATAACCATATCTTCGGTGCAGAATTTTTAAGGATTAGCCCTTGGCTCTCTTGGATTTTGACGCTTATAGGATTAGCCCATCTGGCTCCCTCCAATTTGTACCATGTTCACGCAATTCCCTATCTTGATCTCTCCAACCATCATCTGGATCCCTGTTGAGACCTTCATTCCCCCCCGACCTTCGATAGTTCGGATGGAAACCTCCTTTCTGATTTGCCAAGAAATGCACTTTTTCATTGTACATGGTTTCAATGTGTGCTTCATCGGGATTTACTCCACTAACTCCAACCGCATTCACAGCCTTGGAGCAACTTCCCAAGAAATATTTCGACAATAGGTCCATTTGGGTCATCATATTGGCCATATTTTCATCTCGCTCTTGGTTCTTTTCTAATTGTTCCTTTGTCATGCCGAAATTCAACGGAGACACCAGATCTTATCTAGTGTACCAAGCTTAATTGATATTTTTCATCTCATCAAGAAGGGTAGATGATATGTCAAAAGGTTGGTGCATGATTCCCCCTCGAATGAGTCGGTCTGCCACACCTTTGTTGACTAAGTTGAGGCTCCAGTAAAAATATTGCAACAACACATTGTCCGGTAGTCCGTGAGTTGAACATTAGAGCAGCAACTTCTGGAACCTTAACCATGTGTCTTGAATAGGTTCACCATCAACTCACTTGATGTTCTGAATAATATCTCTCAACTTCACCATCTTTGAGGGAAGGAAAAACCGTACATAAAACACATCAGTGAGCTCCTGCCAAGAAGTGATTGATTCCCTTGGTAAATCGGCCAACCACTTCGTTGCCTCGCCCATTAGAGAAAAGAGAAATAAATGAAGTCGGATTGACTCCCGAGTGATGTTCTTGAAAGAAAATGGTCCACACAAATCCACAAAGTTTTAGATGTGGTCATGAGGGTCCTCATGAACAAGTCCTATAAAGAGACCTTTCATTTGCAAAAGCTGCAATATAGTGTTGGTCACATGGAACACTGCATTGCCTACAGTTGGAGGCAATCAGATACCACCTGCACTTTCCATCCGATCCTCATTGACATCATGCAAATTCCTGATGTCATCATTGTTCCCAAGTTGGATGGCATTGCTCCCATGGATATTCATCTCTTCATATGTTTAAGAGCAGCCAATAAAAAACATAAAAAAGATAATTCAACTACAACAAAATCAGTTCACGACTAAACTTCAATAAAAGAATTCTAAACACCACTTCCCGGTAGGGCTCCATTTTTTTTATTACACTCAACTACACTTCATATGATTCTAAGTGTAGGCGGCCACTAACAAGTATAAACCCAACTAAGAGTTGGGGTCAATCCCAGATTGAGTGATACGATAAAGAGTTCTATTAAGAAGTAAAATGGTGTTCTAATCATTTGTAGATGTCCACATTTTGCAATATTAAATAAAAGCACAAGGTTTTGACAATTCATGTCAAATAAGAAAATTTGGGTAAGCAAATTACGACTACTAAAATCGGTGGGGGGTAAACAAATAGAGAAGGTTTCTTGGGAATGTGATAAATTGAATGCCAATTTCGAGTAATCGGTGAATATTATTTACTAAAAGTCGTCGAATCTCATTGGGTAGGCAAAGTTTTGGGTGCAACAACCATCTTTCAATCAACTTTTGTGAATCAAGTGAGTTCTTTCGAACCTCAACAACTACGACACAAATTAACAACCCATTACCTTAATCAATTTACTTTTCAGGCTAGAATTGTAAGATTGCATTCAGACCCGCTTTCTCAAGCTGAATCCTTAACAACACAATCAATACAATCATCAACTAACAATTGAACTATAACACTTCTTTCTGAAGCAAGTATAGATTACTAAGCTAAAAATTGCATTTGAAACTACAATTCCTCAATTAAAACACAAACTATTAATTGAACCCACTTCAAATCAACAATAAAATCAGTAAATAACAACATCCATTAGATAATTAATGCATTCAACTACATAATCACACCGCTGTCGATTGAGGCTCACTCTATGGTTTCAACAGGTTGTTCCTTATGGGTTTTTTTATAATGCCTGCACTATTGAGCAGCTCCATCGCGAGGCCCAAGGGGGAAACGAAAAAATCAATAGATATTAGGGTAGCTATAATAGGTTTCATTCCAAGCCCAGATATTTACATGATTGGGCTTGACAGTGGTTTCAGCAGGGTCAACCTAGTCTGCTTGTTCAAGCATCATTGTAGAGTTCAGAGGGTGATCGATATAGCTGGAGTAAGGTTTGTTTTATCTTGAGTCATGGGTCACATAATAGTACTTCACGCCGTGGTGGTCATTCTTCTAAGAGCATATTATTTTTGGGTTGTTTTGAATGTGGTGAGTTAGGTCATTCAACAAAGATTGCCCTTTGCATAGACAAATCACTCCAGTTCCACAACAAGCTCTACCTGATCCTCTTGTAGCACCTCAATCTAGAGGTCGAGGTCAAGGTCAAGATCTTCGCGTTGGATAGTGGTGTATTCGGGGAGGTCCCCAAGGAGGTATGTCAGGTGGTAGTTCAAATGACCAGGGTAGATGCAGACAAGTCCATTTCTATGCAACCCCAGCAAAGGTAGAGGCTGAGGCATCAGATGATGTGATCACATGCCATCAGCCTGCCTCGAATTTATTTGATATAGGCTCTACCTATTCTTATGTTTCTGTATATTATTATTTTTGTATGGGTATGAGTTCTGAGTCTATGGTAGCATCGTTTTATGTGTCGATAGTCGTGTGTGAGTCTTTTGTAGTGGATCAGGTGTTTCAATCATGCTTAGTTACTATCAGGGGCGTGACACCATGGCTGACCTTATGTTGTTAGATATTCTTGATTTTTATGTGATTCCGGTCATGGACTAGTTATCTCCATACCATGTGGTTTTAGATTGTTTCACTAAGATTGTTACCATAGCCATGTCTATTGTCCCCCCTGTTCTGTGGGAGGGCTCTGTTAATAGCACGCCAATTGGTGTTATCTCTTTTGTTTAGGCGCGGTGGCTAATGTCTAGCGGTGTTTTTCTTATTTGGCCTATGTATGTGATGTGAGGATGGACGTCCCTTCAAATAAGTCCATTCCAGTTGTCCGTGATTTCGCATATGTGTTTCCTACTGATCTATCTTGCCTACCTCAGCGCATGATGTTGACTTTCCTATCTAGCTTGAGCCGGGTACTAGGCCTATTTCCATTCTGCCATATTGGATGGCTCATGAGGAGCTAAGGGAGCTTAGTCATCAGCTTCAAGATCTCTTGGTTAAGGGATTCGACAGACCTAGTGTGTCACCTTGGGGCACTCCTATTTTGTTTGTGAAGAAGAAGGACGATATAACGTGTATGTGTATTGACTATATGCTGTTGAATAAGGTGATGGTGAAGAACCGCTGCCCCATGCCTAGGATCGATGATCTAATTGACCAACTTCAAGGTGACGTAGTGTTTTCGAAGATTTATTTTAGATACGGTTACTATAAGTTGAGGATTAGGGAAACAGACATCCCTAAGACCATATTTAGGACTCGATATGGCCACTATGAGTTCTTAATGATGTATTTTGGGTTGACTAATACCCCTGTTAGATAGCTCTATACTGGTAACTTCCCGTTTCTTTGAGGGTATCCATAGTATATAGTTTTTGGTTTGCTTTTAGTTTTTGCCTTTTAGTATTGTTAGTGTTATTTTCTTTTTTTTTCTACCCTTGTACTCACCACTTGTTGTTCTGGGTAGCGTGGTTTTTAGAAGGTGCCATTATAACTCGGGAAGTCAGGTTGTGACAAGTTGGTATCCAAGCCCTATGTTCATCAGTCTCACTTGTACAAAGCTAATACCTAGTATAGTCATGCGGATCGGTACGGAGACATCTGTGTCCTGTCTTTGGGAGGCTACACGGTGTCTTTAGGAATTCATCTTTTTTGTACCAATTTCATGTAGATGATGTGTTATTGGTTTTTAGAAATCTCACTTGTTTTACTCTTTTCAAAGGATGGCTAGTATGCGTCGTGAGGCAGATAGCGGTAGGGGTCGACCGCCCTTGCCAGGTAGGGGTGCAACACCATCCCCAGTTAGAGAGTAGGGTCTGAAGCTAGTAATGGATCCTCCAATAGACCATGCCAGCGGGATCAACTTATAACAGAGGATCCTTGGGCCCAAGTACCACCTAGGGGTCCCTAACCTGTGATTGTGGTTGGAGCTATGCCGGTAGAGGAGTAGAAGATGCTCAGAGTATTCTTGAGACTTTCACCATTGAGGTTTGTTGGGGATGTGCGTGAGGATTTCAATGAGTTTCTAACTACTCTCGTGGAGTCGAGAGGAGCCGACTTCACTGCGTATCAGATTGATAAGATAGCTAGTCAGTGGTGGCGTACATTTATTTACACTAGAATAGTTGGGTCTTCTCCGGTAACCTGTACCGAGTTTTCTGGGGACTTTTTGGCTAGATTAATTCCTCGCAACGTCAGAGATCACCTCAGGGATCAGTTCTCCAGGTTGGAGCACGGTTTTATGATAGTATCTGAGTATGAGGTGAGATTTCATGAGCTCTCTGATAAACGCTCAACTACACCTATTCCAATACTAGGTGTAAGCGATCGTGATCAAGTATAAAACCCAACGAAGAGTTGGGGTCGAACCCACAGGGAGTGGTACAAGTTTGGATTCTGTTATGAAGTTACAAACGTGGTCTTAAAGGTGATAAGAATAAAAATTATCGAAAACATTTAGATAAATTGAATGGGTTGACAACGAATATGAGATGGGGGATTGGTTTGTCAATTAGAAACTAACACAATTACTAAAACATGGGGGAAAACAAGCAGATAGGAATTCTTGGGGATGTGATCGATTATAGGCTAATTTCGCTATATGGGTATTTGAAATTAACTAACAATTGCTAAATCTCAGTGGGTAGGCTAGACTAAAGATGCAATAGCCTCGAACAACTACTACGATTCAAGCGAGTTCTCTTGAACCTCGATAAGCTTAATACTATAAAAAGCCCAATACCTCAATTTATCTACTCTCTTGAGCTAGATAGGTAGAATTGAGTTTAGAATTCACTCTCTCGAGCTGAACCCACAACAACCCAATAACTACAATTGCCAATCAATAACCTTAGCTCTAAACCTCTTTCTCAAGCAGGCCCATAACACTAAGTTAGAATTGCATTTGCACCTACAATTCATAGATTAATACACACCTATCAATTTAACCCACTTCAATTAAGCATTTAAATCAGTAAACAACAATACCCACAAGCTAATTAAATCATATAATCACATGATCACACCCCAAGAATTGGGGTTTTAGCCACACATCATAAAAAGGAAGAAACAATTACCAATTATGTTAGCCATGAATTGGGTAATGGTTCCCAAGTCTCTACAATGCTTCAAATTAACTTAATTCAAAAACCCAATGGAAAAATTCCTCAAAACCAAGTCTCAAAATCTCTAAGTTCTACAATGGAAAACTTAGGAAAAACTAGATAAGATTCGGCTTTGGATTCCACAATAACCGAACTACTCCTTTCTGCTTTTCAAATTTCAATTTATAGTTTCCCAAATTTTGGCCTTCAAGACCATTAGGCGAAGTAAGTCGAGCATCGCCGTCCAAGTCGGTGACACACCCTTTGCTCCATTCCATCGCCGGTTTTCCTTGCCTTTTTTTCCTCAGTGTCCTGTAACTTTAGGCGAGCTGGATCAAAGTCGCCGATCCGGTTGGCGGTGCGCCGATTGTCCATTTCCATCGCCAAGTAGGTTCTTCCTGAGGCTGGCATGCTGTAACTTTCGGTGAGCTAAAGAGCCAATAGGCAGCTCGCCGAGTGGTCTTGGCAATCACCAGGATTGCCTTTCTTCAACTTCTTCAATTTTTTCGCTCATTTTTTCCCGGTAATGTCCTTGCCTTGCTTCTTAGCCTTCATTGCTGCAAATCAACTCTTTAACATTACTTTAGAGCATAAATTAGGCATTAAGGACACTAAAACTATGAAAGCAAAGCCCTAAATGAGTAGAAATCTCAGACTCATCAACACCCCCAACCTAAAATTTTGCGTGTCCTCAAGTAAAACTTAAGATCAATTTGTTCAATACGGATGTCTACAAATAGTGCTACTCAAGACTCAACACAAATGCACACAAGAGATTCTAACTACACATACAACCTTCAATTGCACACTTTAAGTTTCAAATTGTAACTAACAATTATCAAATAGACTCAAGCTCACAATGCTTGCCTCAAATGCAAGTTCAAGCTCAACAAAAGCATTCAAATTCCCTCACACCAAGAATGATTCCATGCTCACACAAGATTCATCAACACTTTATAATCTCGGAATCAAATACAACTCTCACACTCCCAAAGATGAACACATGTATGATTCTACACATAAGCTTGCCCTTATTTTCCAATCGACATTCCTTTCAGCTCACTCAAGATCACAAAGGTCTTTTCAAGGCTTGTTACAGGGGTGAGTGTAAAGATATGATCATTTTTGTATAGTGGCTTCTACCTTCATGAAGTATTGCCTGAAAATCACTTTTTCTCCTTCTCTTTCACATTCAAACATTTTCACAATCCACCTTATTATTAAACTAAGTGTGACTCATTTGTTACCCCATTTCTTTTGTTCCTTTCACAAACTTTATTTCTCAAACTTTTCTCTTCTTCAGTCCTTTTTTTTCATTTTCACCTTTTTTTCTTTTCTCCCTCTTTTTATACATAGTGGGGTTCCGTATTTTTCAAACCATTGTTTCAAAGGGGATTTTTTCACACTTCTTGACTTTCCTTCTTTTCACCACACCCCCAACTTAGGCTTTTGGCCTAAGTTGGCTATTCAACGAACCAATCTTTCCTGAAGGTTATGGGTGGTGGGACAACGAGGTAAAAGTTGTTCAAGTTTCTTCAAAAGAAAAGGATAGGCCCAAAAGGTGCCAAGCAAGGTCCACACTTCTCACAAGGTGGCCACAAAGAGGTTTACTATCAAATTAGGTTCACTCTTCACAAATTCTTCCTAAGATCATTTCAATCGCTTGTTTCAATCAATAAATTGGACTAATGGGGCAAGTTCTAGGAGACATCAAGAACAATACTCAAGACAACCTCACCACACATGGCATTCGACACAATTATCAAACAAGACTCAACACTTTCTAGCTAGCGTGCAATGATCATCACAAGAGATTGACTCGACAATCGGCTAGTCACAACAAGATGCTAGGAGTTAACATATGACCTATGTAACTCAGTTTGCCTCATCATAATCACACATTCATATAGTTCAATTGAGACCACTATTCAAGTCATCGGTATTGACCACAACCAATACTCGAAAATGCAAGAGAACAACCACAATCAAACACAAAAGGGTGGCAAATTTTAACAATTGGTTCGAAACCATTTGCAATTAATAACAACAGACAAGCCCAATAGATCAAAACCATCTATATATATATAACACAAAATGATCCAACATTCACAAAAACAAAATGGCAAACATAAAAAAATATAGCCCAAAAGAGGTAGGTATAGAAATACCTTACCCCACCAAACTAATCTAACAGTTGTCCTCAAATGCAACGAAATGATAAAGTAGTCTGAAAAGTAACAGAAATGGAGTAAATAGAGTCATCCTACCACGCTAAGCCTAGGGTGAAGTATGCATTCCTGTAAATCCATCTGTCGAGGCATCAGTGCCCGACTCAGCAACATCATTGGCTCCATTAGAGCCCACTATTGACATCTCTCTAAGTGATGCTTACACAACCGTCTCAACCATTGCGTCCTCAAAGTCTACCAAATCATCAAATACAACATCGTCTCTAACACCGAGTTCCACCTCATCAATCTCCGCCTCAGACTCAACATCTGCATCATTAGCCCTAGAAACATCTCCGCTTGTAGTAGCCGAAGGAACCTCAGAACTGGCTGAAATATTAGTGCTCGGAACCTCAGGAATCTCCATTGTACCAAACATTATTGATAAATTAGTGGACTTCATCTCCTCTACATCTCTTCTCAACCCAGCAACATCAGCATTTAGAGTTGTCACAGTGGCAGAATCATCCCGACCCTGCTCGCAAGCCTCAACCCGTACCATAAGGTCATCTAGAGCAACTTGTGGCTATCAATTAAATCATAGTGTTCTCTCGTCTCTTCCTTAATAGGATCTAAGGCGACAACAATAGCCCGCTCTATTAGCCCAGGCATAACGGCCTCTACCCGGGAGGCATACACATCAACAGATTAAGCCAGATGGTCCATCTTGTACAACATGGCCTGGGTAATAGGGGTCGGGAGGTGGCAGCAGCAGCAGAAGAAGAGGAAGGGGGTGCAACAGTAGAACTAGGAGGTGCAAAAGTAGAAAAACCAGATGTACATGTAGGCTCACTAGCCTGATGGGTGTAGTATCGCCTTTGTCATCAATATGTCAACATCAGACTACTAGGGACGTATTCGCGAATGTAGCTCTCCTCCTATCGGCCTCATCTCTCAAGTACTTGGCCTCGATACGCGGATGTCAGTAGAAGAGCTGGGTGTCACCTCCACATTCGTCTTCTCAACTTTGGGAACACGAGCCCATTTGCACAGCTCAGTGATCAACACTAGAAATGGGAGGGAGGTGTAAATCTTCTTGGCCCTCATGGCCATCTCTTGCTCAATGAGCAAACCCAGATTTAACCTCTGTTGATCAATAATCGACCCTAGACAAGCAGCCTTCAGATGCAGGAGGATTGACTCATTCTGTGAAGGCATGATGGTGCTGCTAATGAACCTAAACTAGTATCTAGCAGCAATGTTCAGGTTCTTGTTTTCGATCGGTGCACCTACTTCGATCCACCTCGGAGTAGCATCAGAGAGGAAGGGTGCCAGCCAACCCTTTAAATCCTCTAGGGTCTTCTCCTTGACCAAGTCGGGGTAATCATGCATGAAATCCCATGAACACCCGAGTACCCCATTTATCTCCGTGCTGCTACACTTAACCTTTTTCCCTCAAACAACCACGAAGTCAACTGGCTTGAAGGAACTTGGCTTCTTCTTCCCCTTCGACACCAACTCCCTATATGTTGTATAGAACTCTCGAACACAAGTAGGGATGTAAGGTCCCAAGATTTAGGGAAAACTTAAAATTTATGGAACTTCAAGATGTTCCATACCTTAGGATATATGTCCACCACACCATCTCTAGACAAGCATTTTTCTTCCAAAATGGTCCTTAAACCCTTGGCCTTTAGTCTATTGAGTGACCGCATAGGAAGACCCTGAACTGGTGGGGCATGTACAACTGTCTGCTATGGAGTTGAAGCTGGAGCTGCAGCTGGAGGAGGCGTAGGAGGAACCCGGATCCTAGACGGATCATGCATAACCTTAGAGCGTAGCTTTGCTCTCCTAGCTTCTAGGAGTTGGTCATCTTCTAACTCGGAAATGGATGCCGAAGAATTGTCCTCAGCCTGACACTCATTGCCGAAAAAAGTGAGGTATGCAGAGTAAATACCCTCATTATCATAGCTCTCCTCCATAGGTGTCGGCTGCACACGGCCCTTGCCCTTGCCCTTGCCCTTTCCCCCTCTTGGAGAAAGTTTAGTGGTCCGGGCCTGGGAGGCAGCAGCCTCCTCATCTATCACAATCCCACTTGCCCGCTTTTCGAGGAGGTTGATTCTATCTTGCTACTTTGGGTCTAGCCATTTATGCAACATAAAACAACACACGTTAGATGCAATTCGAAGAAAAAACAAAGAATGAAAAGCTACACAAAAAGACTCATTGAACCGTTCGGCAAGTCGTTGAACCGTTTGGTGAGTCGTCGAACCGTTTGGCGAGTTGCCGAACCCCTTTAGCGATCCAAGTCAGGCACACCGAAATTTCCATAGTAAAATTACTCAAAAATAAAGTAGGTCGGCAATGTCCAGGGCCAATTGGCGGATCACCAACTCCATTCAGCAAACTAAAATTGATTCGTCGAAAGCTATAGAACAAATTCAGGGATTTGGGCGCAGAAGGGCGATCATAAAGTACTTTTGGTGAGTCGATGAGTGAACTCGGCGAGCACATGCATATCGCCTAAAGTTACAGAACTCAAACTTACAAAATAGAGAATTAAAAGGCCATAAAATGGACATTAGGTGAACCATCGAACCACTGGGCGAGCTCGACACAGCTCGTTAAATAGCCCAGCATGCCAGATTTGTACCCCGAACTTCCAAAATCTTACCTACAGACCACGAAAACAAAATTAAACTAAAATTCATGCAATTCATCTAAGACCCATAAGACATATGCCCACGGGGTAATCAATTGACGTCTTTTGCCCTTAAGAATATGTCACCCACTCCATCATTGGGCAAAATTCAACCATTAGCACAATTTGGGGTTACTCATACTTCACCCCACTAGACTCACAACAATTTCAACATGACCCAACAATTTCAAAATTTAAAGATACAAAAATTCAATATCTAAGGGCAATTAATCACGATTTCAACTAAATACGGCCAAATAAACTACCATACGATCAAGAAATCATTACTACGTACAAATAACAACCACAAAATGATCATTCATTCTATTACAACCAATTGTAAAGCGGGGTTCGGAAAGCCAACCTTATATGCCAACTATTTGTAATGCTAGGCAAGTAAAGGATATAAAATCCTCCCCGAGTCGCAAATCCCACACAAAAATGTAATAAAATTGCAATAAGGAAGCACGTAAAATTGGTTGTTGATATTTGTGTAATCAAGACACGTCTTACAGTTCGGGTGTCAACGATCATATAATAGTTTAGTAACCCAACCAAGGCTTGGGGTCGACTCCCAAGGGAGTGGGCTTGAAAATTATTAGGAAAATAAAATCAAGTTCTAATTATTTGTAATTTGGAAACATTTTCGAATACAAATATGATAAATTAAAGGGGGACACAAAAGTGTCAAATATCAAATGGGGGTTTTGTCACAAGTTGGCAAAAATAGCGAAATTAGCAAGAAACTCTAACAAGTGAGAGGGGATCCTTGGGATGTGATTAGGAATACGGGATAAATAAGATTATTAGGTACATGATTTTGATAGAGAACTTATAGAGTAATTGTGACTAGGCTAGACTTTAAGGGGGGTCAGCTCTCTCTCGAACAACTTACCCCGTTTCAAATAGGTTTCTCTCGGACACCCACTTGTCGCATAAAGACCAACCTACACCTTAACCTACTCACTCTCTCTAGCTGAGTGTGTGGATATGGGACTAAGGTTCACTCTCTCGAGCTGAACCTAATGCGACCCACTCACATTGGCCATCAATTTAGTAGTTTTAGTTTTACGACCTCTCACTCAAGTAAGCCGAAAACACATAAATAAACTTGTATTTGCAACTACAAATTCATTAGATTCATCTGGAACTACTAAAAGAAATCACAATTAAACCATCAGCCAGAAAAACCCAACAACTAATTTAACCCATATTCACAAAATCACACCCCAAGAATTGGAGTTTTTAGCCACACATCAAGAGAAAGAAATTTATACATAAATGAGCTTGGATTCAAATGGGTATATAGATTTGAGTCTTAATACAGGCTTAGAATGAAGAATCCAAGAGACCCACTTCTAAATTGGTGAAGATAAAACCCTCTTCTTCTTCTTCAAGTCTTCAGAACCCTCTCAAACTTAGAGATAAAAGCAAAAACTAAAATATGTTGTTCATAATTAAAGTCTCCTCTCAAATTTTTAACTCTCAATGAGTATTTATTGTTTTCAGAAATTTGTGTTGCGTCAGGTCGTTTGGCGACATTAGTCAGGATTGCCGAAGCATTCGGCGATCTGCCTTTTGGCCTAGTTCGTCGCCCTATTATTTTGGTCCTCAGTATTGAGCATTCTGGAACATTGGGCGAGATGGATTCGCATCGCTGATCTGCTCGGAGATTCGTTGACTACCTCTTTACATCATAGACTTGACTTCTCGCATTGTCGTATTTTTGGATCATTTGGCGATAGAATACTGTTTTGCGGATCTGTTCGGTGACACGTCGACTACTCCTTTCACCGCCTATTTGATCCTTACTTTAGGGCTCATCACATTGGAATGAAAGGCGAGGATGGGCCTGTTGGCGATATGCCGAGTGTGCTCGGCGATCCTCAGGCCTTCACTTCTTCGTTCTTTTGGCATGCTTTTGTTCCTTTTTGCTATGTAGTGTCCGTGCTATCCCTCAAACTTAGAATACCTGAAACTTAAGGGTTTTTCTCAGATATCAAGATAAAAGATGCATTTAAGGACACTAATTCTATCAAAATATAGCCCTAAATGAGTCCAAATTGTTGACTCATCAACACCCCAAACTTAAACTTTTGCTTGTCCTCAAGCAAACTCAAGATTTTTCATTATGCAAAGGTCAAATGTGCACTCAAAGATTCAAGTAGTGACTAACCAATATCAAAGAGTCTCATGCTCACAATACTTACTTCAAATGCAAGTTCAACTCCAACCAACATGTTCGAATGCCCTCACACCAGAAATGATTTCATCATTTAAAGTTCCGGAATCAAATGTAACTCTCCCTCTCACAAAGATGAATACAATTCATGGTTTCACCCATAGGTTTGCCCGTATTTTCCAATCGACATTAGTTTTAGCTCACTCAAAATCAAAAAGATCTTTCTAAGGCTTGTAATGGGGCTGAGTGCAAAGGTATGTTCATTTAGGCTCAGTGACTTTGATCCTCATGAGATGTGGCATTCACAATACTTTCCTTCATGTTCCTTCATCATTTTTTCTAGTGCTCTTAAGTCATCCCATTATTAGCTTCCTATGGATTGTTTGAAAACCCTTGTTTCTTTGGTTCTTTATTCCACAATTTGCTTTTTCATTCTTTCCTTTTTTTTTTATACAGGGGTTCCATTTTTCTCAATACCATAGGTTCAAGGAGACTTTTCTTGCACTTCTTTGACTTTTCCCTTTTTCTCTCACCACACCCCCAACTTAGGCTTTTGGCCTAAGTTGGCTATTCAATTAACCACAAATCAAGAGGGTTTTAGGTAGCGGATAAGGAAAGGTCTAGTTTCATTCAACTTTCATCCAAAAAAAGATCAGGCTCAAGGGGTGTTCATCAGGGGTTCACACATGATCACAAGGCAAGCCACAAAGAGGTATATGTCAAATTGGCTCACACTATTTAAATTGCATAAGATCATATCAAGAACTAGCCTTACTTAGTCGGTTGGACCAACAGGGCAAATTATAGGATCTATCATGCATGTTTCAAGGTAAACTCATCACACACTAGGCATCGACACTAAAGTCAAACAAGACTCCCCACTTCGTTAGTGTGCAACGGTCATCACAAGAGACTCAATTTAATAATTGGCTAGTCAAAATGAGATGCAAAGAGTTCACATATTGTATATGCAACTTCATTTGGCTTCATTGTAGCCGCACATTCATGTTTGTTCGATTGAGAGTACTATTTGAGTCATCGATATTGATCAAAATCGAGACTCAAATGCTGCACAAGAACAGTCACATTCAGCACACAAGAGGTGGAAAAACTTTTCGGATGGGTTCAAAATTCATTTTGCAATAAAATAAAAGAATAAAAAGAGCCATAAGCTCAAACATCCACAGATGCGCAGTATCTCAACAAAATTTAAACAGAACAATCCAAATATCAACGCAAAGCACGAGTAGCACACAAAAGGTGGGCCTCACCCCCATCACAATTAAAAAGTATTTGTCCTCAAATGCAAATAACAAAAAATCCAGAAGATAAAATAAAGAAAGATAGAGAGTGAGGTAGAGAGGGGATCATGTAACTCCCCGTATTTTACATGTACAAGTTCTACACATATGGAACTTGATTTAGCTTGGTGGTATAAGTAATGAACTTGATTTCCTAAATGAATAGTGACAATAAAGAAGCTATAAGGGTAACTCGTACATTGCAATATTGCACGATCGAGTGAGCGTTAAATTTTAGAAGTATTTAAATTTTGGATCGAATGGCTATATGTAAGTCTAAAAGTTAAGGTGATCAAATGTATATAAGTTTTGAGTTAAACTAAGGAGATTACGCTCGGAAAACGAATAAAAGAATTGAGGTGCTTGTTGGACTTTATAAAGCTAGCAAGTGTCACCTACTTGCTTAGCTCAAATGGGCTAGGTAGATGGGGAAGATTAGTTCATGCATTAGTGGTCTCACTTAAGGCCCAAATTAAATAAAAAGGAAAAGGGAATGGAGATGAGGCCTCACACCAATTTGTCCAAGTCCAACTACTTGAGCCCAATAAAGATTAAGGCCCAAATTAAGGGTATAATTCTGGCCCATGGCTTAATATTAGAAAGGGGAAAGATTGCAACCTAAGATGAGTACATAAAGGGCCCATTTTGTGTATATATAATTCCAAGAAGATGCATCATCTACTTAATCCACTTTGACAAATTAGTGGCTGATATTAAAACTTAAGAGGTGGGGAAAATTAATACCTTTATAATCCCCAAGTTGTTTGCCATTTCCTCACTTTTAAGAATAGATAAAAAAAATCAGATTTCTCTCTAAGGTTCTCCTCTCTCTTTCAAAGCATAGCAACAGCCACAAGTTTCCAAGGGTTCTTGGATAAACCCAAGCCCTTTAAAGGGAAGCTCAAGTTATTGAAGAGTTAGAGTTAAAAGAAAACGAGTTATAAGAATTAAGGTAATGTGACTGCCCTTCCTTAAATACGAGTCTAAGTATGATATTTTAAGTATACTGTTGATAAGAACTCGTGGGATGATGATGGGAAACTATGGTTTCACATTCTCTATTGTATGTTGGATTGTTAGGACTGTTTTGGGACAAGTTGATGTGTAAACATATTGGGGACAGCTTGGTTGATGTCTGGAAATGGTGTAAATTGTTGATATTGAAATATGGTTGTGTAGTGTACAAATGCAATAAAAGAAGGCGGGGATTGAAAGCACACCCTTAGTTTGGTAATTATAGGTTTGCTGCCCGAGCATTATTGTTGAGTGAGATTGGACTACCTAAGCATGTTTAGTAACTACTAATACTAGTTTATCACCTACTCTATTGTAGATAAATATTTGAAAAGAAAGGAAGGTACTTCAAGGTAACTACAAGGTGGTACAACAAGGTATGTAAGGCTTTTCGACTTCCTACTAATTGAAATGAAATCTAGACTCGTCCTCGACACATAGAGGCAACCTACCAGCTCCAACATGACTTATGACCTTGTTCTCACTCTTTAACATGTCTGCACGTTCCAATACATGTTCATTGTCAAATTTGTACATATACATTGAATACCTTGTATGAGTTCTCCTTTTAACAAAATAAGGTCTGTATATTATTTGAGCTCCTATGCATTTCATTAATTGTGTAACTACTCTCTACGTTGTTGTTCCTACATTATATGATTATTGCACGTCACTTGTTGACTACATAGTCCTACAACACAAAATGATATGACCACCAAAAGAATCATCTCAAATGTTAATGGAAAAATATTAAATTAATCTGCTCATTGATGGGTGGTATCCCAGGGGTGGAAGAATCACCTAGCATGGGTCGATCCCAATATTACGGGCGGTATCCCAGGGGTTAAAGGAAAGCCTAGCATGGGTCGATCCCGATTTATATGTCTACCACTGATCAGCTGGTCATTTGTATTATATGTTGTGCACAGAGTGTAAAGTAAAGCATGATAAAGTAAAGAAAAGAATGTAAAGTACCTGATTCCATAATATGAGAAAAGGTGGTCTTGTATCCTTACATTGGTATATGATTTCATTTGAGTTCTTATTTCACATACAGTACTTTTATGCCTTACATACTCAGTACATTCTCCCGTACTGACGTCTCTCTCGGGGGACCTGCAATTCATGTTGCAAGTACAGGAGCTAGTAGATTTCTCCAGTAGGAGATAAGGACATCCAATGGCTATTGTTGAGCTCCAGGTTGATTCGGGGCTTTCCGAGTCTATAACATGTATTTTGGTATTGTATAGTAGCTGAGTGTAAGGCGGGGCCTGTCCCGACCTTAACCCCATAATGTTTTATCATTTAGAGGCTTTGTAGACTATGTATAGTGAAGTGTGGTTGTGCCTCGTGTCTTAGATATCATGGTCCCAACGGCAAAGTCATGTGCACTTTCTTTTGGCTTGTTAATACTGTCTACTTTCATGAAAACATGTTATCCACTATGGCATCACCTTTAAATGTTCATAGATAGGGCAATGATTACATGTTGGTTCTCCCGAGCCTTCTCGGCAACGGGTGCCGGTTCGCCTTAATGGGATTTTGGGGTGACAAAAGTGGTATCAGATCAGGTCATCCTAGGGAGTCTACAAAGCCATGTCTGTGTAGAGTCTTGCTTATGGATGTGTTGTTGACCACATTTATAAATAGGAAGCTATAGACATGTAGGAATTGTTTATTTTTTTCATTTCATAGATCGTGCGATAGAACCAATATTGTAGGAGAATTGTATCTAACTTCTGAATTGCTTTATTATAGCAAAGATGCCGTTTATAAAGATTAAAAGTACATGTAAGCGAGTAGATGTGGCTACCCAAGAAGGGACCAACCAACCACCACCTAATCAAGCTGTTCAAGATGAGTCTCTATCACAGACTTCCCTGCACCTCAAGAACCCACTATTAATGCTACCGAGCAAGATTTGAGGAATGCGGTTCAATTATTGACTCGTATAGTTGCTGGCCAAGGTCAAAGGAAAGAAGGTCTAGTTGCGGGTATTGGTGGTGCAGATAGGGCAGCTAGCACGCGGATATGTGAATTCCTTAATTTGGACCCTCCATCATTCACCGGGTTAGATCCTAATGAAGATCCGCACGACTTTATTGATCAAATCCAACGAACTTTCGATGTTATGCATATGAGTGGTAAAGAAGTTGTTGAGCTAGCAACATATAGATTAAAGGGTGTGGCTATATTATGGTATGAAACTTGGAAGCAATCTAAGAGTACAAATGCACCTCCAACTACTTGAAAGAATTTAAAAAGGCGTTTTTTGATTATTATTTGCCATTGGAGATTCGAGAGGCCCGCGCAGATCAGTTCTTAAATCTTCACCAAAGGGGTATGAGCGTGAGAGAGTACAGTCTCCAATTTAATTCCTTGTCCAGGTATGCTCCCAATCTAGTTGCTACTATAGAGAATAGAGTTCATCGATATGTGGATAGATTGGATTCGTATATGGTTAGAGATTGCACTATTGCTTCTTTAAATAAAGACATGGATATAGCAAGGATGCAAGCTTTTGCACAGAAATTGGAGGATCAAAAGCAGAGAAGAAGGGCACAAGAGACAGAAAGGGGTCAATCTAAGAGGGCTAGGTCTACCGGGCAGTTTACACCACCCCAAGGTGAGTTTAAGCCTCGATTTTCTAATAGACCAGCTAGGCCATCATATCCCTACTCTACAGCTAGTGCTCCACCCCAATTTCAATAGCCGAGAGGTAATTAGTTTAGGCAAAAGAGTGAGAGCCAAGGTTCACAGACATAGGGATATCCAGAGCAGGGTAGTACAAGCCAATCAATGCCTCCTAGATAGCCTTGTAAACAATGTGGGATGAGTCATTTAGGTATATGTCGTATTGTAACAGATGCATGTTATTGGTGTGGTATGCCAGGGCACCTAATGAGGGATTGCCTTAAAAGGCGCATGGGTGATATAGCACAACCTACTGGATCAACTGTTGCATCGTCATCATCGGTGCCTCCTTTAGGTAGAGGTCAACAGGTTCCTACTAGGTCGTGGTAGAGGTGTTAGAGGAGCATCTAGTTATAGTGGAGTCCAAAATCTCACATATGCTCTAGGGAGTCGACAGAACTTGGAGGCTTCACCTGACGTAGTAACATGTACATTGTTCATCTTTTCACATAATGTATATGCGTTAATTGATCCTGGTTCCACACTATTATATATCTCTCCACTAGTTGCTGGGAAGCTTAAAAGAACACCAAAATTATTGAATAAACCATTTGAAGTGTCTACACCAACCGGTGAGTCTATTATAGCAAGAAGGGTCTATCGTAACTGCATAGTAACTGATTGTGATCGTGACATATTGGCTGACCTAATTGAACTAGAAATGGTTGAATTTGATATTATAATGGGTATGGATTTGTTGGCTTCTTGTTATGCCACGGTGGATTGCCGAACTAAGAGAGTGCACTTTCACTTTCCAAACGAGGCAGTCCTTGAATGGGAAGGCAATGTTGCAGCACCAAGGGGTAAGTTTATTTCTTATTTGAAGGTGACGAAGATGATGTCAAAAGGGTATATATGTCATCTAGTTAAAGTGAGAGATGTGGAGGCAGAACCACCGACTCTTCAATCTGTTCCGGTAGTAAATGAATTTATTGATGTGTTTCCTGAAGAGCTTCCAGGTTTACCTCCAGAACGAGAAGTAGAGTTTGGTATCGATTTAATTCCAGGCACTCAACCTATCTTTATTCCTCTGTATAGAATGGCCCCGACAGAATTACGTGAATTAAAGGAACAATTAAAGGACTTGTTAGAAAAGGGGTTTATAAGGCCTAGTGTGTCCCCATGGGGTGCACCAGTGTTATTTGTACGTAAGAAGGATGACACGTTGAGAATATGTATCGACTACCAATAATTGAATATAGTGACAATTAAGAATAAATACCCCTTCCCCAGAATTGATGATTTGTTTGATCAGTTACAAGGTGCCAAGTGCTTTTAAAAAATTGACTTGAGAATAGGTTATCACCAAGTGAGGGTGAAGGAGAAGGATATACCCAAGACAGCTTTTCAAACACGGTACTGGAGCACATGGGACTTGTCATGAACATACCGGCATAGCATCGAAACATGGAATATCTTATGGATAGCTAAGAATGTTGGAGGCAAAGCTAACTCATAGGCAACCTCACCAACTATCCTCAAATCTCAAAAGGCCTGACATATCTGGGGCAAATCTTGTCCCGCCTCCCAAATATTATCAAGCCCTTCATGGGGGATACTCGAAGGAATACTGTATCACCAACGGCAAATCTCAACGCTTAGCGCCTACGATCCGCGTAACTCTGGTGTCTACTCTAAGCTGTCCTGAGCCTATGATGAATCATCCTCACATTATCTAAGGCCTCCTGAGTAAGTCTGTGCCACCTGGCCTAGGCTCCATAGACTCAAACAAACCAACCGAACAACGACAACGCCTACCATATAGGCCTCGAACAGGGTCATCTGAATACTAGAGTGGTAGTTATTGTTGTACACAAACTCCACCAAGGGCAAAAAAAGATTCCGCTGACCTCAAAAGTCCATGACACAGGCCCGCAACATATCCTCAGGGACTTGAATAGTGCTCTCCGACTGACCATCAGTCTACAGATGAAATGTTGTGATAAGGTCGACACGGGTGCCCAACTCCTCCTGAAAGACCCTCTTAAAGCTGGAAGTAAACTGTGAATCCCGGTCTAAAATTATAGAAGCAGGTACACCATGAAGACGAACCACCTCCCAAATGTAGATACGAGCCAATCTCTCATTACATAAGTAACTATGAACGGAGAGGAACTGTGTTGACTTGGTAAATCGATCAACGATGTCCTAAATGTTGTCAACACCCCTGGAAGTCCTAGGCAAGCCCACAATGAAGTCCATGGTAATACACTCACTTTTACTCCGAATGGGTAATCTCTTATACTCACCACCAGGCCTCAAATGTTCGGCCTTCACCTGCATGCAACCCAGGCAATGAGACACATAGTCTTAGATACCTCTCCTTATACCGCTCCACCATTAATGTTGCCTCAAGTAATGATACATCTTACCGGTGCCTGGAGTGATGGAATATCAAGAATCATGGGCCTCGCTAAGGATCAACTGAATAAACCCCCAACTCTCGGAACACACAATCGGCCGACAAACCTCAACACCCCATCTGAATCTAAAGTAGCCAGCCCAACATCCCCTGCCAATACTCTATCTCTGAGTGCTACCAAAGAGTCATCCTCGAACTGTCACCCACAGATCCGGTCTACCAAAGATGACTAAACCCCCACATGAGGTTACAACCATCTGGAATCTGAAAGATCAATTCTGATCAACTGGTTTGCTAAGGACTGGATGTCCAAAGCCAAAGGCTGCTCTGAAACAGAAAAGAAGGCTAAACTACTCATACTCACTATCTTTCAGCTCAAGGCATCCGCTACTATATTCGCCTTGCCCGGATAGTAGTGAATAGAGAGGTTATAGTCTTTCAGTAGCTCAATCCAATGGCGCTGCCTTGAATTAAGATCCCTTTGGCTCATAACTTACTGAAGTCTCCCTGGGTCAATGTAGATTTCACAATGCACTCCATATAGGTAGTGCCTCCAAATCTTAAGCGCGAAAACTACCTCCGCCAACTCTAAGTCACGAGTAGGGTAGTTACGCTCATGCAGCTTAAGCTGCCTCGACGTATAAGCAATAACCCTACCCTGCTGCATCAAAACACAACCCAAACCAATGTCGGATACGTCACAATAGATCGTGAATTCCTCGCCCTCAACATGAAGAGTCAATATAGGAGCGGTGGTAAGCAACTCCTTAAGCCTCAGAAAGCTCCTCTCACACTCCTCCGACCACTCAAAGGGAACCTCATATCGACTCAATCGAGTTAAAGGTGTCGTTATAGTAGAAAAGCCCTCAACAAAATGCATGTAGTATACTGCCAATCCGAAGAAGCTACTAATCTCAGTCACAAAGGTGGGCCTAGCCCAGTTATAGATAGCCTCAATATTCACCGGATCCACCATAATGCCATCCTTGGACACCATGTGCCCCTTGAATGCTATAGACTAAAGCCAAAACTGGTATTTTGAGAACTTGGCATAAAGTTAATGATCTCTCAAAGTCTAGAACACTATCCTCAAATGTTGTTCATGTTGACTCCGGCTCCGCGTGTATACCAATATATTATCGGTAAACACTATAACAAAGGAGTCGAGGTACAGCCTAAAGACACGAGTCATCAAGTCCATGAAGGCAACAGAGGAATTAGTCAAACCAAAAGACATCACCAGGAACTTATAATTGTCGTAACAAGTCCTAAATGCGGTTTTAGGGATGTCTGCTGCCCTAATCCTCAACTTGTGGTAACCGGATCTCAAATCGATCTTACAAAACACCTTGGCACCCTGAAGTAGGTCAAATAGGTCATCAATGTAAGGCATGGTGTAACGGTTCTTCATTGTCGCCTTGTTCAGCTACCTGTAATCAATACACATCTGCATAGTACCGTTCTTCTTCTTCTCAATCAAGACTGGGGCATCCTAAGGCGATATACTAGGCCGAATTAATCCCTTACGCAAGATATCCTAAAGCTAAAAACTGAGCTCCTTGAGCTCTACAGGGGCCATACGGTACAATGAGATAGAAATATGATGATTACTCGATTTGGGGGGTAGGCCATATAGGGCGGTAGGAAACTCATCAGCAAATTCTCGGACTAGAGACACTGAATCAACCGTAGGGCCCTCCCTACTATAATCTCTAACATAAGCCAAGTAAGCCAAACATCATCTAGCCACTAACCTCCGAGCCTGAATGCAAGAAATTACCCCAACCGACATGCTACTACAAGAGTCTGTCACACCACCGGTGGAATACCAGGCATGGCTAAGGTAACGGTCTTGGCATAGCAATCCCAAATCGCTCGATGAGGGGGTAGCCAGTCCATGACCAGAATAATGTCAAAATCCAACAGATCAAGTAAAAAAGATCGGCCAGAGTGTCTCATCCCTGAATAGTCACCAAATAAGATCTAAAGATCTGATCCACTACTAAAGAATCACCTACCAGAGGCAAAACGCGAAACGACACTGCTAAGGGCTCATATCTCAAACTCAATCTAGGAGCGCAATAAACAGACAAATAAGAATAAGTGGATCCTGGATCAATAAAGATGAGGCGGGCTGCTGACACACGATACACAAAAAATAATACAAAACTAGGAATCTTCCTAATGATATCTTGTAGCCTCCCGAAGATAAGTCACGGACGTCTCCGCAGGACTCTACCAGACGTTAGCTCTGTACATGTTAGACCGGTGAACCTGAGGATCTGATGCCAACTTGTCACTACCCAATTCCTCGAGTCATGATGGCGCCTACTATAGCCCACCAGTAGGCAAGACAGCCCGTATCTCGGAACATCTAGTAACGGGATTGAGGGTAGAAAACAAAACCCAACAACACAATAATAATAACAACATGAATCACAAGGACGAAAGCAAGCCAAAATTATATAAAAATAAAAGATCCCTCCCAGAACCTGGAAGTCACAAGTACAGAGCTACTAACAAAATAAGCACACGTCCCAAAAGTGGACCTCAGAAACAAGACTGTCTCAGAAAGTAAAAGACAAGTCAATATATAAATACAGAAGGAGACGGACAAATCTAGGATGCTATGTGCTCACCCTCACCTCCTAATATGACTGCAGTTGGCTCGAAATCAACGTCGATAACTGGTGTTCGGACCTCCATCATGAAAATAAATGCAAAGTGTAGTATCAATACCCAAAACAATGGGTACCTAGTAGGTATCACAGGCCGACTGTGTAAGAAAAGCAAAAGTAATATGAAATGCGAGAATCTAACACACTAACAGAAATAAACAGGAGGGAACATCTAATAGGTAAGTACATGAGCGTACTCACACACAAAGAGAAGGAAAGTAGCTAACTAAATCCGACTGGGCTCCCATAAACCCGGTGGGTACGCTCGTGCACAATAAGAAAGTAAAACCCGAACGGACTCCTATAAGCCCGATGGGTGCCAAGAAGGAAGAGTTGAAATTACGTAAGAGGATCCGATGAAGTTTCCAAGATTACCACAACTTTCCGGACTTGAACCGTACTAATCCATGGGCCTGAAGCTTACCTATAGCTAATAGGTAAATAAGGACTTGAATTGAGATTTGGAGTAACCGAGGACTTGAACCAATGCTAAGGATAATCGTAGAGTTGAACCTCATAAATATGACTAAGGACTTCAACCGAGGTTAAGGATAATCGTGGACTTGAACCACATAAAATATGACCAAGGACTTGAACTGAGGTTAGTGTAGCAATGGGCTTGAACCGAGGCTAAAAGTGGCGACGGAGTTGAACCACGGTGATATATACCTAGGCAAGGACTTGAACCCCGCCCGGTGGAGGGAACTGGGGACTTTAACCACGAGTATAGGCGAGTCAATTAGAAATAGGATCAACTATCAACCAAGTGTCACGGGGAGTACCCCCAAACTGAGTGCCATCTATAAATAACTCCAGCCCGAACTATATCCAACAAGAATCATCGAGTATCTTCCAAACCAAGAATTCAAAGAAATCGAAACCGATGGGACAAGGAATTATGGATATAAGGTTCCAAGAGCAGTGTTACTTTCTGGCTAAGGCCCAGACTATTAGACTCACGTCTGCTATATCAGTCTACTGAGACCTAAGCCATCTGAAATGACGTCAGAGAGGTTACAAAGCCTAATGGCTCTAAAATATGCAAGTCTATGGCAATCACTAGTCTAAGCCTAAACTAAGGCAAAACATGCTTTCAAATATACACACAAGCCATAAAAAAGGTGCACCACAAGGTGCAGATAATCAATAATTACATTAGACATGCTTCCATAACCCGGAGTACCCGAAATTAGAACCTGAGTCATGGTTTCAAGCAATTTAGCATGCTCACCAACCAATTACCCCCAAAATTACACAAATTAACATAAAAAATGCAAAATCATGCTCAATCTAAGGAGAGGGAAGTCATAGCTTACCTGTAGGCTGACCCTGTGCGCTCCAGTTCACGTAGCCGGAGCCTTTCCCTTCCGTACGGCCTCAAAACGCTGCCCCGCTATTAAAAATAGAATCACAACGTTAATAGGAGTGTTTTGACACCAGAATCATAATTTTCAGAGTTGGACCTAGAATCGGGCCTAAAACGGGACTGTGGGACCTGTGATGGGAATTCCAAATTTGACACCGCAAAGAGGGTATAATGCAATATGGAACTTCTTCCCTAAAATGGGGGCACAATTCGAGGATCGGAATAAAAGAAATTTGACCATGAAACAAAAATTTGATCTATAGGGAAAATCAAGAAGAGGGCAGACCCTTTAGGGCAGGAATTACCTCAAAACATCGATTTGCGTACTTCTCCAAGCACTCCACAGAAAACCCACAATCCACTCGAAGACCCAGCACTTTGAATCACTTAAATCGGAGCTCTATAGCTCAAGAAAACAAAACCTCCATTAAAGAGAAGAGTCAAGAGGAGGACAACAGCTGAAACCAAGAAAATGCCCCAAATGAAGCTTCCCCAGCACATTCCGATTACACCACTGCGTTCCCACGAAAAAACCACACAATTTAGAGCTTTGAATCACTCAATTTGGAGCTTTAAAGTTCAATATATCGCAATTTGAAAATGAGGGCTGAAAGCTGAAATGGGGAACTTAAAAGACGAACCCTGTCTCTAAAATGCCCAAAATCTGGTCACTAAAAGGGTTGCACGAGATTTCAACTTTTCCTATTTTTTAAAGTCTCTGACGGGGTACTCGAAATTCGTTCGGAATCTCGTGCACGCAAACGGACTATGCTACTCCACTAAAGTCGATGTTCCAGATTCAATGGCGCCGTTGAAATTCTCATACGAGGTCATTTTGACTGAAAGTGGGTCCCACACCCAAATGCCTCTTATAGTCAAATTCCACAACAGGCATAGGGATTAGACCAGAAGCCTCGGGAAGCGAACAAAGGGTCGTTCTAGACAAAACTCGACTTTCTGGAACTAACCGTGCTGATGGAATTTTCATCCGAGCTCGTTTTCCAAGAATATTGACCAAAGTCAACCCTCGGCCAAATTTCAAAGGCTAAAATGCCAAATGGTCCCAAACTCGCGCCGAAGGCCTCGGGACTCGTTCCGACCATTCTTCTAGCCTAATTTGGCCATTCCAGAGCTGATGGAACCATCAAAATTCCGTCCTGAGGTCGTTACCCTGTTATTTTTACTTGGGTCAACTTTTTAAGGTTCAAAATCTCCAAAACAGGGAAACGGGCCTAAAACCCAAACGAACGATCAAGTGACCGAACAATTAGTGCTAACATGTCATGAATGACTTAGGGTCGCTATAGGAACACTCTAAACGCCGATATGAATGCATTAACTCAAAAATGACCTGAAGGGTCATTATATTACTAAATACAATGCAAATGATAAAATGAATATTGATAGCATTTTCTATTTTATAACTCTAACTTTTCTTAGAAGTTTCTTTTAATAATGAGAAGGGCCAAACATGCAACACAGTTGCCTAGAGACTAGTATTATATATTATATTAAACGTGAGAAGCTCTTATCCTTAAAGTTAGATTATCATTTTGCCGCGACAATAAAAATTAACTAAATAGTATTATTTTTCTCCATAAGTTTAAAAAAATTCAATGAAAATATTTTTCAATGTATGAAATTAATTGAACCGGTAATTGGATGAGGAGCAGTAGTACTTTAATTCTCACACTTAATTTTATGAATTTAATTATGATTGAGGATATTCATATTAACCTTCATTTATAACTTTAAAACGTTTCTTCCCTTTTATTTTTTTTCTCCTTATTTATTGGTCTATAAAGTTTATATTAATATTTTGATCATTGTTGACACCCAATTTTAGCCCTCCGCAATATGGATAATCAGCAAGCTTCTTTAATTTAAAATAATTTAAAATAATTACTTTTAAAATCCAAAAATAGATAAAATATTTTCAAGTATTTTAATGTAATTTTATCCTCCCCCCGCCCTTTTTTTTTTTATATTTTTAAAATAATTGTATGTATATTTCTATATAAATACTAGACAATGGGAGCATGTGTCAGCACGGGCTCAATGTATGTTGCTGTCTTTATCTCAATTTATGTGATATAAATGAAATTTGAGAGTCAATATTTTTTCTTATATAATTTATAAATATTTTGAATTAATTATTGTGCTTCAAAGTATATATTTTTTTTAATAAATAGAATTTCGAAAGTTAATCAAATATTTTATGGCTTTACAATTTTTTTTTATGTCTTTTAATTTTTTAAGTTGTTAATTATTGTGGTTTATAGTACTTTTTAGTCATTTAAAATAATATATATTACTTCCTTTGCCCCAATTTACGTGACACGAATAAAATTTGAAGAGTCAATCACATTTTAATTTGACCGTAATCTTTTTTATATTTTTATCTTATTAATTATTTTTATTTGTACAGTATTTTTTGTAATTTATAAATATATAAATTATTAAAAATTATTTTAGACATTTAAATGATGAAAATGTTCCTTAATAGTAATGTAATTTCAAGAAATACACATGTCCTCGTCAACTTGTGTGCTCTAGACTCTTATACTATAGTATAATATAATGTATAAAATTATATATTTTATAAATATTCGAAAATCATTTGAAAAATTGTGTCATTTTGAGTATTTTATTAATTAGTTTAGTCAAATTCTTCAATTGGCCAAATTCTGAACTCCTATTGGCTATAATTACAATTTATTTGGTTGTTTCTTCAATTTCAATTGCAGCTATATTTCGCCTCCACACTTTAACCAATTCCTATAACCAACAATTTTGAAGATCCATCGGCAACCCAACATTGACATCTGATACAACAATACAATAGCAATACATACTCACCAACAATAGGCGTGTAAGAACAATACCAAGTTCCTTGTGTCTCCTTCCCCAAGTCGACAATCAATAAAAGCCCCGACAGATATTTCTTAAATTGTGGTTGTTCCACACGTCCTCTTTCCCCAACTTTTACGGCTTACCCATCCGTTTCACTGCTTTCCTTGAAAAAGAGGAGATTAATGTAAAATTCAGAAATCCTACAATGGAATCCCCCCCTCAAAAAAGAAAAAAAATCGACTTCAATTCCCTATAAATATCCCATTCTTCTCTTTGTTTAGGGCAGAGGTTGGAGGCAGGGGAATTTCTTTTATCATCCAAATCGGATTCTGTTGGGATATATACTATTAATCATATGTTAAGACATACTAATATTTATTATAGAATAAATATTTATTAAATTTTAATAGATCATATATTCGTTTATGCCATCGGTACGATTGGAGCACAAGATTATACGTAATTTATCTTGATTATGTGAACGATATAGTTCCAGCTTCTTGTGCTAGTGCATTTTTTATGTATTGAACGGGACCGAGAAGAGATAGTTGTTTTAGTCAGGCTGGCAAAAACATATTCTTTAAACTATTAAATGTACTTATATTTTTAATCCTGATATAACTATTATGCTATGTTTATATTAATTAACGTTTTTATTTATTAAAAGGTGAGATTTTAAGATGTGTCAATGTGCTTGGTAGATTGGATGATAATAATATATATTCATAAAATAATAAGTTACTTGGTGGAATCCATGATTCGTTATAGAAATTGATTGATATGCATTTTTGAGAAACTTATAGGTTTTCATCATGTCAAACCTTGCAAGTAGATTTATGAATCCGACACGTGAAATAAGTCAAACAGTGCTCTACAAGAAATTAATCATTGAATTAAATTCGTCAGTAATTTAATTTACTGATTCGTATCTGTAATTTTAATATGAGAATTACATAAGTGTTTAATGGAGAATTACGAAATATAAATAGAGGAGTGCAATTACGAATTTCTAGTGGAATGATTTATAATTTATTATGGTAAGAATAATTAAAATTTATTATTTGAAATTATTTCCACAATAGGAAGACTCAGTAATTAATTTTGTGGTCCCTACAATGCTCATATTTAACTAGAACTCAAAATCCTATTTCTAAAGGGAAATGGGGAGAGACGTTAGTTTCCTTTTAAAATAAAAATCTGGCGTGTATTTTTTGATGGAAGAAAAATTACGTGTGATTTGTTCTCCTCTTTGGATTGAGAACAAATCTCTATAAGTAAGGATTCTCTTAACCTAGAAAAATATTTAAAAAGTTTTCTATTTGATATTTGCCCACCCAACTATTGAGAGACTTCAAATGTGAACTTGGCATCCCTGTAGAAGACCATAGTTGTTGTCTATCTTGTGATTTCGCTTGAAAATCTATCTAACTTGGGGATTCGCTTGAAGGTTGCTCACGCTTCAAGAGGTAATTATTGAATTAATTTTCTGCAAGTTTATGTGAATAAGCATGATTATGTGTGTTCTAGGATAAACGTTATTGGTAATCTATTATTCAGGTAAACAATGTGATCCTGATATGCTTCTACTGTACTTATAGTTTTCTAACAATTGGCATGAAGAGCCGCGCTTTCATCTATAATAAATAACCCAGATGAAATATGTATATGCGTGAATATACATAATTCATGAAAAAAAAGGATGTGTTGAAGTTTTCTATGACGGCTAAGTCGTTTAGGAAGTAAAACTTTCTTGAAAAGTGGAATAACAATTCTTTGTTCCATTAATTTTGGTTTAAGTTTTGGAATGTAAGCCGCCAGCAGAAAACGAAAAAGAACGCAAGGTCCAAGAATTAACTTTTCAAAATTAAAAAAAAGAAAAAGAAAAAGAAGAGGGACTGGTAATCTGTTGATCGGCCATAGTAGACTTGTCTGCTTGAGTCACCTATTTTAGGAGTTTTCTCACTGGAAGGTTGTGTTTTGATTTTTTTTTTTTTTGTCTAAATTCTATCTTAGGCTCATATTTACATATGTAATCAATAATTGGTTGGTGAAGAGAATAATAGTGGTGGAGGCAGCCACTATTGAAGTCTTTTTAATAAGAAAACTTTAGGTTTTTTCGTTTGTTCAATAATCATACGAGCATTAATTATTATACATGTATATTAATTTATATGAATTAAGAAATTTTTTATTAATAAAAAATTATCACTTTAAGTGGTTTATTTATTTGGAATCATTGAAATTTCTTAAGACTATATACATGTGAGGTTGTATTAATATATGAATTGAGAATTATGATAAATGAATAGGATCTACGAAAGTGGTCTATTTATTTGGGTCGTTAGAATATTCTCAATGTATCATGTATGGATTGTTCTTCATAAATGTATACTAGTTAAGGTTTGTTCACTTGAAAGGAGATTTACCTTTAGATACTAGTAACACTTAAATTAATTCATGTGAAGAGTTATTAAAGATTTTCAACGATTTAAAGGGAGAAATATAATATCTTGAATTCTCAAAGTGTATTAATTGAGAGAACACTATGTCGTAGAAAGGTTAGTTGTGTCTTAGCCGAAAGATAGGACACAAGTATGTTTTGTGCTCATGAGATAATTATTAACAGAGAATGAAAATTTGAATCATGTTATTTTAGTCATTAACTATGCCTAAAACGGTTATTTTTCAAATTTGGTCATAGTTTAGGGGGTCATGAATTTTATGATATCTAGTTGACTTGAAATTTGATGGTTCCATCGAAAATCGTTTAGATAGATTTTAGATAGTTTGTCGGATTAAAATTTGATTTGAATATGATAAGATCACTCTTTATGTAAAACCCCGTATCCTAGATAGACTAGATTGCAAATTTCAGAAGCTACATGTGCCACAGACGGGCACCACCTACGGACCGTAGGGTGACCCACGGTCCGTCCTGGTGGTTCGTGGATGGCCACCTGTAGCCCCTCCCAAAAAGCCCATAAATTTTTGGCCAAGTCTGGACCTACGCCAGGACCTACGGACCATAGGTCAGACCATGGTCCATGGTCCAGGGCCGTTGGTCAGACCCTCCTTATTCAACTCCCAGTCATAGAACAATGGCTAACCAGCACGAACCGTCAGTCCAACCATGGTCCATCGGTTGGTCCCGATAACAGTTAAGTCAGGGGTTGTTGGTCTTTTCCCTATGCATTGGACCCCTAAACTACGTCGTTTAGACACTAAACTACGTAGTTTTGGTCAGTTTTAGACTAGTAACTTAGTTAGACTTTTCCCAAGTCAACTCATTCTCCTAAAAATTCATCAAGTTGAACGAGAAGAAGGAGAAAGAGTCCAGCAACCCTAGTTCAAAAACGCAACAAGTTTTCATCAGTTCCAGCCCCAAAATCGAAAGATTTCTCTGTGGAATTCGTCACTAGGTATGTGGGATTTCACTAGTGGTTCTTTTGGCCCATTAGGTCCCTTGATTTTAGTCAGATTCTTGATTCTCAACATTATGTTTAGACCTAGGGTTTCTAGAATTTCAGATTTATGTTGTGGTTCAGCTATTAGAATAATCCAAATCAGATTGTCATGAAGTCAATATCGTTTTGTGTAGATTTTTCCACAAATTCTGAACCCTAGCTATGTAGTTCCTTTAGTCCATGAATTACACATTCTAGGTCAGTTAATTCAGATATATATGCATGCCTCAATTTACGAATGTCTCATATCAATATATTAATGTTACATTCTCAGTTTGCATGTCAATATTTTGTGTTGTCCAATATTACAGAAATTTAGTCATAAATTGTTAATTACATAATCATTTGGGAGTAGCTTACTACCGAGTGGACAAGGGTCAGTCACCCTCATAGTCCCAAAACAACGTGCCCCGTAGATAAGTCCCCTATGCGGGCATTATACTTAGTGATCACACCAGTCATGCCTCTGTACCTATGACAAGGCATATTGGGTCCTCTCTATGGGGTGTATACATCCGACTCCACATTTAGCTCATATGGTTTTATGTCAGTTATTAGTAGCTCCCACAGTTCAGTGAAATTCTATTGCATTGACCATGTTATCAGTACAGTTCAGTATTTAGTCTCAGCATGTTATAAACTTGGTCATTGCATCCAGATAGCTCATCCTCAGTGTTTTTCAGTATCCTTATCATGTTCAGATTATATCATTGCTTTATTGCTTTGTTCAGTTATGTTATTATTCAGCTTTACTCTATACTGCATGCCCAATACCTTTCAAGTAATGGCGCATAGTCGCATACTATGCGCTACATCTTCTCGTGATGTAGGTTCAGGTTCTCAGCTTCCAGATCACGCATAGATCGATTTCCGATCTTCAGTTCAACAACATCTGTGGTGAGTTCTCATTCTTCGAGGACGATTGACATAATTATTTTCCTTTTCTTTAAGTATTTAGTTTTTAGTATTTGCTAGATTTAGCTGGGCATGTCCTAGCACTTCTAGTCAGTTAGAGGCTATTTTCAGACATAGTTAGATTTAACTTTAGTTTTGAGTTCATCTTCAGATGTTATTGAACTCTTCTCAGATTATTTTATTTCAGAAAGAAATGGTATTCCCCATCATTTTCATTATGATATGATTTAAGCATCCGCACAATATTTCTATTTGAGTAAATCTTTATGTATGCTTATGATTATGCCAGCTCAGGGTTAGCTTGGGGTCACTCGTGATCCTAGATCCCGTGTCCGCATCCAGGGGGTAGCCTCGGTGCGTGACACTTTATGTCAGATATGTTTATGTTAAATTTTGAACATGATTGCACATGGTTATTTAACCTGAATTAATATATGATAAGAATGTAGGTTGTTGTTTAATACCAAAAGATGCTTAAATCACTTGAATTTGACGTTGGTCATAGCTTTGGAAATAAAAATTCTATATAGACTACAGTTCACCTGAAGTTTGGTGAGTTCATTGATAACAACCTTGTAAGAAAAGTACTAATTGCTCTGTGGTTATAATTTCTTTGAGCTCATTAAAATGATTTTAAAGTTGTTCTTTGAAATTAAAATGTGATATATTATGAATGACAACCTTTATATCGGTTTTATTTATGTTATATATGGTACATAATTACACATGATGAGTTAACATGAATTGATATATTATAAGGATATAGATTTGATTATTTTTCCTTAAATAGTTTGAATCTGAAATTGATCATAGCTTTGGAGATAAATATTATTTTTGAAATCTAATTGATCTGAAATTCGGTAGGTTCATCAGAAACAATCAAATTTAAAATACTCATTGTTATGAAGTGATTTAGCAATTTGAGGTCGTTTAGGTAATGGTTTTAGATATTTCTTTGTATCTTGAAAATTACTCAACTATGATATAGTGGTGATAGACATTGTTCTCTATGGTCTTCATGACTAAATTTTAGTGAAGTATTATGTTCATGTGTTGGATTTAGACCTTCCTCCATATCATATGAAATTAATACGAGTCACTAGATTTAATCCGATCTCTAGTTTTGATAATTTGTATGGACTCTCCCTATTTGAGTAATATATGATTTTTTTTATTAACGACCCTTTGAGGGGGGGGGGGGTCAGGGGCGTAACAATACCCCCAGACCTTAGCATAAATAAAAACATAATAAGTACAAAGAGGGGGACATAAACCTTGCCTCCAATCCTATGATGGTTCAAAAGTTGGTTACCCTACTAAAGTTAACCAACTCTTCCCCAGTACTATAAGAAGAAACCTAGCATCTAAAAAACTATGAGAGGACTCCTCCCGATACAAAGATATTAGAAAACGTAAATAAGGGAGACTATCCCCTTACAATTGCAAAGGGAGAAAAGAAGCCTAATCCTATTCGAAAACCCTATTTCATCCAGAATAGTACCTTTGAATAAGTTAAGAACATCAAAAAAGGATATAGAGGCTTCTATATCTGGTAAGTCTGATCAGTTCCTACCTTCAGGTTATGATGAGGTGGTAGCTGCTGTTACGGGATTGGGGGAATGCTCAATGAATCTAGTAAAGCTAGATATTTATCTTCAAAATTGAGAAAACCCTCCCGTAAAACCGTCTACGGTGGAACCACCCAAGCTGGAGTTAAAGTCACTCCCTGATCATTTGCGATATGCATTTTTGGGGGGCAAACAACACTTTACCGGTGTTATTGTTGCTGACTTTCTCGAATGGCAAGAAAATTTACTTCTTGAGGTGTTGAGAAAGTACATCAAAGCTATAGGGTGAATGCTAGCTGACATTGTGGGAATTCCACCCGGTATATGCACTTACAAAATTCAACTTGATAGTTAATGCAAATCGAGTGTCGAGTATCAAAGGAGATTGAACCCACTAATACAAGAGGTAGTGAAAAATGAGATCATCAAGTTGTTAGAAGCAGGCGTGATCTGCCCTATTGCGGATAGAAAATGGGTGAGCCCGGTGGAATGTTTAATAAAAAAAGGGAGCATCACGGTAGTCTCGAATGAGAAAGGATAACAAGTTTCGATGAGACCGGTAACCGGATGGAGGGTTTGCATGGATTACCGCAAGCTAATTCCTGGAAAGAAAAGGATCACTTCCCAGTGACATTCATGGATCAAATGCTTGATCGACTTTCGGAGCAAGGATGGTATTGATTTTTGGATGGTTACTACGGGTATAATCAAATATCTATTGCACCAGAAGATCAGGATAAGACAACATTCACCTGTCCATACGGTACTTTTGCCTTCAAAAGGATGCCCTTCGGGTTGTGTAATGCTCTAGCAACCTTCCAACGTTGCATGTTATCTATTTTTGCTGATATGGTAGAATATTCATTGGAAGTTTTCATTGATGACTTTTCAGTTGTGGGCGATTCTTTTGAAACATGTTTGGCACATATTGGACAAGTTCTTCAGAGATGTGTGGAAATTAATATGGTCATAAATTGGGAGAAATGTTACGTCATGGTTAGGAAAGGTATAGTTTTGGGTCATAAGGTGTCGCAAAAGGGGTTGGAGGTTGATAAAGCGAAGATTGAGGTGATTAAGAATTTACCACCACTAATCTCTATAAAAGGTATTCGTAGTTACTTGGGGCATGCAGGGTTCTACAGGAGATTCATCAAAGACTTCTCCAAAATTGCACTGCCATTGTGCAAATTATTGGTCAAGGAGGTTAAATTTTACTTTGAAGATTCTTGTATGGCAGCCTTTTAAGTGTTTGAACGAAAAATTGATCTCTACTCCGATTATCATTAGCCCCGATTGGTCAACACCTTTCGAAGTGATGTGTGATGCCAGTGGTATGACCTTAGTGTGGTGTTGGGACAAAAATGTTACAAGCTATTCCATCCCATTTACTATGCACCAAAAACACTGAATGGTGCTCAGCGTAACTACACTATTATGGAGCAGGAATTACTTACGATGGTATATGCACTAGAAATTTTTTGAGCATATTTGTTAGGCACCAAAGTGGTTGTTCACACTGATCATACAACCTTGCGTTATTTGATGGCGAAGAAAGACGCGAAGCCAAGATTGATAAGGTAGGTATTATTGCTGCAAGAATTTGACGTTGAAGTCAAAGATAGAAGAAGGTGTGAAAATAAAGTGGTTGACCATCTATCCAGGTTAGAAGGCAAGGAGAATGAAGAGCTGGAGGTAGATATCAATGACCTTTTTCCTGATGAGCAGGTCTTCTCGGTCACTTTCAAACAAGTTCCTTGGTTTGCTGATTTTGCTAGTTGTGTGGTATGTGGATTGATGCCGGAAGGGTTGAACTTCTATCAACAAAAGAGGTTCTATTTTGATGTCAAGAAATACTTTTGGGATGAGCCTTACTTCTTTAGAGAATGTACATATCATATCATTAGGCGATGCATACTTGAGGAAGTGTTAAATAATATTCTTTATGCTTGTCATGCTTCACCGGTTGGGGGTCATCATAGCGGTGTACGCATAGCCGCTAAAATTCATCAAAGTGGGTACCACTGGCCATCCCTCTATAAAGATGCTGATGAGTTTGTCAAGAAATACGTACAATGCCAAAAACAAGGTGGGGAGGGTGTCCAAAAGAAATGAGTTTCCTCATTCTGGAGGTTGAGTTATTTGATGTCTAGCGAATAGATTTAATGGGGCCATTCGTGAACTCATTTGGTAACATGTATATCTTGGTGGCTATGGATTATGTTTCCAAATGGGTGGAAGCGGTGGCACGACCTAACAATGATGGGAAGAGCGTTGTTCAATTTCTAAAACACTACATCTTTGCAGGATTTGTCACCCCTCGAGCTATTATTAGTGATGGAGGGTCGCATTTTTGCAATCGCTTGTTTGCAACTACATTGAGTAAATACGACATGAAACACAAAGTGGCTACACCATATCATCCCCAAACAAGTGGCCAAGTGGAAGTTTCGAACCGCACGATTAATAGTATATTGGCAAAGACCGTAAATGCAAACAAAATTGATTGCTCTCGAAAGTTAGATGATGCTCTTTGGGCATATCACACTGCTTACAAGCCACTAATTGGCATGTCCCCATATCAGCTGGTTTTTAAGAAGCCTTGTCACCTACCAATCGAACTTGAACACAAAGCACTTTGTGCATTAAAGGCATTAAATATGGATTGGGCCAATGCATCGAAAGAGATAGTCTATCAACTTAATTAATTGGGTGAATTAAGGTTTAGAGCATATGAAAGTTTAGCCCTCTACAACGAAAAAATGAAGAAGTGGCATGATTCTAGAATCCTTAGGAGAGAGTTTCGAGTTGGAGATTGGGTGTTGCTGTATAATTTTCGACTGAGACTCTTTACGGGAAAACTCAAATCAAAATGGTCAGGCCTATATAGAGTAACATGGGTGTTCAATAATGGAGCCATCGAAATCGAAGGCACAGAGTGCCCTTCCTTCAAAGTGAATGGGCAACACTTGAAGTTGTATTTTGGAGAATGTCATGAAATTTCCATGATTGAAGTGGTGCATCTGGAAGATGCTTGAGAGAATTTCCATGTCGTGCCACGACGTAAAATAAGGTGTTTCTTCGGAGGCTACCCAAGTGTTAGTTGTTTTGAATAATGCGTGTTGAATGTGAAGGTGTAGGTGATTCTGCAGGTAAATGCTCTGTTCGACGGTATGCCGAGGAAGCTCGGCGATTATGAATTTGATCAGCACCATGGCGTCAACAGTTGGCTAAGACACTAGAACATTAGGTGGGTTACATGCCTACTTGGCGATTCGCGGAGGTGATTGGGCGACTCAATTTTCACCGCCGTTTGTCACCAACCCTGATAGCTCTTTTGGTGATGTCCCACATATATTAGGTGACGCGCGGATGTGATTCAGTGGACTTGCTCATGTCCGCCTTCCTTTCCCAAAATGGGGTGGTCGCACACTGGAAAATTTGGCAAACTCGATCAGTTTGGTGATTCACCGAATAATCATGTGATTGCAACACCCCTTCGCTAGTTGGGCATCTAGTGAAGATTCTTTGTCTCCCTACTCTGTTTATTTATGTGCTAATAGTTTACCTGTAGTTTTGTTTCTTTTAATGTTTGTTCTCTAATCACATTGAGGATAATGCAAATGCTTTTGGTGGGGGTGGTAGGAGTCGAGTTGTTAAGTCTTTTGTTCTCTCAAAAGTTATTCTAGTATTGCCTATGATCAATACATATAACATAAATAGTTCTCTTAATTGAACCAAATGAATGTACGACTATGATGATGCCAAATGAAGTTTCATAGACTATGTGTGGATCTTTTGCATCTCGTTGTGACTAGCCGGTTATAGATTGAGTCTCCTGTGATGAACATTGCACACTAGCTAGAAAGTGTGGAGTCTCATTTTATATTGGTGTCAAAGCCTTGTGTGATGAGCTTACCTTGAACAATGTGTGTGATAACACCTAGAATTTGCCATGTTGGTCCGCTTGACCAAGTGATGCAAGCACTTGAAATGATCTTAGGCGACAATTTTAAAGAGTAAAACAATTTGAAAATATACCTCTTTTGTGGCCAAACTTGTTAGATATATGAACCTTGCTTAAACCACCCAAAGCCTTATCCCTTTTCTTGGATGAAACTTGAACAATTGTGACCTCTCTGTATCAATTCACCTATAACTCTCATGAAGTGTGGTTTGTTTGAATAGCCAACTTAGGCCAAAAGCCTAAGTTAGGGGTGTGATGAAAAGAGAAGGTAATTCAAGACGTATGAAAATCCCTCTTTGAGAATGGTAAAAAAATAATGAAGAAGTTATGAAATAAGTGATAAAAGATTGCAAAAGAAATGGGGTGTCCGGTAATTCATAAGAAGTTCAACAATGGGGTGGATTATGAGTTTGTTTGAAATGTTAAAGAAAATAGAAATGTGATGTGCAGGCCCCACTTCATGAGGGTAGAAGCCACTGAACCTAAACGACCATACCTTTACGCTTAGCCCAGTTACAAGCCTTGGAAAGACCTTTGTGATCTTAGTGAGCTCGAACAAGTGTTGATTGGAATATAAGGGCAAACCTACGGGTGAAGTCTTGCATATGTTCATCTTTGTGAGTGTGAGAGTCGTATGTGATTCTAGAACTCTAAATTGTTGAAGAATTGTGTGGGAATTTGGAATTATCTTTGTTGTGAGGGCATTTGAGTACCTTTGTTGAGCTTGAACTTGCATCTGAAGCAAGTATTGTGAAGTTGAGCATCTTTGATAATGGTGAGTCACAATTTGAATCTTTAAGTGCACAATTGGTAATTGCATTAGTAAGTTGAGTCTTGTTGTGTGCATTCATGATGAGTGTTTTGTAGCACTTTTTGACACATCCTTGTTGAATTGCTGAACTTGAGTTTTAGTTGAGGACAAGCAAAACTCTATGTTGGGGATGTTGATGAGTCTGAGATTTGGACTCATTTGGAGCTTTGTGTATATAGATTTAGTGTCCTCAAATGGGCGAATCGTCGAGTTACCCGTAGACAGCGTAAATTTACAAAACACTGAGCCTGAAACAAGAAAAACTTAGGCAAACTGCATTTCCTATCGACGAATGGCCGACTACATTGGCAAAACATGATCATGTCGCCAAACGTACTGGTCGAGACCAAGGTGAACTCAAATTGGTGAGCTAAAAGACTAGAGGACGTATCACGAAACGACGATCCCAATCTAGATTGCCTAAATTACAGTGTTTGAACTAGGAAAATGTGAAGAAAGAAGGCCATACACAAGAATGATCGGTGAGTCACGGACTAGTCGGGGATGCCTGACATTCCTCACCGATTGATCCCATAATGCCACACCTCATATCAATATAAATTGATTTTTGGAAGAGAGAGAAAGCATTCAGTCATTAGGAGCAAAATAAACAGAACAAAAACACTATTTTTGTTGATTTTATCGAATTTTGGCGAGAGATTTCAATAGACAGGATATTATTCATCTTAGATACTCGATCTTCGATACCCAGCTATGGAGTATGTTTTAGGTATTGAATTCATTCCTTTTATGATGATTAGCTAAAACCGTATCTTGGGAGTTTGACAATGTGATAAATTGCTAGATTTGGCTTAATGGGTTCTAGTTATTATCAACTATAGTACTAATTCAAAGTGGGTCTTACTTATCGTTGTGGTTTAAATACTCTATTGCATGTTTATTTCAATCTAATTTAACTATTTTATGCTTGCTTGAGAAATATGTATGAAGCTAAAGTGATAAGTTGGAACTCATAGTTAGTGGGTCATGACGAGTTAGCTCGAGAGTGTGATTCTTATAATTCATACTATGTATTCAACTCGAGAGAGTGAATATGGTGAGGTTGTGGACTGGTCTTTAAGCCTAAAGCATTGAGGTTCAAGAGAAATCAATTGAAAGAAGCTAGTTGTTCTAGAGAAAAGTCCCTTACCTAAAGTTCACCTTACCTATGATAAGTTAGCACTTTTGGTTAGTAAGTTGCACCCATTGAGTTGAGTTTAGCAATTGGTTGGTCAATCCCCCAAGTACCTTTCTCCTATTTGGTTGATCTCAGTTAATTGTTGAGGCTATTTTCTTATCGACAAATTCCTTACTCTAACATTGTGTCAACCCTCTAGTATCATTACTAGTTTCAACAAATCTTTAGTTTGTTAGCTACAAAACTCACTATTGTAATTTCATATTTGAATTCAAAATATAATGATTCTCAGTGGGATTGACCCCAACTATTTTGTTGGGTTTATACTACTTAACGATCATTTACACCAAGTATCGGCTGAGGTGTGGTTGATACGTTAATCAATTATACCTCCTGGAACAAGTTGATTAGCAACCCCTTTGTTCACTGAATCAAGACTCCTATAAAATTATTGCAACAAGACATTGTTGGGAAGTTCGTGACTCGGACATTGAAGTACCAACTTCTGAAATCTCAGCCACGTCTCGTGGATTGGTTCACCTTCCAACCCTTTAAAACCTTGATTACTATATCTTAATGTCATCTTTTTTACTGGGGAAAGTATCTTACATAGAAAGCTACGGCAAGCTCATTCCATATGGTAATGGAATTTCTCTGGAGATCAGCTAGCCACTTTATAGATTCTCCCATCAAAGAGAATGGAAATAATCGAAGACGGACCGATTCTTGAGAGATATTCTTGAACGAGAACGGTCCACAAATGTTGACAAAATCAGAATGTGATCATGGGGATCCTCATGAGCCAGCCCTCCCCATACAATCCTTTCATTTGTAAGACCTGAAGCATTGTGCTAATGTCATGAAAAACAACATTTCCCTCAACAAGAGCTAGACGTGTAGCCCCGACACCACTCAATTGGATAGGGTCGTTAACATCGTTTAAATTTCCTATATCATCTTGGTGGCCAACTTACTTACCGTTGCTCTCATTCACACTCATTTCTTCTTATGCTCAACACAGCCAACACAAACACAACAATGTAAGTCCATTCAACTACAAAACAAGAACACAATTCAACTTCAATAATAGAATTCTAAAAACCACTCCCCAGCAGCAACACCATTTTAATTAACTCTCAGATGACACCTCTTCCAATTCTAAGTGTAGACGATCGTATCTAGTATAAATCTCAAAGAAGAGTTGGGGTCAAACCCACAGGGAGCGGTACAAGTTTGAATTCAGTTATGAAGTTACAAATTGTGTTCTAATGGGTTATAGGAATAAAAATTATCAAAAACATAATGACAAATCTAAGGGGTTGACAACGAATGTCAAGTGGGGGGTTTTGATTGGCAATTACTAGCTAAAACAAATACGAAAGCAGGGGAAACAATAATATAGAGAGGAATTCTCAGGATGTGATCGATTATAGGCTAATTTCACTACATGGGTAACTCAAAGGACTAACGAATTTCTAAATCTCAGTGGGTAGACTAGACTATAAGTGTAATAGTTTTCTCTCTAACAACTACTAAGATTCAAGTGATTTATCCCGAACATCAACAAGATTATCCATATAAACAACTAAAAACCTTAATTCATCTAGTCTCTCGAGCTAGATAGGTAGAATCTAGTTTAGGATTTACTCTTTCGAGCTAAACCCATATCAACCCAATAACTACAACAATTAATCAATAACTTTAGTTCTAAAACTTCTTTCTCAAGAATGCCCAGAACTGTAAGTTAGAATTCCATTTGCAACTACAATTCATAGATTAATACATAGCTAATGATTAAATCCACTTTAATTAAGCATATAAATCAGTAAATTACAATATCCCTAAGCTAATTAAGCCAATGATCACACCCCAAGAATTGGGGTCTTAGCTAAACATCATAAAAAGATAAAAATAATTACCAACTAGATTAGCCATCAACGGGATAGAAGTCTCCAAATCTTCACAATGATCCAAAATGATTCCATTCAAAAACACACTTACAAATCCTCAAAATTAAGCTTAGAAATCTTCAAAGTGTACAATGGGAACTGAGAAACTCAAAGAAAACTCTAACTCTCAAACTTGGGGAACAGAACTCCTTCAACTCTATTTTAAATTTCAGTTTATAGTTGCTAAGTTTCTGGGCTGAAAGGCCATTGGGAGAAGTCAGTCACACCTCGCCAACCATTTCGGCAATCCGCAGCATCCATCGCCAATTTGCATTGGCCATCCGTCCTCAAAATTCTGTAAACTTAGGTGATCAAAGTTGTTGTCATGGAGTTGATCGGTGATCCGCCTACTGGCCATTCCTGTCGCCAAACTGGTTTTTCCCCAGGGTTGGCATGTTGGATTTTTTTTTAAGCTAAAAATCCACTCGGAGGTTGGCCGAGTGGTATTGGCTATCACCAGAATCGCTTTTCTTCACTTCTTAAGCGTTTTGTTTCTCCTTTATGCCTGGTAGTGTCTTTGCATTGCTCTTAGCCTTTAATGATGCAAATCAATACTCTAACATCAGTTTAGAGCATAAATTAGGCATTTGAGGACACTTATACTATCAAAACAAAGCCCTAAATGAGTCAAAATCTCGGACTCATAGAGCACTTAGCCACACTCAGTTATGTCTTTCTTCATGCCAGATCACCAACAAAGTCGTTTCAAATCTCGGTACATCTTTTTGACACCCGAATGAATGGAATACCACAAACTTTGGGATTCTGCCATCATTTTTTGAATCAAGTCATCCACTCAGGGAACACAAACTCTTCCCTTAAAACTGAGCACATACCTCGCATCAAGATTCGCATCTTGTGCCTTGCCAGTCACTAAGCTCATTCAAACCCTCATCCTCAAACTGTTTGGCCTTGATTTCCTCAATGAACGTGGGTCTAACCTCAATGTTATCTAACACCCCACCTTTATTTTAGATGCCCAACTGCATGAACTTAGACTCCAAAGTCTGGATCTCCTTGGTCAAAGGTCGCTTGGATACACCCAAGGAGGCTAGACTACCCATACTCATCGCCTTCCGACTTAATGCGTCTACCACCACATTCGCCTTAACCGGATGATATTGGATGGTGACATCATAATCTTTAAGTAGCTCCATCCACCTTCTTTGTCTCAGATTTAGGTCCTTTTGAGTGAAAACATGTTTTAAACTGAGATGGTCCGTAAACACCTCACACTTACACCATAAACGAAATGCCGCCAGATCTTAAGAGCAAACACTGCCATTGCCAACTCTAAATCATATGTCGGGTAGTTCCTCTCATGCACCTTCAACTGCTACAATGCATAAGCTATGACATTCTTATCATGCATCAACACAATACCCACATGCGAATGTGAAGCATCATAATAAACAATGAAATCTTTACCTTCCACCGGTAGTGCCATAATAAGTGCTGGGGTCAGAAGAGTCTTGAGCTTTTGAAAGCTCTCCTCACATTTTTCACTCCATTAGAAAGGAACCTCTTTTCTGGTAAGCCTTGTAAGATGCGTAGCGATAGAAGAAAAATTCTTTACAAACTGACGATTGTAGCTGGCGAGCCCCACAAAACTTCTATTTTCAGTCACAGATCTAGGCCGGACCCAATTCTTGACTTCTTTGATCTTTTGTGGATCTACCATTATGCCTTCCTTTGAAACTACATTCCCAAAAAGGCAACTGAAGTCAACCAGAACTCACACATGGATAATTTATCATATAGCTATTTTCTACCAAGGACACCAAAAATAATACGCAGATTGTCAGCATGCTCTTCCTTACTCTTCGAATAAACCAAAATGTCGTCAAGAAAGATGGTAACAAAAGAATCCAGAAATGGTTAGAACACACCATTCATCAAACTCATGAAAGTTGCAGGTGCATTTATCAACCCAAAGGCGATTACTAAAAACTCATGGTGTAACGACCCGTAAATTGAATAAGTGAAACTAGAGCCTAACTAGTTTGTCTTGGAGTTGATGTGAGATTTGAGGTTGTATAGTGTTGTCCCGAGCTTAGGTTGATGGGTTTAGGGGTTATAAGTCAAGGTACGACTTCCCAAGGACCACCCTAGGTATTATTGAGGAGGACCCTAAAGCCTAACCCCTAAGGCCCCTTGAAACCAAAAAGCTGCCAAGAATGTTGTGAACCAAGAATGGGACCTACGGGGCATAGGCCCATCCACGCCTCGTGGTCTTGCTCTGTAGGTCAAGGGCTACATTGACATGTTGCAGCCCTAAACAACGGACTTGCAGAACGGGGCGTAACCCAACCTACAGTTCGTAGGTGAGGGGGAGTCGTTTGCACCTGCAAAAGTTGTAATGGTTTGGCCAAGTTGGGGTGAATTGGTAAATTCATCTTAAGTCTAGTTCGGTTGGGGGTCTGTTTTAATTAGTTAATTATGATATTTTAAGGATTAAAAAATATTTTAGTCTTCATTCTTTTAAAACCCAAAATACAAACCTCCCCTCCCCACTAAATGTTCTCTCTCTAGAAACCTCTATTGAAAATGAAGACTTCAAGCTTCCAAGGTCAAGACTTCAAGTGTTTCAAGGGATTTTCATGGATTTCTTCCATTAAAGGTATCGTGGACTTAATCCTTGACTTAGGTTATTTCAAGGAGCCAATTTCAAAGGTGATTCCAAATCTCCAATGTTTACCCAAAAAATCCTAGATTTCAATCTATGCATGGGTTCAATTCAAAACGATTTCCAAATGCTTTATTGCATTGATTTATGAATGAACTGTGGATTCAAAGATGAATTAAGATGATTTGTTCCTAGAACCCATGTTTTCCTCCAAATTCCTATGTTGTGATTTGTGATTGGGATTTGATTGATTATGAAGTATTTGAATTGTTTATGTGTATATGTATATAGAATATTGAAATTATGTTATTACTCTTGCCTAATTGTATTGACCTAAGGTGTGTGGGTGAATGTGATCCACGACTTGAAAGGCAAGGAATGAAGGTTAAGGTATGATTATTATGTGAAGGATATGTATGTGAATTCAATGATAGTATGATGATCATGTTTAGAATGTAATAGTGTTGTGATTGAAATCATAATCTCAATTAACAATGTATGATGATGATGGAATGTGAAGGGTTTTCTTCTATGAATTGTACATCTTGAATTGGTAGGCTTATGCATCCTATTCTTGAACAAATTAATGAAAAGGTGATTGCGGTATCTTGAATTGGCAGGCTTAGGCATCCGTTTCTTGTATAATGAATGTATCTTGACTTAACGTCTTAATGTCTTGAATTGGTAGACCTAATGTTGGTAGCCTTATATGAATGAATGAATGATGAAGTATTCTAGGCTAAACCTTGGATCGGTAGACCCAATGTTGGTGGCCCTTCTTGAGGATTCTAGGAACTAATTGAATGTTAAACCTTGGATCATTAGACCTAATGGTGGTGGCCCTTCCTTGTGTGAAATGATGAACCTTGAAGCGGTAGACTTAATGGTCGTGGCCCATTCTAGGAAAGTCAATGAGCTATCCTTACAATGTACCATAAAGCTGTAGACCTAATGGTGGTGGATCATTCATGTGTAATGTATCTTGGGGCGATATGCCTAATGTTGGTGGCCCTCTCAAGTGCAATTATGTAATGCAAATGAAATGACTCTATGGGAATGTGGGTTAAGCACCAAGAGGATATGGTAAGATGGAGGTTCTCCCTACGTTAGACCGGATTTCAACGAACATCTTTCATATCCCATAACTATATGCCCACATAGGTCTAGCTAGTGGATCCACCTAAGCTAATGTTACCGGTCTTACCTTAGGCAAGTAGACCACCTCTTTACGGTGTGGGGCTTCATGACACCGGATTCCATGTCTAGCTTACATGGTCTATGTTAGTTAAACATTTAATCCCATCATGTGAGATGTGCATTATGGTTTCTTGAGAAGTTCTATGAAGTGTTGGTGGTAGTATGGGATGCCATCCATGCATTGCACGTCTAGGCTTTGAGAGGGTCATAGTGAGTTCTCTAAGTCTTAGTGGCTAATGTATGAATGTGTCCTAAATGAAGTTAATGAAGAATGGTGACTCTTATATGCTTAAATGTAATGATGTATGCTATACTTCGATTGTATTATGAGTTACTTCCTTGTTATGACTTAATGAATATGAATGTACCTTGCCGATGGTGACTTTAAAGGAGTACTTAGTGTGAGTAGTAGTATGGGATGCTACTTGCACATTGCACAAGTACGACTTATAGTTGTCTTCGGTGATGGTCCTTATATGATGGTATGGCTTATGTAATATTTATGTCTCTTATGCATGAGTATTGTATGAAGATGGAAAGGGTGAATGGTATGTTCACTTTTGGTGACTTTAATGTGGTACTTTAGTGTGGATGGTGGTATGGGACGCTATCCATAGATTGCACAAAGTATAGCTTGGGGGTTACTTGAAGTGAAGGCTTGATGTGAAAGTAATGGTGTATATGTTGATTATGTCCTAATGTGGATAAATGACTTGTATGTTGGTTATGGTTGAATATTATGCCTCTTATACTTATGTTCATGAAATTTTATCAAAATGGCATAAAAGCATGACTTTAAAAAAAATGTCCATTTCAAGCATGTTTTTGCATGGATGTCATACTTAGTACTTAATTGTGCTAACCCATTCTTTCTCTCTAGTTGAATCTTGGTTTTGAGATTCTCCAAGACTAATTGGTATGTCCTCATAGATCGTGGACAAGTGTTTAGAAGTTTCATTTTCTCATGTAAAAGACTATTGTTAGACTTTTCCATTATAAAGGGCCGTGTCCCTACTTATGGTTCGGAGGTTGTTTAGAGATGGCCATGAGACAATAGACTTCCGCTGTGATTTTCAAGTGTTTTAAATAGGTACTCTCATTGTATGGTCTTAAAGAATGTTTTAATTTTGTACTATTTTCTATTATCGAATGCAATGAAATGCTATGAGGCTTGTATGAGACCCCGAAGTACGTCGTGTCGCATCTAGAGGCTAGCCTTGGGTCGTCACAAACATGGTATATCAGAGCACAAGATTTGGGAATGGTTTTTAGGATTGATGTCTCACAAGCCATGTCTAGTAGAGTCTTGTTCATCAGTTTGAGTTGTGACACATATATGAGCGAGAGGCTATAAGACGTTAGGAAGTTACACTTCTTTCATTATTCTTGAAGTCGCGCCTTAGAGTTTAGCTCTATAAGTGTCATTTTCTTAATCCTTCTCTTGTGTTTTTAGGACATGAATACAAGAAGGACTACCTCAAGGAGAGCGGAAGAGGAGATTGTGAATGAGGGAGTTCCTCCCGAAGATCACCAAGGTCCTCAAGGTGACCAAGTTCCTCAACGGAATGAAGTTCCAGTTGAAGCTCCGTCTATGACCAATGAGGAAGTTAGGTTGGATCTTTTGATGATGGCTCAAGCCGTAACTATCCAAGCTCAAACCATGACGGCTTAAGCCACTAGGGGTCTTGAGGATAATGTGAACCCTATGGAGAGTACTATGGCTTCTAGGTTGAGAGACTTTGGGAGGATGAATCCTCTGGTTTTCCTAGGTTCCAAGGTAGGAGAGGATCCCCAAGTGTTTTTGATGAGGTGTATAAGATAGTCAATGCTATGGGGGGTGACAAATAGAGAAAAAGTGGAACTATCTTCTTATCAATTTAAAGATGTTGCCCAAGTTAGGTTCACTCAATGGAAAAGCAATTGGCCTAAAGGAGCGGGTCCTATAGAATGGGCGAAGTTTAAGAAAGAGTTCGTTGGTAGGTACTTTCCTTGTGAGCAGAGGCAATGTAAGGTGGAGGATTTTATAATTCTTGAGAAAGGTAGAATGAATGTTGAGGAGCATTCCTTGAATTTTACCCTATTGTCTAAGAATGATCCATCTTTTGTGTGTAACCCTAGAGATGAGATGAGTAGGTTTGTGACCGGTGTACCAGACCTAGTTGAGGAAGAGTGCCGTATGACAATGCTCCATGATGACATGAACATTTCTCGACTTATGGTGTATGCTCAATCTATTGTGGAGTCCAAACTTAAGAGGGAAAATAAGGAGTTAAATAGGGGTAGATCCGAGGACCAAGGTCAACCTAGGTTCAAGATGAGAGCTCCAAACCAAGATTCTTCAACTAGTCCTAAGGTTAACCAAGAGAGAGGTAGTGGACCTCCATTTGCTAAACATAGGTGCCATAATTGTGGAAAGAAGCATCATGGGAAGTGATAAGCCGGTACTAGTGGGGGCTATGGTTGTGGAATATATGATCACCGAGTGAAAGATTGTCCTACTCTTATGGATAGGGAAAGGGAGGCCAAACAAGCTTCTCTTCATGGCCCGAATCTTGATGCTACAAAGATAAACCGTTTCTATGTTCTTCAAGCTAATAAGGGCAAAGGATCTAATCCGGATGAAGGCACCGGTAAATGATAGTTCATTATGGTTGTGAATGTCATTTTGAGGTTCCTATGTTGTTTTCATGTTAGCCTTAGTTGGGTTTTCTCCTAAGTGGGGGATAGTATGTTGAATAGTAAGGTTGTTGAGAGTTTTGATAGCCTTATCTCTTTCCTTCTATTCTTATTCAAACTTGAGACCAAGAGTTCCTTGTCATGTGTGAATATGTGTTTCCATGGTTTGTGTGAATGAATATGTGTTTCCATGGTCTCCTTATGATATACATGTTCTTGATGAGATTATGTTAAAATTTGCTTATATGATTTATGTTCCTCATGTTGATTTGCATGTAGTATGAGTTGTCTATATGCTTCATGAGGTTGAAATGTTGAACATGCCTAAATGTGTTTTTATGAGGAATTTACATAATGTGCTTAATGATGATATGATGAGCATGATATGAGTTGGATAAGGTAATTCGTCCAATGTAATGAGAAATCTGAAGTTTTGATGCATAATGAGTTTGTAGAGGTAGTTCCTACCTTCTAGTAATGCATTAAGCTTATTTATGTAGATTTGATGTTTCCTCCTAACTTTTTTCTTTGTTTATGATGTTGCATGAATGATGGGCTGCTAGTCTTGATTTGTTAACCACTTTATATGTTTAAAGTGTCATTTGAAGACGAATGTTTCTAAGTGGGGGATAATGTAACTGTAACACCCCGTGTGTTTAATGACCTAAAGTAGGGACTAATGTGTAGTTAATAGCCTAATGAAGTCTAAACGTATGGTTTACGTCCTAAAATGAACCTCCTAACTTAGTAATAGGGTTCTAGTACCTAAACGTCAAGGCACGACCACCCTAGGACCCCCAAGGGTCCTTGAAGAGGACCCAAGGGAAGGTCCAAAAAGCTGTCCAAAACAGGCTCACTCATGAAAAGGCAACCTACGAGGCGTAGGTTGACTAACGCCCCGTAGGTTGGGGTCGTGAGTCAACACTTGGTTTCTACCAAGGACCCCCCCAAACTGCCTAGCGACAACACTAATCCACGAGTGGATAGTACAGAGCGTGGACTGTTTCACGCCTCGTGGGTTGGTCTCGTGAGTTGACTTAGTCTCCTCACCAAGTCCTCTCATCGTCCCTCTCTGATACAAACTACGAGTGACCAGTACGGTTCGTGGTTTGGACAACGCCCCATGAACGGGGACTCGTGGATGGTGGCTTCAGTGGGCTGCCTTAGGTCTGCTAGGTGGGGGTTGTTTAGTAACTTCCTAATTAATTTGTTTAGGGGTTAGGACGGTCATACATAGTTATTTTAAGTATATTAACGTATTATTAAGCATTAAAACAAGTCTTTATTCTGTCACAACTCACAACTCAAAATCAAACCCACCTCCCTCTCATAACATTCTCTCTCTAAACAACATTGAGGAATAAAGAAGAACCTCAAGCTATGGGATCAAGATTCATCCTTTTCATTCCAATTTCGTGAGATAAACATCAACTGAGGTATAGGGATCTTGATTCATGGAATAGTTTCTTCATGAAGCCCTTCAAAACACTTATTTCGAAATTGATATCTTGACTAAAAACTAGGTTTCTATTCTAGCCATGGGTTCATCTGAAAAACGTTTTCATTATGTTATTTGACTTATGTTATGGATTAATTGATGTTATTTGGTGATTTCTATTGTAAAAATCCCCATAAACACAAGTGCACTCCCATGACCCCAATTTCATGAATGTTATATAATGTATTGATACAAGATGATTACTATGAATTGTATCTATGATTATTTAGTAGTTGAATCTTTTTTCTCATGCCTATTTTAGTATCTTTAGGTGTAATTGTAATAAAGATTCATGAGCTTGAAAGGAGTAAAATTCTAGGGTTATGTACATATTGAGGAATGTTGTACATGAACTTGGGATTTACTTGAAAGGTAAATGTTCTATGACAATAGTGCAAAGTGAGGTATTAATAAATGGTCTTTATTCCCTTAACCCTTACATTGATGTTGCATGAATTGCTTAGAATGAAGTTAATGTAATGTGTTGATTGAAAGTGCGATTCTCATGAAGACAATATAAATGATAATGTGAAAGTTCTACTCACATACTAATGTTGATTCTAGGTTCAAAGTGCATTCTCACCTAATGAATCTATGATCTACTAATTGAATTGTATTTAATGAAGGGTTGAACAATCCTTCACACGTGTAGATACACTTGAAAGACTAATTATATGAATTTGGGAAATAATACTAAGCACCGAGTGGATATTGTCAATGAGGAAAAGACCCTTATATTAATGTAAGAGGCTGGGTCATCTTAGTGAACTCATGAGATATGAACTCCACTGGTAATGCAAGAGGTAGGGTTTCTAGAAGCAATTTCCCTATCCCTTACCTATGTGCCAACATAGGACTTAGCTAGTGGATCGACCTTATGGTTATATACTTAGTTCTACCTTAGGCAAGTAGAACACCTCTTTTTGTTGTGGGGTTTAGACACCGGATTCCATGTAGCTCTCATGGTCTATGTCGGTTTTGGTTTTTATTCCCTAAATATTGATATAATGAATGAAGCATGAACTGCTCTATAACTTCTTAGTAAGTTTGCTAAGTATGAGTGGGGGTATGGGACTTCCACTTGTACATTGCACTAGTAGACTTGGTGGGATGTTGTAGATGGTTCATTTATATTATGTTATGACATGAATGTATGTATATTGAATGGATAGTTTCTATGAATGACTTTTCCTTATGTTCAAAAGGTATACATGACTAATTCTCTACTTATGATTATTGAATGTGATGACGACTAAAGGTAATATGAGTTATTAAGGTAGTTCCTAAGGGATGCTTAGTAATTAAGGTTGGTATTATGGGATGCCAACCATACATTGCACAAGTGAACCTTATGGGGTTGCTAAGGTCATGCCTTTACTGTATTGTGAATATAGTTGTAATATTGGTTTGTAGCTTATGTTGATGTTACAAATTTGTTTCAAAACCTCATAAATGCATATCTTTCATAAAAATGTCCTTTTTGAATGTTTTAAGATTTTTATGCATATTTCCATGCTTAGTACATATTTTGTGCTAACCCCTTTTTCCCTTTTACATCTTATGAGTGTAGTTCCGGCTAGGTGACTTCCACCCTCTACTTTGAAAAAGACTTGGAATAGACTTCTCGAAGACTTGTGGTTGGTCCTCAGGATCCGAGGACAAGCATTTGAAGCCACTTTATGTTCTTTCTTATTGTAATAGACTTTGTAAATTTTCTATGTACTTCTTTCTATGAGACCATTATGTCTAAAGGGCTATTGACCCTATTTTAGATTCTCTATTCTACTTAGATAGTGTATGAGATGAATAGTCTAGATTCCTATTATTTTCCTTTTATGAAAATGAAGTTTGAACTTCGATTGTCATGTTTTAATTTTCTGCATTATTTCTTCTTTCTTATGTCATAATGATGCTAGGGCTTGTATGAGACCCTTTTGGGGTCGACTACGCCATGTTCACGTCTAGGGGGTACCTCTGGGTCATAACAAACTTGGCATCAGAGCATAAGTTGTTGGGATATTTTTTAGGTTGATGTCTTATACACCGCGTCTAGTAGAGTTTTATTCATGAGTGTGAAGCGCGTCACACTTATGAATAGGAGGCTATAAGATGTTTAGGACCTGTCATTTTCTTCATTACTCTTTAGTCGTGCTTTGAAGCCCTTACTCTATGAAGTCCTTTCTCCTAACCCATTTCTTGTGCTTATAGGCTATGAATACAAGAAGGGAAAATGCTAGGAGAGCCGGAGCGGAAAATGTGAATGAGGAGGTTCCCCCTCATGCTCCTCAAGACCCTCAAGTCCATATAGATGAAGGATCTATATAAAATGTGGAGAGAAGAGCGGCGCTTCACACCTTAACTCAACTAATGATGGTGCAAACTCAAGCCGTCACCATACAAGCACAATCCTTGACGGCCCATGCTAACCGAGATGTGGGGCCTTGGGAAAATCCCCCGTGAAAAGAGAGAGGCAAAAGTTGAGGAGTTCATGAATCTCCACCAAATAGGGATGAGTGTCCAAGAATACTCTTTAAAATTCATGAAGTTATCCAAATATGCTCCCTCTTTGGTTTATACTCCAAGGGATGAAATGAGTCGCTTTGTCACTGGTGTGTCCGATGCTATTGAAGAAGAATGTCGAGCGGAAATGCTCCATGACAACATGGATATCTCTAGGTTGATGGTACATGCTCAACAAGTGGAAGAGTCAAGGCTTAGAAAGAAGAATATAGAGGTGAAAAGGCCAAGGGCCGATGAGGGAAATTCATCTAAGGGTATGTTTGAAGGTCAAGGTAAACCACGGTTTAAGAAGAGGTTTACCAACCAATGCCCCTACAATGCTCCTAGCCCTAACAAAGGAAAGGTGGCTAACCCTAAGCCTCAAGGAGGCAATAGGAGTGGCTCTTGTGGTTAGAAGCATGAAAGGAAGTGTCTTGCCAGTATGGGTGTTTTATAAGGATGTAGAAAAAGTGGCAACCAATTGAAAGATTTTCCAACTCGTACGACCAAGGGAAGAGAAGGTAATCAAGCTCCTCCTAGTGGCTCCAACTACGATGCTCCCAAGAAGAATCGCTTCTGTGCTCTCCAATCTAGGAGTGATCAAGAGGGTTTTCCAAATGTTGTTACCGATATGTTACAAGTATTTTCAATTGATGGTTATGCATTATTAGGTTAAAAGAACCTTTTTCCGTGTCTACCCCGATAGGTGATTCAGTTATAGCTAAAAGAGTGTATAGGAAATGTCCTATCTCCTTGTCCTATAGAGTCACTTTGGTTGATTTGATACAATTAGATATGTTGGACTTTGATGTCATTTTGGGGATGGATTGGCTGCATGCTTGTTTTAGGTCCATAGATTGTAGAACCCGAGTTGTGAAGTTTCAATTTCCTAATGAGCTCGTTTTGGAATGTAAGGGGGGAAACTTAATCCCTAGAGGTCGAATCATTTCATGTCTAAAAGCTTGTAAATGATTTCCAAGGAGTGTATCTATCACATTGTAAGAGTTAAGGACCTTGCATCCGAGACTACTCCTTTAGAGTCGGTCCTCGTAGTAAGGGAGTTTCTCGAAGTCTTTCCCAATGACTTGCACAGAATACCTCTCGAATTGGAAATTGACTTCGGCATTGATCTTTTGCCGGATACACACCCCATATCTATTCCCCCTTATCGGATAGCCCCGACCGAATTGAAGGAATTAAAGGCTCAACTTAAAGATTTGCTAGATAAGGGTTTTATTCAACCAATCATATCTCCATCAGGTGCACCTGTTTTGTTTGTGAAGAAGAAAGATGGGTCCCTTAGGATGTGTATTGATTACCGACAATTGAACAAGGTCGCTAGAAATAATAAGTATCCGCTCCCTAGGATCGATGACTTATTTGACCAACTCCAAGGGGCGAGTTACTTCTCAAATATTGACTTATGGTCGGGCTATCACAAATTTAGTGTGAGAGGAGTTGATGTTACTAAAACAGCCTTCCGAACAAGATATGATCACTTCGAATTCCTTGTCATGTATTTTGGTATCACAAACGCCCCGACAGCTTTCATGGACCTTATGAATAGGGTATTTAAACAATATCTTGATTCATTTGTGATTTTCTTTATAGATGATATTTTGATTTAGAACACATGGATCATTTGAGGATGGTGTTGCAAGTCCTTAAGGACCAACAATTGTATGCTAAGTTTAGCAAGTGCGTGTTTTGGGTAAGATCGGTTGCTTTCCTCGATAACATTGTTTCTAGTGAGGATATATAAGTTGATCCGAAGAAAATGGATGTGGTTAAAATTTTTCCTAGACCAGTAAGTCCTACCAATATTCAAAGCTTTTTAGGTTTGGCCGGATACTACAAGAGGTTTTTAGAGGGCTTTTCCTCTATTACATCTCCATTGACAACCCTAACTCAAAAGAAAGCCAAATTTGAATGGACAGAGGCTTGTGAGAAAAGCTTCCATGAATTGAAGGATAGGCTTACCTCCGCTCCGGTGTTGACTTTACCGAAGGGTACCGATGGGTTTATTGTATATTGTGATGCTTCTCGACTAGGTTTCAGATGCGTCCTCATGCAACATGGTAAGGTAATCGCTTATGCTTCAAGACAACTCAAGATTCATGAGAAGAACTACCCGACTCATGACCACGAACTAGCGGCGGTGGTATTTGCTTTGAAAATATAGAGACACTATCTCTATGGGATGTAGATATGTTTACCGACCACAAGAGTCTCCAATATTGTTTAGCCAAAAATATTTGAATCTCTGACAAATAGGGTGGTTGGATCTTTTGAAAGACTATGACATGAGTGTCTTATACCACCCCAAAAAAGTTAATGTGGTTGCGGATGCCTAAAGTAGACTGTCTATGGGACGTGTTGCTCATGTAGAAAAGGAGAAGAAGGAATTGGTTCGTGATGTGCATAGATTGGCCCAGTTAAGTGTCCAACTACTGGATTCCACCAAGGGTGGGTTCATGGTTCATCATAGTTCTGAATCATCCTTTGTAGTTGACGTGAGGTCTAAGCAACAACTTGATCCTATTTTGGTGGAATTGAAAGAATCGCTTCTCAACAAGTCTATTGAGGTTTTTTCCCAAGGGGGAGATGGGGTGCTTAGGTACTAATGTAGGTTGTGTGTCTCGGATGTTGATGGTTTGAGGAAGAAAATATTAGAAGAGGCTCATGGTGTGCGATATTCCATTCATTCGAAAGCCACCAAGATGTACCGTGACCTACAGGAAGTATATTGGTAGAATGGTATGAAGAAGGATATTGCGGGTTTTGTAGCCAAATGTCCTAATTGTCAACAAGTCAAGGTTCAGTACATGAAACTGGAAGGCTTGCTACAAGATATAAATATTTCCACATGGAAGTGGGAGGAGGTGAATATGAATTTTTTTGTGGGGTTGCCTAGTAGTAGACAACAACATGATTCTATTTGGGTCATTGTTGATAGGATGACTAAATCAGCCCACTTCATTCCCGTCAAGGTTACCTTTTTGGCGGAAGATTATGCTAAGTTGTACATCAAAGAGGTAGTGAAGTTGCATGGTGTCCTTTGTCTATCATATCGGATAGAGGTGCTCAATTTACTTCACATTTTTGGAAAGCATTCCAACAAGGGCTTGGTACCAATGTTAAACTTAGTACCGCTTTCCACTCTCAAACAGATAGTCAAGCCGAACGCACCATTCAAACCCTAGAAGACATGTTAAGAGAGTGTGTGATTGATTTCAATGGTAATTAGGACGATCATCTTCCTCCGATAGAATTTGCCTACAATAATAGTTACCACTCAAGCATTCCCATCGCTCCGTTTGAAGCACTATCTGGTAGAATGTGTAGATCTCCGATTGGGTGGTTTGAAGTGGGTGAGTTTGCTCTAATTGGTCCCGAACTAGTCTATGATGACATTCAAAAAGTTTGACTCATTAGAGAAAGGTTGAAGACGTCCGAAAGATGGAAAAAATCTTATGTCGACAATAGAAGGAGGGATCTTGAATTTGAGGTTGGTGATTGGGTCTACTTAAAAATCTCACTTATGAGATGTGTGATGAGGTTTGGAACGAAGGGGAAACTTAGTCCAAGATATGTGGGCCCATACCAAGTCATGAAACGTATTGGGAAAGTTGCTTATAAGGTGGACTTGCCAAATGAGTTGGCCCCGGTTCACCCGGTGTTTCATGTTTCCATGCTCAAAAAGTGTATTGGTTATCCGGTGTCCATCATTCCTTTATAAGGTTTAGGAGTTGATGAGAACTTTTCTTATGAAGAGGTCCCGGTTGAGATTTTGGATCGGCAAGTGAAGAGTTGAGAAATAAGCAAGTAGGTTAAGGTTCTATGGAGGAATCACCTTGTTGAGGGTGCTACATGGGAGGCTGAGGCGGACATGATGTCCTGCTACCCCCATCTCTTTCCTCCTACTCCTATTCAAGCTAGAGGTAAATAGTTCCTCTTGAGTCTAGTATTTTGGGAGTCATGTGTGCTACTTGAATTTCATGATTTCCCTATATAGTGCATGTTCTTGTGGAAATTCCTGTTTATTATGCATTGAGTTTTCGTGATACATATGTTCCTCATGTTTAATTGCATTTTTGTATGACGGTTGAATTTTTGACTCGATGAGATGAATTGATTAATTTGCTTAATAATGTGTTGATGAGATGGCACTCCTTGCTCTATATTGTGATTTGGGCTTACTTGATGTTGGAGAAGTTAGTTCCTCCCATGCTTATGTGAATTAATGACTGCTTGCATATTGAGTTAGTAGAAGTAGTTCCTACTTTCTTGTATTGCTTTGACTACGTTGTGAATGGGAGTTTTAGTTTCCTCCTTGTCGAATAGTGCAGGTTGTAAATAGTGCATTTTTGAGTTTTGCACAGTATTGATGTTCTTGCATGAATGGGTTGTTGGTTTGGAGTTGTAACTTAGTTTGGTGTCTTGGTCGACATTCGGGGACGAATATTCCCAAGGGGGAGATAATGTAACACCCCATGTGTCTAATGACCTAAACTAGGGCCTAATGTGTAATCAATAGCCTAATGAAGTCTAAATGTATGGTTTAAGTCCTAAAATGAACCTCCTAACTTAGTACTAGGGTTCTAGTGCCTAAACGTCAAGGCACGACCACCTTAGGACCCCCCAAGGGCCCTTGAAGAGGACCCAAGGGAAGGTCAAAAAAGCTGTCCAAAACAGCCTCACTCCCGAAAAGGCAACCTACGAGGCGTAGGTTGACTCACGCCCCAAACTGCCTAGCCACAGCCCCAATCCACGAGTGGACAGTATGGATCTTGGACTGTTTCATGCCTCGTGGATTGGTCTCGTGACTTGAGACTTAGTCTCCTCACAAAGGACTCACATGACCCCTCTCTGATCCAAACCACGAGTGACAAGTACGGTCCGTGGTTTGGACCACACCCCACGAACGGGGACTCATGGATGGTGGCTTGAGTGGGCTGCCTTAGGTTGGCTAGGTGGAGGTAGTTTAGTAACTTCCTAATTAATTTTTTTAGGGGTTAGGACTATTTTAAATAGTTATTTTAAGTATATTAAAGTATTATTAAGCATTAAAACAAGTCTTTAACCCCTCACAACTCACAACTCAAAATAAAACCCACTTCCCTCTCATAACATTCTCTATCTAAACAACATTGAAGCACAAAGAACAAACTCAAGCTAAGAGATCAAGATTTGTCCTCTTCACTACAATTTCGTAAGATAAACATCAACTAAGTTATGGGGATCTTGATTCATGGAGTAGTTTCTTCATGAAGCCCTTCAAAACTCTTATTTCGAAATTTGTATCTTGACTAAAAACTAGGGTTTCTATTCTAGCCATGGGTTCATCCTAAAAACGTTTTCATTATGTTATTTGACTTATATTATGGATTAATTGTTGTTATTTGGTGATTTCTATTGTAAAAATCCCCATGAACCGATGTGCACCCCCATGACCCCAATTTCACGAATGTTAGTGAATGTATTGATGCAAGATGATTACTGTGAATGGTATCGATGATTATTTAGTAGTTGAATCTTGTTTTCTCATGCCTATTGTAGTATCTTTAGGGGTAATTGTGATACTTGATTCATGAGCTTGAAAGTGGTAAATTTCTAGGGTTATGTACATATTGAGGAATGTTGTATATGAACTTGGGATTTACTTGAAAGGTAAAGGTTTTATGACAATAGTGCAAAGTGAGGTATTGGTGAATGGTCTTTCTTCCCTTAGCCCTTACATTGAATCTTTATGAATTGTTTAGAATGAAGTTTATGTATTGTGTTGATTGAAAGTGTGATTCTCATGAAGACAATATAAATGATAATGTGTAAGTTCTACTCACATACTAATGTTGATTCTAGGTTGAAAGTGCATTCTCACGTAATGAATATACGAGCTACTTATTGAATTGTATTGAATGAAAGGTTGAACAATCCTTCACACATGTAGATACAATTGAAAGACTAATTAGATGAATTTGGGAAATAATACAAGGCATTGAGTGGATATTGTCAAAGAGGAAAAGACCCTTTCGTTAATTCAAGAGGTTGGGTCATATAATGCATGAAGCATTAACTACTTTATAACCTCTTAGTAAGTTTGCTAAGTAAGAGTGGGGGTATGGGACTTAATTTGTACATTGCACTAGTAGACTTGGTGGGATGTTGTAGATGGTTCCTTTATATTATGTGATGACATGAATGCATGTATTTTGAATGGATAGTTACTATGTATGACTTGTGCTTATGTTTGAATGGTATACAGAACTAATTCTCTACTTATGATTATTGAATGTGATGAAGTCTAAAGGTAATATGTGTGATTAAGGTAGTTCCTAAGGAATGCTTAGTAAGGTTGGTATTATGGGATGCCAACCATACATTGCACAAGTGAACCTTATGGGGTTGCTAAGGTCATGCCTTTACTATATTGTGAATATATTTGTGATATTGGATTGTAGCTTATGTGGATGATACAAATTGGTTTTAAAACCTCATAAATGCATATCTTTCATAAAAATGTCCTTTTTGCATGTTTTAAGGTTTTTATGCATATTTCCATACTTATTACATATTATGTGCTAACCCCTTTTTCCCTTCTACATCTTATGAGTGTAGGTTCTAGCTAGGTGACTTCCACCCTCTACTTTGAAGAAGACTTGGAGTAGACTTTTCCAAGACTTGTGGTAGGTCCTCAAGATCTGAGGACAAGCATTTGATGCCACTTTATGTTCTTTCTTATTGTAATAGACTTTTAAACTTTCTATGTACCTCTTTCTATGAGACTATTATATCTAAAGGGCTATTCACCCTATTTGAAATTCTCTATTGAACTTAGATGGCGTATTAGACGAAGAGTCTAGATTCCTATTATTTTTTTTTATGAAAATGAAATTTGAACTTCAATTGTAAATTTTTAATTTTTCGTATTATTTATACTTTGTTATGTCATGATGATGCTAGGGCTTGTATGATACCCTTTCGGGGTCGACTACACCATGTTTATGTCTAGGGGGTACCCCTGGGTTGTGACAATAACAATCCGTATGGCGAATAAGTTAAACTAGAGCCTAACTAGTGTGTCTTAGAGTTGATGTGAGGTTTGTGGTTGTATCGTGTTGTTTCGAGCTTAGGTTGAGGGGTTAAAAGTCAAGGTACGACTCCCCAAGGACCACCCTAGGGGTCCTTTAGGATGACCCTAAAGCCTAACCCCCAAGGTCCCTTGAAACCAAAAAGCTGCCAAGAATGTTGTGAACCACGGATGGGAGCTACGGGGCGTAGGTCCATCCACGCCTCGTGGTCTTGCTTCGTAGGTCAAGGGACAAATTGAAATGCTGAAACCCCAAACCACGGACTTGTAGGACGGGGCGTAGCCCAATCTACGGTTCGTAAGTGAGGGGGCGTTGTTTGCACCTGCAAATGTTGTAATCGTTAGGCCAAGTTGGCGGTGAACTGGTAAATTCACCTTAAGTCTAGTTTTGTTGGGGGACAGTTTTAATTAGTTATTTATGGTAATTTAAGGGTTTTTAAAGTATTAAAACATATTTTAGACTTCATTATTTCAAAACCCAAAATACAAAACCTGCCCTCCCCGCCAAAAGTTCTCTTTCTAGAAACCTCCATTGGAGGTGAAGACATCAAGCTTCCAAGGTCAAGACTTTATGTTTTTCAGGGAATTTTCTTGGATTTCTTCCATTAAAGGTATGGTGGTGTTCATCCTTGACTTAGTTTCTTTCAAGGAGCCAATTTCAGAAGTTATTTCAAATCTCCAATGTTTACCCAAAAACCCTAGATTTCAATCTATGCATGGGTTCGATTCAAAATGATTTCCAAAGGCTTTATTGAATTGATTTATAAATTAGTTGTGGTTTTAAAGAGGAATTGAGATGATATCTTTATAGAACCCGTGTTTTCCCCAAAATTCCTATGTTGTGATTTGTGATTGGGAATAGTTATTACTCTTGCCTTATTGTATTGATCTAAGGTGTGTGGGTGAATTTGATCCATGGCCTTGAAGGGAAAGGTATGAAGCTTAAGGTATGAATATGATGTGAAGGATATGTATGTGAATTCAATGATAGTATGATGATCATGTTTAGAATGTAATAGTGTTGTGATTGAAAGCAAACTCTCAATTAACACTCATGTATGATGATGATGGAATATGAATGGTTTTCTTCTATGGATTGTATATCTTGAATCGGTATGCTTATGCATCTTATTCTTGTACAAATGAATGAAAATGTGATTGTGGTATCTTGAATTGGTAGGCTTAGACACCCTTTTCTTGTATAAAGAATGTATCTTGACATAATGTCTTAATGTCTTGAATTGGTAGACCTAATGTTGGTAGCCTTTCATGAATGAATGAATGATTAAGTTTTCTAGGCTAAACCTTGGATCGGTAGACGGATTGTTGGTGGCCCTTCATGAGGAGTATAGGAACTAATGAATTTTTAAACCTTGGAACGGTATACCTAATGGTGGTGGCCCTTTCTTGTATGAAATGATGAACCTTGAAGCGGTACACCTAATGATAGTAGCCCTTTCTAGGAAAGTCAATGAGCTATCCTTGTAATGTACGAAGAAGCGGTAGACCTAATGATGGTGGCTCTTTCATGTGTAATGTATCTTGGGGCGGTAGGCCTAATTTTGGTGGCCCTCTCAAGTACAATAATGTAATTTAAAAGAAGTGACTCTATGAGAATGTAGGATAAACACCGAGAGGATATGGTAAGATGGAGGTTCTCCCTACGTTAGGCCGGATTTCAATGAACATCTTTCATATCCCATAACTATGTGCCCACATACGTCTAGATAGTGTATCAACCTAAGCTAATGTTACCGGTCTTACTTTAGGAAAGTAGACCACCTCTTTACGGTGCGGGGCTTCATGACACCGGATTCCATGTCTATCTTACATGGTCTATGCCGGTTAACCGCTTATTCCCATCATGTGAGATGTGCATTATGGTTTCTTGAGAAGTTCTATGAAGTGTGGGTGGTAGTATGGGATGTCATCCATGCATTGCACAAGTAGGCTTTGAGCGGGTCATAGTGACTTCTCTAAGTCTTAATGACTAATGTATGAATGTGTCCTAAATGAAGTTAATGAAGAATGTTGACACTTATACGCCTAAATGCAATGATGTATGCTACACTTGGATTATAATATGAGTTACTTCCTTGTAATGACTTAATGAGTATGAATGTGCCTTGCCGATGGTGACTTTAAAAGAGTACTTAGTGTGAGTAGTAGTATAAGATGCTACTTGCACATTGCTTAAGTATAACTTAGAGTTGTCTTAGGTGATGTTCCTTCTGTGATGATATGACTTATGTAATGTTTATGTCTCTTGTGTATGAGTATTGTATGAAGATGGAAAGGTTGAATGGTAAGTTCACTTTTGGTGACCTTAATGTGGTACTTTAGTGTAAATGGTGGTATGGGACGCTATCCATACATTGCACAAAGTATAGCTTGAGGGTTACTTGAGGCGAAGGCTTGATGTGAAGGTAATGGTTTCTATGTTGATTATGTCCTAATGTGGATAAATGACTTGTATATTGGTTATGTTTGAATATTATACTTATGTTCATCAAATTTTGTCAAAATGGTATTAAAGCATGACTTCCAAATAAAATGTCCGTTTTAAGCATGTTTTTGCATGACTATCATACTTAGTACTTAATTGTGCTAACACATTCTTCTTCATGTTTTATCCAGCAAGTGAGTTACTTTCTCTGTAGTTGAAGCTTGGGTTCAAGATTCTCCAAGATTAAGTGGTATTACCTCATAGATCGAGACAAGTGTTTAAAAGTTTCATTTTCTTTCATGTAAAAGACTATTGTTAGACTTTTTGACTTTAAAGGGTCATGTCCCTACTTATGTTTCAGATGTTGTCTTTAGATGGCCATGTGAGACAATAGACTTCCGCTGTGATTTTCAAGTGTTTTAAATAAGTACTTTGATTGTATGGTTTATAGAAAGTTTTAATTCCGTACTATTTTCTACTATCGAATGCAATGAAATGTTATGAGGCTTGTATGAGACCCCTTTGGGGACAAGTACATCGTGTTGCATCTAGGGGCTAGCCTTGAGTCGTGACACATGGTTCCCATAGCGCGTCCTGAATACCAATTTTCGTATATCCTCAGGCCTAATCTTTAAGTAATGGTAACTAAACCTTAGATCAATTTTAGAGAAAATCGACGCACCTTACAACTGGTCAAGGATGTCATCAATCCGAGGCAACATATACTTATTTCGAACGGTGACCTTTTTCAATTGTCGATAGTCTATGGTCATCATCATACTACCATCAGTTTTCTTAACAAACAAGACATGAGCACCCCACGGGGAAGCACTAGGACGGATGAAACCTTTATTAAGAAGCTTTTGGATTTGAGATTTAAGGTTTCTCAATTCCACCGGAGCCATGCGATAATAAGGGATGGATATGGGGCGAGTGCCTGGTTCTAGGACAATGAAAAAATCTATGTCTTTATCTAGAGGCATACCAGACATATCGGTAGGAAACACTTCCTCAAATTCATACACTGCAGGAATAAACTTGATAGAGGGAGACTCAACATCAACATCCCGAATATTAGCTAAAAATGCCACACACCCCTTCCCCGTAAGTTTTCTAGCCCGAATAGAAGATATGACCTTAGCTAGGTTAGACTTGTACACCCCTTCCCACTCTAACTTTTCCCTACCTGGGATCTCTAGAGTCATAGACTTAGTATTACAATTAAGCACAACATAATAGGGGGACAACCAAGTCATGCCTAAAATTAAATCAAAGTTAGTCATAACAAAAATAACCAAATCATCCCAAGTCTGAAAACCCATAAACATAATTGGATAAGCACGATATACATGGGTAACTATGAAAAACTCTCCAACTGGGGTAGAAATATGGATAGGGGCATCAAGTACCTCACAAACTGCATCAAATCCCAAGGCAAATTGAACTAACACATATGAATAGGTTGAACCTAAATCAAACAAGACAGTTGCCATCCGGTCACACACAAGATTAGTACATGTGATCACTATCAGAACACTCTGCCTCGCTCTTGCTTGGAGAGGCATAACATTGAGCCATGTCATCTTGATGGACAACCTCCTTCACTGGTTACATTGCTCCTCTACCTGTATTACCATTTCCTTGGCCTCCACAGCCTCGATGATTCCCTCTTCAACTCCAGTGTGGACGTCTTTTGTCATTATTACCATTTCCTGCGGGTACCACTCCTCTAGTCTGATGTTGCACGGAGTCAAACATGCATGGATGAGGACAATCTCTCTTCATATGACCAGGTTCTCCACAATTATAACAAGTGCAGTAAAAAGACAACCTGAAGCCCACTGAAGGTGCATCTCCCTAGCTATCTTGAATAAAATTCTAGTGTGGAATTCCCGAGTAACTACCTGTAGAAGCTAGAAAGGCTGACTGAATTGACCGGGCTACAAGAGTTGGCGTACCTGAACCTTTGGAGTAGGAACTATGGAAGTTACTTGTGCTCTTGAGCTTCTTAGCCAAGGCCTTGACTTGGCCATCACCTCGAACTCCCTCCACTTTCTTCAAAAAATCTGACACCTCATTAAACTTTTCCTTGCATAGGTCATGTGAATAAATAATACATGTAGTTCGGGGTTCAGTCCCTTGACGAATAGAAGAATCCTCTCCTCCTCAGTAGTCACTAATTGTGTAGCATATCTCGACAAAGCATGGAACTTAGCCTCATAAATAGCTACAGACATACCACACTTCACCAATGCCATGCACTCATCCTTCTTGTGATCCCTCAAAGCCCGAGGCACATACTTTTCCAGAAATAAGGAATGGAACTGTGTCGAAGTGAGCGGGGGCAAGACTAGCGATCTGTATTCCACATTTTAGCCTCACCCTGAAGCTGGAAGGTCACGAACTCTAGTACGTTCTGATGTATGATACCCAACTTATGATGCCTCACATAATAATCCAAGATGAACTCATAGGTGTTCTCATTTTCCGAACAATGAAACACAGGCGGCTTCAACTTTAGAAACTTAGTCAACATCTCATGCTCATTAACAACCATCATAGGACCCAATAAGGGACAAAAAAAAGCAGCAGTACCTACTCTTTTACACTCCTTGGGAACCTCAATTGTAATAGGGGATTTTCTGGATTTTGAGTCGCTTGAACTGTGGGAAGGACTCCAGAGTTGACCAATCCTTTCAGAAACATCATAATATGTTTAGCTAACACTGCATCTAAGGAAGGAAAACCTGTAGTCTGTGCCTGTGCATCCCCCTTTGTTCCCACTTCTTCCTCATCTTCGACCTCCACATTCTCTTCTACCTCTTTGCTATGTACAAGAAGGGCCTCTTCTTTGGGAGCATTTCCCAATAGGCTCCACTCCTGGCGGGAGCTATCCTTCCTCAGCCTCTACCCCTACCTCTTCCTCTACCCCTTCCTCGACCGCGGCCTCTTGCTATGGGATCCTTAGTTGGCTCATTGGTGGGGGCAACGGGCCTGACGCCATTGTATCTCATATTAACCATCAGTAGACAGAAGAGTTAAAGAGATTAGATACCAATTTGGATCACTAGATACCAATTGGAATCAATTCATAACACGAAAGGAGAAGAAGACAGAGAGATTTCCTAATGTCTTATAGCCTTTCAAAGAAAAGTATAGATGTCTTCGTACCGTTTCGTAGGACTCTACTAGACTCATTTTGGTACAATGAGATGAACGAACCGAAGGATCTGATACCAACTTTGTCACGAACCAGACCGTCGTGATTGAAACCCACACTAACCCTCTGGTGGGAGAACCATTACCATACCCCAACCCGCCATAACATGACCCCACCAGCCATAGCAGCCTCACCCTAGCGGGATTAATCCCACCCTGGTAGCTTGTAGAGAGATAGAAAGTCAGAATTTGAGTTACAAACTCCCATTTCACAACACACCTTCCACCTTTGATGTTCAAAAACTACTCGTTCACGCTAAGATCATTTTCAGGAGTTCTACTTGCCTGAATTCGATTCTGTAAAGTCGTACGGGATCCCTAATGTCTTCTCTATCCACTAATGTGATCAAATTCTTAATTAACTATCTTTTATTACCAGATTTCCCTAGATCTCACCTAACTCAAACTTCATCCTAATATGCACTAGGCTAATAATTTCCAAGTCACTACTCAAAAGTTTTCTGGCCAAAATTCTTTCCCCGTTGGCTCTTCAATAACGAAAAAAACAAGTCGTTACATTTTGTTTCTGAACGACCGTACTTACATTGTTATTCTAGTTTTGATAGCATGGCAACGATCAAAGGCTATTTAGAAACCAAAAGCTCTTGCAATGTGGTTTGGAGGGCTTGCGACATTCTACTACTTCCTTTTTATTTAGATTAAGCATTGACGAGTCCACGACTTGAACTTATTTAGGGCTTTATTTTAATAGATTTAGTTTCCTCAAATGCATATTTTGTACCAATAACTGATGTAAATCCTTGAATTTAAGGTATTTGGATTGAAGAACAAAGTATGGACACTATTGAACAAAAAGGAACAAGGCACTTGAATGAACGAAGAAAAGAAGGTCTGAGGATTGCCTGAAACATTGGGTGAGTCGCCGAACGACCATGGTCTCGCCTAATGTTCCAGTGTGAAAAGCCTTGAAGGAGAAAATCAAGTCGACGATAGAATGGAGCAGTCGGCAAGTTACCGAACTGTTCTGTGATGCAGTGCCATATCTCTGAAAGTTATAGAACTTGAAGATGTTCACATCTAATGCTGAAAGGCAATGGAATTGACTAAAGAGAGGATCGGCGATCCCGACTTATTGCGCCGAATGGTTCTTCGCAACACATTTTTTGGCAACTATAAATGTGTTTTAAAGTTCTTAGTTTAGTATCTAGCATTAAATAGTTTTAATTATTATTTCGTTTTTGAGTTGAGAGATTAGAACTAAGAATAGAGAGACAATATTTTCTTAGCTTTGAAGATTTGAAGATTTCCATTTCTAAGAAATTGGATGTGGGTGTTGAAGATTCTTCATATTAGACCTGTGTAAAGACAATATCAATCTTACCCAGTTGATGGAAACACAATTTGGTAACGATTTTTACTTTTTTATGATGTCTAGCTAAAACCCTAATTCTTGGGGTGTGATTATGTGTTGATTTAACTGTTGGCTATTGTTAATTGATAGTTTAATCATTGTTTAAAGATGTTTTCGTATAGCAATTATCATTGAATTTAATGGGCTGTAGTTGCAAATACAATCTTAATTTCTTGTTTTTGGCTTGCTCGAGAGAGAGGTTTTAAAACCAAAATTACTGAATCAATAGTTTGTATGTGTTGGGTTGTTAAGGGTTCAGCTCGAGAGAATGAATCCTAAACCCTTTTCCACACATTGAGTGAATGGACTAAAGCGAAGGTTGTGCTTAATTGCTGCTTATTGGTGTTCGAGAGAAACCAATTTGATTTGGGGTAAATTGTTCGAGAGAAAGTTTAGCCCCTCTAAAGTCTAGCTTAATCACTGATTTACAACTGTTTACTATTAATGGAAATTACCCGGTTGTCTACCTTAGCCCATAGTCCAATCACATCCCAAGAACCCATCTCTAAATTCGTATTTTCGTGTTATTTGTTGTTGTAGTTGATAGTTGAAACCAAACCCTCTAATATTTGACACTTGTGTCACCCTTAATTTAAACCATGCTTTTATTCGTAAATGTTTTTAGCTATGATTGATTTGAGCATATTCTTACTTGCCTATTAATTCTCGATTACAAATCACTCCCTGAGGAATTTGACTCTAAGTCACTTAGTTGGATTATATTACTGACTAACGATCGTTGATACTTAGTATTGGATGAAGTATTCTGATACGTTAAATCAAAATGGTGTTGCTGCTGGGGTGTGGTGTTACTTGAGAATTGTTAGTTACGTTGAATTTTGTTCTTGCTAGTCATAGTTAGCCTTACATAATTTTTAGTTTTGGTTTTTTTGTTGTTGTTTTAAGAAGAGACTTGGAGCATATTTTGTAGGAACAATAACCTAATGGATCACCCTCCTTCAAGATTGATGATTTTTAGCAAGAGCATCCTAAATTTCAAGCAATTGGAGGGTGAGCCCATGTATGAGTTGAGGCAAAGATTTAAAATCCTATTGAAGCAATGCCCAACTCGTTCGATTCCGGATAAATTACTTCTGGATTGTTTCTACAAGGGTCTTAGCACAGAATATAGAATAATGGCTGACCAACTCTCTTCGGGCTGCTTGATTCGACACGACTATGAGATCACAACCTAACTCCTTCATTGTGTGGCCAAAACCAACTAGGAGACTGAGAAGGACGAACACTTGGCCACATTCTTGGGTCAGCTGGATATCTTGGCCCAAAAGGTTAAAGACTTGGAGGTACTGTCCAAAATGACGGACAAGTACATCCCCCCTCACGAGCGTCGAAAGATGAAGAAGCAAGAGGGTGGAAAAATGGAAAAGCTCCTCTTATTAATTCTGCACAAAGATGAAGAACACGACAGAGTGTTGGAAGAGATAAGAGAGAATGTCTTGATGTTGAACCAAATGACGACCTCTCATTCTATGCACATTCAATTGTTGGGGTCCCAAATGGACCAATTGTTGTCTTCTCTCTACCCAAAGCCAAAAGAGGGGTGGCGTTATGAAAATGGGGCAAACCTCACTAATGGAACTTAAATGGGGAGTTGTGTCGTGCCACGACATTAACTTAGGCACTTCTTAGGAGGCAACCCAAGGTTTTATCACTTTATAATTGTGTTAGAAATAACGGTGTGTAATTTGTGCATGTCGAAGTGTGGAAAGTGTTTGTAAAGTGCAGGTTGGTGAGCTAAAGGTCCAATCAGCGCATCGCTAAAGAGGTCGGCGACCCTGACCTAGATCGCCATTGGACTCAATACAACTTTAAATTGGAGTCTGTAAAACCCGGCAAGCCCAAGAAATTATTGGCGAATCACAGACCAGGTCGGCGATCACGATTTAGACCGTCGTTTAATCCCCAAATTAACTGGATGTCCTGTAAATCTTGGCGAGGTAAGTAACCACTCGGCGTGTCGCCGAGTGGGTCAGCGAGCACGACTAATGTCGCCGAATTGGTAAAACTGGACGGTTTCTTAAAAGGCCAAATGTTTAAACTTCCAACTCTTTCATTTTCCCTCATTTTTAATCTTCCAAAACTTGCACCTATTTAGTGTTTTCTATATTTTTGCATTTCTAAAGCATTTTAGTAGTTGATTTGTGCTCGGATTGGAATTACATTGTCGCCCAGCATTTCAATCTTATCTTAATCAGCATTAAAGATTGTTTTTGAAATGACCCAAAAAGTTCTTAAAAATGTGCTTCGGAAGTTACCGAAAACTTGTTTAGCTATATATATAAAAAAATCAGTTTCATTTTTCGAAAATCCAACTTCATATTCTTGTTTAGGGGGTCAAATTGAGTGGGAAATGGGTTTAACCCAAATTTTAAAGTAACCGTATCAAAATCCAAAATTTCCAAGTGAAGCTTTTTTTGAGGGTCTACTTTGGAGGGTCATATCTCCTAGCACACAAATTATTGGGTGGTCAATAACATATCCATGGAAATACCTTTGAGTTAGCTACCTAACGCACTTCGTTTCACCTCATTCGGAGTTCGGACAAAGAAGTTATGCCCATTTTCGTAAAATCTGTCCGGCAGGAAAGACAATTTCCAGTGAGCGTTTTTACTGTTCACCAGCCTCATTTTTTTTTCTAAGTGTTGGACCATTTTTCCAAAGGGCATATGTTATTTCCTATATACCATTAGTTCAATTCCCATCTCTAAAACATTTCCCAAAACACCTCTCCCATACTTAGACACATTTTCTCTCAAGTTCTCTCAAGAACCCTAATCCAAAACCTTCCTCAAGATTGAAGAGACTCTTGCTCCAAGTTCCAAGCTTCCATTGAAGACACTCTCAAGACCTTCATAAGAACTCAAGGTATGTGGTGTTGAACTCATGGGTCCTTCCACCCATAGTGCCTAGACTCTATTCTACTCACTAATTCATGGTTTAAGTTAAGATTCATAAATTAGTCTTGTTCTTTGTAATAATTTCCTGCACATTGAATTTTAAACATGAAAAGTGATTGTTTTGAGCATGTTGTGACTCTAGAACTTGAATCTAAATTTGGAATGGATGTGGAGATTTTCATGTGGTATTGTGGGTGTTAAAAGGTGTTGTTGTAGGTTGTTCACTGGTTTGGCTGCATAATTACTACCCTATTTTCCATGCTCTTTGATTCCATTACATGCCTTCAAGGTGTTTGACAAAATGTCCAACTATGGAGAATTGATGAATCGATGCTTTAAAGCTTGAGTTATGAGATGTATGGCAATCCAGAGATGTGTTGATGACAAACTAAGCTTGTGTATATGTTCATTCCATACGTGAGATTGCATTAGAGCCTAATGGGAATTTCCTATATAAAGTGTTGCATGACCATGCCCGGTCCGGGGGAAAAGAACCGGACAACCATGTGAGAGGTTTATATCTCACCACCTAGGATGCTTGGGGTGTGACCAACATCAACCATGTGAGAGGTTTATATCTCACCACCTAGGATGCTTGGGGTGTGACCAACATCAACCATGTGAGGGGTTTATACCTTGCCACCAGGGTGTCCGGGTGTGAACGGCATCCCCCATCCTAAGTTGGGGTTATAGATTGGTTGGATCATGCATACACATATGATATCTACTATTAGTATAGATTTACTTAAACATGTTTTGACTTCACTTTGATCATGCATCCTCATATTGTTATTCATAATGCCTATGAAACTATTTCTTGTATTTCGATTGTGTCCTTGTCTATTGTTGTGTTGCACCCCGCATACTTAGTACATTCCAAGTACTAACGCATATTTTGCCTACATGATGTCACCATGTAGGGACCGGAGCTACTCTTGATCCTTCTCTCCATTCACGTGGCTAGTACGGTGCTTATCCGAGTTGTTGGTGAGTCCTCAATGATTCGAGGGCTATGTTATGTTTCCTACTCCTATGTTTTGAGACTTTAGCTTGCAATTGTATTTTGACTATGAGGGGAGCCGGTAGTATGTCATGGCCCCGTCCTATCTATGTATGTAGAGGTGTGCGTTGGACAAGTATTTTGTAAATGAGCTTGACTCTTGTTCTATGATGTCATTTTGAAATGGTTTTCCCTTAGTCCCTATTTCCCGTTAAATAAATGTTGAATGTACTTCCGCGACCGATGAAGTGTGATGACAAGTTTGAGAGGCTTGTTTGGGGTTCCTTCGGGTTCCTCATTCGCCATGTCACGTCTAGGCCCTAGGCTTGGGTCGTGACAGTTTTCCTAACCCGGAGTTTATTTTTATTGAATTTGTACTCATTTGTAATAATTTTATCTTGTTGAAGTGGGTTGGGCCTCTCTGATAGTGTTAGTATGCTTTAATGCCTGTTTTAATTTGATAATCTTTCCCGTAGTGTTTTGAATGTTGAAATCCAATAATTTGTTGCCTTAAAGTTGACTATATTTTTGTGGGGTTGTGCATGTATGTTGTTGGGTCTAGTAGAGTGAAGTCTAAGTAACCCGTAGTTGTACGAAATAACGAAGTTTGCCCAATTATGGAGCGGGTGACGTCATTCTTAGGGGAAAAAACTGTCTAATGGCCAAAAGTGGCAAAATCGAGAGAAGTCAGAGTATCCCAGGGTAATGGGTGTTATGGATCTTGTTTTAATTTTAGTAGTGCATGCTTTAATTTGGGTTTCGGGTGTTTTGGGGTTGAATTCGAGAAGTTGGGTTGAAAATACGCATGTTGGGTCATTTGTGGAGCTGGGTCCAGCTCGCCAAACCACTCAGCGGTTCACCGAAGGTCCCTATCGCGCCTTTAATTTTATGCTAAATTAGTAGTTTGACCTTGTAACTTTCGGCGAGAAACTTTAGGTCATCGAAGGGACTTGATGACTCATCAAAAGTTTTCTTAATCGCCCTTTTTCTGCTCCCCTGTAGCTTAGAATGCACTATAACATTAGGTTGGCTAATCCTTGCTCGATAAAGGATGTCGGTGATTCACCAAAAGTCCTTCCCATCGCCGACCTGCCAAATTTTTTTGAGAATTTTGAGCCAATCCTTTCGATGAGCCCGATTTAGCTTACCAAAGTGATGCGGCGAGTCTGTCTGCAATTCTTCTTCTTTTCTTTTCGTTGACATATTTCTAAATTTTCCTAATGTTTTGCAAACATGGCTAGACAAAATATCGGAGGTAGAAACATGCCACCCCAAAGAAGGCTAAGGGGATATCTTTAATGAAGATAGAGTTGCATCCAGGGCCAATGCCACCAAACTTCCCACAACTGGTGGTAAGGGAAAAAGAAAAGGGAAAGCACCAGCGTCACCAAAAGTCAGCTCTGATGGTAACGGGATCTATGCAACTCAACTCACCACTTCTGAGAGTAAGGGTGAGCATCAGGAGCTTGAGACTGCAACTTTTGCTGATGATAAGCTAGTAGCAGCACAAAGGGAAGGGTTGCGGTAAAAAGGATGAATGATCCTTCTAGGATCATGAATCCTAAGCCTACCACCACTTCTCCTCCAGTTCCAGCATAAGTAGTGGTGCTTGCACCACCATTTCAGGTTCCTCCTCCCAAGTCGATGAACAGATTAAAGACTGAGGGGTTGAGGATGATTATTGAGGAGAAACGCCTGTCCAGTGATGGGATGGATAGGTACCCAGAGATTATGAGTTGTTTGAAGTCTCATAATTTCCAAATCTTCACAAAACCCCATGGCCCATATATTCTAAATTAGGTCAGGGAGTTCTACGCTTCTTATGGGGCCTTGATACCATAGAGGAAGAAGCAGGCAATAACATTCAAACTGGTTGACTATGTAGTTATCTGGGGAAAGAAGGTCAAGTGTGACGGTGAAGTTATTAATGTTGTCCAAGATTGCCCTGATGACACTGATGGCGAGTGCCACCATCTGATCAAGACAAAGACTCTGGAAAATATAAAGAAATGGTTGGCCTCACTGATATCAGACGGTACTCCTAAATGGCTAAAGATTGGAGCACAAATTTCAAAGAAGGATCTTAACATTGTTGCACGGTTCTGGTTTGGCTTCATCAGCAGCACTATCATGCCATCCCAGAATGAGTTGATCCTCCGCCTAGCCAAGGCAGCTTGTCTGGGTTGCATCATAGAGGAGACCAGGATAAATTTGGGGACCCCTATAGCACAAGAGATGGTCATGAGGGCCAAGCAGCACCAAACCTCACTTCCCTTCTCGGTGTTGATCACCGAGCTATGCAGATGGGCTCGTATCCCTCGAGATGCAAAGAAGGATGTGAAAGTGATTCCCACATCCTCTAATGATATCCAGAGGATCGAGCCAGAATATTTGAAGGATGAGGCGAAGAGGAAGAAGAAGGCAACCCCGATGGACTCTTCCCCGGTTGTTGACTCAGATTCAGTACCTGCAGAGGCAGTTTCACCTACTCCTGCCCCTAGGCCTTCAGGTACTTCTTGTGCAGTACCTTCTGACATCCCAAGTTCTTCTGATGCTACACTGCCTCCTAGACCTGCTACTGCTGCTGTCACCAGGCTTTCTTACTCTGGATGGGGCAACTTATGCACTCTACCGATTGTCGAGTTGCTGATTACCTCCATTACATGCATGATTCAGACTGCCTTGGCTGATGCTATGACATTATTGAGTGCTACCGTTGACTTTCGTGTGGCTAGGATAACTGTGTTTAAGTGTGGCCAAGGGTCCACCGAGGAGGTGACGACTTTGGAGGCCGCTATTACTGTGTTGAGGAGTGATGTTGATCAGCTGAAGTCCACCGATGTCCATGATTTTCGGGGTGGTGGACATCAAGATGTGCCAGATATACGTCTAGCTTCCACCGGAGATGAGGTTACAGTTAAGGAGACAACTGATCCCGAGTCTGAGGCACAGACTGATGAGAAGATGCTTGAGGTGGCTCAAGAAGATTTATATGAGGGCCTTATTGAGACTGAGAAGGCCATGGTAGATGCAGTTGTGCAAGCTTCTTTGGCGAAGACAACTTTGGCTTAACCTAGTGCAGTTACTATTCCTTCTGAGTTGACTTCAAGCTCCGATGCCCAAGTCCAGGTGGATACACCGGGCACTGATGCCCAGATAAATGCATCGACTCTGTAGATAAGATCCCTTCTTTACCTCCCTCTCTCTCTCTTTATTTTGACCTTTGGATATTTTTGTTTGCATTTGAGGATAAATGACTTTATTTTATGTGAGGTGAGGCCTACCTTTTGTGACCTTTCGTGAATATGTTTTGTTTATATATTGGGCTTTTGAGATAAATTTGTGTTTTACACTGTTATTATGGATGACTGCGCTTGTGGCTCCTAGTTTTGAATTGTAAATGAATTTTGGACCCTTATATAAAATTTTGCCACTTCTTGTTTGTGTTGAATGTGGCTATTCTCTTGAAAATTTGAGTCTTGCTCTTGATTAATACTGATGACTTGAATAGTGCTCATAATTGAACAAAAAGGAATGTGCGGCTACGATAAGGCCAAATGAAGTTGCACAGTGAATTTGTGAACTTTTTGCATCTCGTTGGGACTAGCCAAGTATCGAATTGAGTCTCTTGTGATGAACATCTGATAAGTCCACAAATTGTACTCATTTAGGGCTTTATTTTAATTTAAAATGTTTCCTTAAATGTTTATTTTATCTCAATATCTGATGAAAATTCTAAAGTTTTAGGTATTTGAAGTTTGAGTGAATGCATGGACACTTACGTGCAAAAAGGCTAAAATCAACGAAGAAAATGAAGCCTGAGCTTCGCGAAGCACATTTGGCGTGTTGCCGAAGGGACTTACTCCGCCCTTTGTTCTGGTACGCGAAGCCCTGAAGAAAGAGGATAAAAAAGGTAATGAAAGAAGCAGTCGGTGTGTAACCGAATAGTTTCGCGAAACAGGGATATACCGCCCAATGATCCAGGACACAAACATGCTGAATGCAAAGCACAAAAGGCGATGAACCAGAAGAAGGGCAAATTGCCGAGTTGATCGGCGATTCTGACTAATGTCGCCGAATGACCCGCTGCAGCATAAATTTTTGAAAACTATAAATACTCGTTAAGAGTTATAGCTTAGTATTAGATTTTAGTATCATAATATTTTTCGTGTGAAATAATTAATATAATTTTAGTAGTTTTTCTTTGAGTTTGAGAGGGTTTTGAAACTTGAAGAAGAAGAGGGTTTCATCTCCAAGGATTTGGACTTGGGTCTCTTGGATTCTTCACTCTTGACCTATAACAAGACATAAATCCTCCTACCCATTTGAATGCAAGCTCATTTAGGTATAAATTTCTAAATCTTGATGTGTGGCTAAAAACCCCAATTCTTGGGGTGTGAGATAGCAAATATGTGTTGAGATTATTTTTGGGTTTTGCTTGCTGATAGGTTAGATGTATTTTAATGGTGATTTCACCTAGTGGTTGTGGTTTAATTTAATGGATTTGTAGCTGAAAATACAAAACCACCCATGTGTTTTCGGCTTGCTCGAGAGAGAGGTCGCGAAACCAAGACCACTAGACTGATGACATAAGGAGTGGGTCGACATGAGGTTCAACCCTAAAGGGTGAGCCCTTGTCCCATATCCTAACACTCAACTGGAGAGAGTGAGTTGGGTAAGGTGTAGGCTGGACTTCATGCTGAAAATGGGTGTCCGAGAGGAACCCATTTGAAACGGGGTAAGTTGCCCAAGAGGGAACTTATTTCTATCTAAAGCTTAGCCTAGTCACTATTATCTTGCAAATTTCCAATCAAAAGCATGTACCCAACTATTTATACCAATATATATTGCGGTCACATCCCAAGAATCCCCTCTCATTCATAGATTTCTTTGTTATTTTTACTGTTTTTGCTATATTTGTGACAAAACCACCAATTGATATTTGACACTTCTGTGTCACCCTATTTAATTTACAATTTTTTTAGTCGTTAATGTCTTTAACTACGACTAGTTAAAACCAATTTTATTTTTCTATTAATTCTCAAAACCACTCCCTTGGGACACGAGTCCAACCCTTGGTTAGGTTATTATACTATTGCACGATCGTAGACACTTGCATCGGAAGTTGTGTCATTAATTACGTAAACATCAACATTGCACACTAGTGAATATGTGGAGTCTTGTCTAACATCGGTATCAATGCCTTGTGTGATGAGCTTACCGTGAACCATATATGATGACACCTAGAATTTTCCATGTTGGTTTGGTTGACTAGATGACGAAATGTCTTGATATGATCTTAGGAAACTTTGAAGAGTGTGAAATAATTTGACATTATACCTCTTTTTGTGGCCTACGTTGTGAGTGTGTGAGCCCCTTTTGAACACCCTATGAGCCTTAACCTTTTCTTGGAAAAAACTTGATAAAATCGTGACCTTTCATGATCCATTACCCATAATCCTCATGATTTGTGGTTCGTTTGAACAACCAACTTAGGCCAAAATCCTAAGTTGGACTGTGGTGAAAAGAGAAGTTAAATTAAAAAGTGCAACAAAGTCCCCTTTGACCCATGGTTAGGAGAAAAATGGAACCCCTCCATACAAAAAAAAAAGAAAGAGGAAAAGAATGCAAAAAAAAGAGAATGAAATAGTTCTGGAATAAAGTTGTGAAAATGCAAAGAAAATGGGTTTTCCATACAATCCATGGAAAGTGAATAATGGGATGACTTGTGAGCACAAATGAAAATGATGAAGAAAACGAAAGAAAGTGTTGTTCACACCACATTTCATGAGGATTGCAGCCATCGAGACTACATGACCATACCTTTACACTCAGCCCCGTTACAAGCCTTGAAAAACCTTTTTGATCTTGAGTGAGTTGAAACAAGAGTTGATTGGAAAATACGGGCAAACCTATGGGTGAAATCATGCATTGTGTTCATCTTTGTGAGTGTGAGCGTTGCATTTGATTCCAGAGATTTAAATTGTGAACCATTGTGTGTGAATATGGAATCATTCTTTGTGTGAGGGCATTAGATTACCTTTGTTGAGCTTAAACTTGCATTTGAAGCAGGTATTGTGAGCTTGAGATTCTTTGGTAATGGTGAGTCACCACTTGAATCTTTGAGTGCACAATTGATCCTTGCATGAGTAAGTTGAGTCTTTTTGTGTGTATTCATGATTGAGTCTTGTGTAGCACTATTTGAGACATCCTTTTTGAACTGCTGAACACGAGTTTTACTTGAGGACCAGCAAAAGTTTAATTTGGGGGTGTTGATGAGTCCACAATTTGGACTCATTTAGGGTTTTATATGAATAGATTTAGTGTCCTCAAATGCATATTTTGTGCCAATAACTAATGTAAATCCTTGAATTTTAGGTATTTGGATTGAGGAACAAAGTATGGATACTATTGAGCAAAAAGGAACAAGGCAGTTGAAAGAACGAAGAAAAGAAAGCATGAGGATCGACTAACCCGTTGGGCGAGTCACCTAATAGCCATGGTCTCTCCTAATGTTCCAGTCTGCCAAGCCCTGAAGGAGAACATCAAGTTGCCGATAGAAAGGAGCAGTTGACAAGTCGCCAAACGGGTCCACAAATTGTCTAAAGTTACAGAACTTGAGGATGCTAAAGGCAAAAGCAGAAATGCAGTGGAATTGGCCAAAGGGCGGATCGTCGAGTGGATTGGTCATCCCGACTTATTGCGCTGAATGGTCCTTCGCAACATATTTTTTGGCAACTATAAATACATTTTAAAATTCTTAGTTTAATAACTAGCATTCAATAGTTTTCATTATTATTCAGTTTTTGAGTTGAGTGCTTAGAACTGAAAATAGAGAGACAATATTTTCTTAGCTTTGAATATTTCTATTTCTAAGAAATTGGAAGTGGGTGTTGAAGATTCTTCATCTTAGACTTCTGTAAAGGCATTATCAATCTTACCCAGTTGATGGAAACACAATTTGTTAATATTTTTCACCTTTTTATGATGTGTAGCTAATACCCTAATTTTTCGGGTGTGATTATATGATTATGGGTTGATTTAACTGATGGGTATTGTTAATTGATAGTTTAATTGTTGTTTAAAGGTGTTTTTGTTTAGTAATTATGGATGAATTTAATGGGTTGTAGTTGCAAATACAATCTTAACTTCGTGTTTTTGGCTTGCTTGAGAGAGGTTTTAAAACAAAAGTTACTGAATCGATGGTCTGTGGGTATTGGTTTGTTATGGGTTCAGCTTGATAGAGTGAATCCTAAACCCTTTTCTATACATTTAGCTAGAGAGAATGAATGGACTAAAGCGAAGGTTGTGCTTATTTGCTACTTATTAGTGTTCGAGAGATACCAATTTGATTCCGGGTAAATTGTTCGAGAGAAAGTTTACCCCACTAAAGTCTAGCTTAATCAGTGATTTACAACTATTTACTATTAATTGCAATTACTTGGTTTTCTACCTTAGCCCATAGTCCAATTACATCGTAAGAACCCGTCTCTATATTCATATTTTTGTGTTATTTGCTGTTGTAGCTGTTAGTTGAAACCAAACTCCATAACATTTGACACTTGTGGCACTCTTAATTTAAACCATGCTTTTATTCGTAAATGTGTATAGCTATTATTTACTTGATAATATTCTTACTTTCCTATTAATTCTTAATTACAAACCACTCCTGTGGGATTCAACCCAACTCACTTAGTTGGGCTATATTACTGACTAAGGATCCTTAGCACTTAGTAATAGATGAAGTGTCTTGATACGTGAAATCAAACATGGATGTGTAAATTCATGAGGATTAGTGTGAATTGGGGTCGTGTACCTAGTTGTCCCTTCTTTTCTTTTTAGAAACCACGTTTTAGGATTGATTCAGGGTTTTACGAGGGTAGTACCATGCTAGTTAGGCTATTGTATGTTATGCATACTGTAATACGTCAGACTTTGGAAAAAGGTTTAAGAAGGTTAAAGGGCAAGTCCACAAGCCAAAAATAGGTCAGGGACCCTTCACCATACCCTTTTACGGTCCGTTTAGGGATAACTGGCCATTTAAGGGAAATGGATTGGCCATCCAGTGTTGCCAGGATTTGGAGTTACCTGGACGACTCTCTTAATTGTACATCAAGAGCTGTAAAACCCGTTTAGGGAGAAAAACCCAACTGTTTACGGTAGCTTTGAAAAGGGACCACCTAGCCGGTTCCCAAAACGGTCAATCAAGCCCTAAGCAGTCAGTTTAGGGGTCTATCTAGGGTCACCGTCAGTTTAATTTAGGGTCATTTTAGTCTTTACCCCAAGTGTTTGGTACCTAAGCTACATCATTTTAACCATTATTTCAAGACCTATATAAGTGAAGTAATTCCTAAAACTACCCATTCAAAATCATTAACCTAATTCCTAAGTTTCTTTCCAAGATGACCCCCAAAATCCTATTAAGATCTAAGGAAGAAAAAACTAGGGTTGGCTTCAAGAACTCTAGTTCACCATAGATTTTGGGCATTGATCACTAAGGTATGTTAGTATTTACCTTCGTAGTCCTTTCCTCCATGGGGTTTCTAAATTCTTTAAGCTTTACAAGTTAGATTCTAAATTCAAAGTTAGGATTTTAATCAATCTTCATGGGTTCTCTTTAGTTGTGATTTTATTGATTAATTTCTTACTTCTAATGCATGAATTGAAGTAATTACATGATTTTGAGTTGAATTCACATAAACTCATGCATGATCCATGATTCTAGACTATGAATCTATCATGAAGCTTATGAACCATGAACTATGATCTTTATGAAGATATGCATGCTTTTATGATATTGTTGTAAATGAATTTCAGGATACTTTGACTATAAATACATAATGAATTTATGAATCTATGAACATGTTATATGAAAGAAATGGTTATGATTAAACTAAGCTTATATATGAAAGTATCTATATGTTCTATCAAACTTGGCCGCATGACATGAATGACATCTAGATTTACCTTCAAGGCTTTTGATTATTATCCTATATTAGATCTTGATTAGTATTGTAGACAAATATTACATTAATGATAATGGATCTATTTTTGTAAAACTAATATCATTAGATGTATGACACTATTAGTATGAATTTAATGATTATGGGTCATATGAAGCTACTATGAAATGATCATGGATAGTGAAAGGTTTTCTCACACATGGACTAAGGAGCTAATTTATTATGTTTCTAGCTTGGATTAGTAATTTAACTATACTTTTTCCATGGATGATAATATGAATATGATTAATGACTATTCCATGGGATTTATCCTTAGCACCGAGAGGAAAAAGAGATAGAGGGTCTTCCGTTAGGAAAGGTTGGGTCTCTAGTAGAAATCTCCTTATCCCATAACTATGTGCCACTATAGGGTTTGTCTCAGATAGACACTACCTTGTGGATCCACTTTAGCTCAAATCATAGTTCTTACCTCGGCAAGTAAACGCATCCCTTTTCATTGTGGGACACACACTTGATTTTATGTTATTGCTTACATAGTATATTTCAATTATGTGATAAACTTCCAACAATAACGAACTAAGTCACTTTCAAAGTATTTCACGAAGTATTTTAAATATGTTAGGCTTACATTGCATTGACCATGATTATGATTTATGTTTTCTAACCCTTTTATCTTATGATGTAGCTTGGTCATTGCATGTCATGTAAAGTACTTTTTAACATGATTTCATACCTTTTATGCATTGCTATCATACTTAGTACATTACATGTACTAATGCATATTTGTGCCTACATGGTTTCAATAATGTAGGGTTCGATGCTCCTACCACTCGCACTCGTGGTTAGTTGATCCATTTGGCTTTTGAAGATTGGTAAATTCTCATGATTTGAGGGTCGGGACAATTTTATAGTTTTATGTCAGTTGAAGTTTTGTATGTGGTGTATAGGTTACATCCCAAACATATCTTTTTATGTAGTAGATGTCTTGTCATTAAGACTTATGTTAGAAATCCACTTTAATTTTTTTAAACTCTTTTTATTGTATCAGATAGTCTTTTGAAGTCTTTATTTCTATTATCTCTTATTATGTATGCTAAGTGGCTTTTGTAGTAACTTTCGAGGTTTTATACATTATGTTACGTCTAGGGTATACTTTGGATCCTGACAAACTTGGTATCAGAGAATAAGGTTTTGAAAGTCTTTAGGATGTTTCACAAGATATGTCAAGTAGCGTCTTGTTCATTCGTGTGAAACACACAACATTTTTTGATAAGATGCTATAAGATATTTAGGAAATTCTACTTCTTTCATCATTCTAAACCTATGGGATAGATTGTAAATCTATATGTATCTCCCCTAATCTGTAACATCGCGCCTTAGAAAGAACAAAAACTAGAAAGAAATAATTTGAAAAGAGCCAATTTAGTTTTGTTCAAGTTAAGCTTAAGTTATGAGTTTTGAATACTCTTCAAATGATCATAACATTTAGTACATGATGAGTTAGGTGACCCATAAGATATCATATGAAAGTTCTTTGAATCCCTCTTCCAATGCCACTGAGTTTGCTAATTTTTGAGCTCGTATGAGGGAGAATATGCCCGTTTGAAGTCAGCCTGTCCAGTTAAGGAAAGTTAGCCTAATTTGTGAGGCGTATTTTGGTCTTTTCCTTATCCCATCAGCTTAAAACGTTTTTAGTATTATTTTTGGGGTCAAATCTGATTTGGGCCAGTTTGGCAATCCTAAATTACTTAGGGTTTTGAGAGAAGTTCAAGAAGAGGAAACTAGGAGAAAAGGAAAAACAAACAAGATCTCTTGCGAATCGAGGATTTGTTTTGCCAAATCGAGGTATTTAAGTTTTCATAGTATTGGGTTCGTTCACCCACACACCAATCATGATTTATATATTCGAATTTCATCCATAAGATTGAGAACATTGAGTTCTTGACAAATTCTTTATGAGTTTCTTGAAGTTTGTGTTTTATTCCCTCGAATCGTACCTATGTTTTCTACTTGATATCCACACTAAAATCTTCGTTAAATAACTAGTGATTATTAATAACATGAATCATAACCTCTGAATTCATGATTCAAATTCAAGGTAGAATTAAGAGTAAAGTCTTGAGAGTTCTTTCGAGTCATTTTGAGGAGCCTTTTACTATCTTTTAAAACATGTTTTAAGGCTTGAGTACTTTAGTTTGAGGATGAGGAGAGTTGAGTTTAATTTTTCAAAATTAATGTATGGGAACTAAGTATTCCCAAGAGTAAATATTTTTATATTTATAATAAACTAAGGGGAAACACCGATTTCCGAAGGAGTTCACGAGGAGTTTTGAATACTATCTCTTTTAAGAGAAATCTTTTCAGTAATAATGTCAAATTTAAGAATGAGGAAATGTTTGTAAACATATGAGCTAAGATATATTTTTGTAGTAGTATTGAGAATCTATATGGGACGAATTAAGATAACTCAAAGTCATCATAAACCATATAGCCAATGTTGGTAGAAAGGGTCATACTTTTTAGATAATTCCTTATCGATTTTTAAGCATAGCTCAGTTGTAACTTCTTGTTTAACATTTTAAACTCATATGTGATACTCCTTAACTAACCGTAGTTCATTATAACTTGTGAGGAAATAGCTGCCGACATTGAGACCATGTGAGCTATAACATGGAATCTGATGTATACTCCACATCGAAAAGAGGTTGTTCTACTTGTCTAAGGAAGAACCATGAACATCTAGCTTAAGTGGATCAACTAGCTAATCAACCTATGTTGGCACATATTTATGTGATAAAGAGAATGATACTAGAAACCCAGACTCCACTTTGTGAAGGCTTCCATCTCATGAGATTAATTTGGAAACCCAGAGTCCACTACGTGATCAAATTCAATAAAAGGAAAATGATCATCCCAATTACGAAGTCAATAAAACAAGCTCTCAACATATCTTTTAAAGTTTTGATAGTAAGCTATGCTTTCCTATTCATTTGAAGATGAAATGGCGTATTAAGATTATCATTAGTACCGAGGCCATTTTTGAAAGACTTCCAAATTTGAGAAGTGAATTGTGTACCACAATTGAAAATAATGGATAAGGGCACTCCATCCAACCTAACCATTTCCCTCAAATACAACATAGCATAATCTTCCAAAAAATAGGAAACCTTGACGGGAATAAAATGAATTGAATTCGTGGTACGATGTACAATAAACCAAATTGAGTAATGTTGTTACCAGGTATGAGGTAATTTAATAATAAAGTCCTTATTCAAATCTTCCCACTACAAAGAAGGAATGCTAATATCTTCGGACAAACCTACTAGCTTCTGATGCTCAACTTTCATTTGTTGACAGTTAGGCACTTAGCCAAAAATTCAACAATATCCTTCTTCACCACATTCCACAAATAGACCTCCTATAGGTCACGGTACATCTTTGTGGCTCCCAGGCTAATGGACTATCAAGAACTATGGGTTTCTTATAATATTTTCTCTATCAAGTCATCAACACTAGGAAAATACAAATGACCTTCGTATCGAAGCACACCATCTCCTCACTAGGAGAAAACCTCAACAGACTTTTTAAGAACCACTTCCTTCAACTCAAAAAAAATTGGATCAAGACCTTGTTTGGCTTTCACATCCAACACAGTTGATGATTTTAAATCATTATGAACAATAACACCGACTATAATAGAATCAACCAACTGAACACCCAATTGGGCCAATATATGAACATCACCAACCAACTCCTTTTCCTCTTTCTCAATATGATAAACACTACAAATTGATATTAAACTAAGAGAATCTTCCACCATATTCACCTTACCAGGGTGATAGAGGACACTCATGTCGTAATCCTTCAGGAGTTCTAGCTATGTACGTTGGTGAAGGTATATATCCTTTTATTTTGAACACATATTGCAAGCTCTTATGTTTGGTAAAGACATCAACATGAAAACCATACACGTAATGACTAAAAAAAATTAAAGAAAAAACAACTGCTGCTAGATCTAAGACATGGGTAGGATGGTTATTTATATGAATTTTAAGTTTCCTTGAAGCGTAGGCAATGAATTTCACATTTTCATTAGTTCACATCCTAATCTAATTCTTGAAGCATCACAATACAAAATGAACAAATTAGAACCTTCTGGTAAAGTCAACAACGGAGCGGAGGTAACTCTATCTTTCAATTCTTGGAAACTCTTCTCACACCCTTCTGACCATAAGAACTTAACTTTATTTTGGGTCAATGCAATAAATGGAAAGGCAATCAAAGTAAGCCCTTCCAAAAACCATACAATCCACTTAGCATTCACAAAATAATAAATACAACAAAGAGATAAAAGGAATACATTTCAAGTCCCAAAAGTTTTATAAATGTAAAGCGGAAGTCTAACCACTTTGTCTCAATAGCCATATAGTACAATAGAATGAAATTGGGCCTAGACCATACATCATGTTCAAAATATGGAAATAATAAAGAAGACTGAAAACAATGAAAACCCGTTCTCAAAGCATGAGGACTCACAAAAGCTCAAAATCTCTCAAGTCAACCTCTAGTCACAAAACTAAGAAACCTGACTATCAGACTCTACAATTGGAGAAATATAGGCAAGGGTATGCGTTGGTACAAAATAATGTACCATGTATATTAGCCATGCATATAAACATTTAAGTCATGCTAAAATCGGACATTTTCATGAACATGCAATGATCAAGTTAAAACATGAATCTTGATGTTGTGGAAAGCATAAGCCATAAAACATGATCAATGCAGGTGAATATCATCTTGAAACACATTTACGATACTTCTTTAAGTAAACTTGGTTCATCATAACTTTACTTGATTGTGGAAAGTAGCCTTAACCGACATATAAGACTATGTGAGCAACCAACATGGAATCCATTGTCTACCCCACACCGAAAAGAGGTATCATACTTTCCACAGTAAGGACCATGAACTTTTAGCTATTGTGGATCCACTAGCTAATGTTTATCTAGACAATCCTATGTTGGCACCTAGTTATGGGACATGGGTAATCGATTAGTCCATAAATTGGACTCATGTAGGGCTTTATTTTAATAAAAATAGTGTCCTCGAATGCCTGTTTTTACTCAATACCTGATTAAAATGCTTAAGTTTCAGGTATTTGAAGTTTTACTGGAAGCATGGACAATTTGGCGCAAAACGGAGCAAAAAGGGCTGAAAAGAACAAGAGATGAAAGTCTGCAGATCACCGAGTCCAATTTGGTGAGTTGCCGAATTGACATGCACTGCCCTTTGTCCCAGTACGCGAATCCTTGAAGGAAGTAGATCGAAAGGCGAGGAAAGGAGCAGTCGGCGAGTCACCGATAAGTTCCGCGAAGCAGTAATATATCGCCCAATGATCCAGAATATGAGGATGCTGAAGGAGAGACTCTGAAGGCGATGAGCTGATTAAAGGGCAAATCCCCGAGTTCATCGGCGATCTCTACTAATGTCGCTGAACGATCCTCCGCAGCATAATCTAGGAAAACTATAAATACTTGTTAGAGTTGTAGTCTTAGTGTGGAACATTTTAGAGTAAAAATTATTATTAGTCTAAGGTATTTTTCTCTCAAGTTTGGAGAGGGTTTTGCGGAGACTTGAAGGAAAGAGCTCATCTTCCCCAAGTTGGAAGTGGGTCTTCTTTATTCTTCTTCCGTAGCTCAATTCAAGGTTTAATTTCTTATACTCAGTTGATTTCTTTACCATGTTAGGTATAATTTCTTATTTCTTGATGTGTGGCTAAAAAACCCCATTCGTGGTGTGTGATTTAGCAAATATCGGTTGATATTCTGGTTGGGTGTTGCTTGCTGATAGATTAGATGTATTTTAATGGTGATTTCACCTAGTGGTTGTGGTTTAATCTAAAGGGTTTGTAGTTGCAAATACAAAGCCACCCATGTGATTTTGGCTTGCCCGAGAGAGAGGTCACGAAACCAAAATCACTAGACTGATCGCCTAAGGAGTGGGCTGACAGGAGCTTCAGCCCGAGAGGGTAAGCCCTAGTCCCATATCCTAACACTCAGCTCGAGAAAGTGAGTGGGGTAAGGCGTACGCTGGTCTTCATGCGACAAATGGGTGTCCGATAGGAACTTATTTGAAAGTGGGTAAGTTGCCCGAGAGGGAACTTATTTCCATTTAAAGCTTAACCTATTCACTATTGTCTTGCAAATTTCCTATTGAAAGCATGTACCCAACGATTTATCTCAACTTGTATTGCGGTCACATCCCAAGAACCTTCCCCATACTTGATTTTCTTGTTTATTTTGCTGTTTTATCACTTGTTACAAAACCCCTTTTGATATTTATCACTTCTGTGTCACCCCCTTTAATTTAGAATGTATTTTATCGCAAATGTTTTTTAGCTATGACTAATTCAAACGAAATTCTAATTGGCTATTGATTCTAAAACCGCTCCCTTAGGACACGATCGCAACCCTTGGTTGGGTTACTATATTATCGCCGATCATAGACACTCATACCATAGGATAGTATCGTTGGTCACGATAAGCATCAAAATGGTGCCACTGCCGAGGAGTGGTGTTATTTGGGAATTCTTAGTTAAGTAAAATTTCTATTTTTAATACTTGTAGTTTTACTAACTTAAATTTTAGTTTTCTTTTGCTTGTTTGTGTGTTGAAATAGGAAGAATGAGTGTGAATTATGACAAAGGTCCCAAATGGACCAAGTGCTATATTCTCTCTACCCAGAGCCAAAAGAGCGGTGGCCTCATGAAAATGAGGAAAGCCTCACTAATGGAACTTGAGTGAGAACTTGTGTCATGCACGATGTCAAATAAGGGGTTGTTTGGGAGACAACCCAAAACCTTTTTTTATTATTTTAAGTTACATTGATGAAATAATGGTGTGTTCATTGCGCACGTGAAATTGTGGAAGTTGAATGAGAGGTGTAGATTGGCAAACGGAAAGCCCGGTCGGTGAATCGCTGAGTGGTTCGGCAACCCTGATGCACTCCACCGTTTGATTCAACCTAGTTTAGGATTGGGTTGGTAAAACTCAGCGGACTCAACGAAATTATTGGCTATTCACCTATAATATCAGCGATTTCGATGCAGACTGTCTTTTGGATCTTCATCTCGACGGAAGGTCATGTAAAATTCTGCGTGATAAGTTAACACTCTGCGAAACGCCAAGAGGTTTGGCGATCGGGACTAATGTCACCAAATGGACAAGTACTGGACGGTCTTTCAGCCAAAGGTTTAGAAAGTTCTAACTTCATTATCTTTCCATCACTTTTCCACCTACACAAACTCACACCTGCACTATAGTTATATTTTTCTTACACTTTCAGAGTATTTTGGTTAGTTGATTTGTGCGCAGGATTGGATCACATTACTTCCTAGCATTTCAATAACCATTTGAGAAGTGCAAAATGTTAGTTTCTCAAACCCCGTGATTGTCTTGTCAAAATTGTACTTATTTGCAAATGCTATGATGAAATCTGTTGAACCTCCTTGATTAGATTGAATTGTTTATGTGTCGATTTGTCTGAGATAACCTCACATAAACTACCTTAACTGTTAAAACCTTGTTTTCTAATGCATGAAGTAGGGTTAATGTGTGATGGGTGGTCTTCGTATGTTATGGGTCTTGGTCAAATTTATGCTATTTGTGCCTAAATTATGTTTTCGGGGGTTGCAGGGCCTATTTCAACAAGTTGGGTCAAAAGTAGGTACGTTTGGTCATTCGGCGAGCTGTGACGAGCTCACTAAACCACTCCGCGGTTCGCCTAAGTGCCCCATCTTTCCCGTATTATCATGTTTTATTTGTTGTGCCTGCAGTAACTTTCAGCGAGAAACATGGGATTGCCAAGTACCCTCGGTGACTCACCGAATATTATCTTAATCGCCCTTTTTCTGCACCCCTAAACCCTTTGTACTATGACCTTTGGCGAACTAACCGTGGCTCACCGAAGGTATTCGGCGACAAGTTGAATAGATTGACCATCTACCTACAACTGAATATCTCTGCTTAGTTTGTCAAAAACGTTCTTACATTATCTCAAGATTTTGCAGACATGGCCAAATCCAAAGTTGCAGAAAGAGACGTGCCACCCCGACACATAAGAGCACAAAATTTTAGAAGAGATGCAGAAAAGCCAAACAAGACCAAAGCAAAGAGCAAGAGCAAGGAAGCCAAGTCTAGTAGGAGGATTCCCATTGACCCTAATGTCCCTTCGTGGACCCGAGGGTTCATCAATGTGGTACATGCCTTTGGAGCAGCTCATGATTTTGATAATATGGTTAAGGCTAATCTCGCTGAAGCAGAGAACTAGAGTCAGAATGATAATATTCAAGGCACTGATGCCTAGACAGATGGAGCGATTGCTTAGACAGGATCACCTTTTTACCTCCCGCTTTGTCTTTCTCTATTCTAGATTCTGAATATTTTGTTACTTGCATTTGAGCACAAACACATTTCTTTTGTAGTGGGGTGAGGCCCACACCTTTTGTGTTGACATTCATGTTTTGTTCTATATATATTTGGGTTGTCTGCTTTAATTTGTGTTTTAAATACTGCTTTTCTGTGGATGTTTGAGCTCATGGCTCCTATTATTCTAATTAAAAATAATTTTGATGCTTTCGAAAAAATTTCGCCACCTCTTGTGTTGAAAGTAGGTATTCTTTTGCAAAAAAATTGAATGTCAGTTTCGATCAATAACGATGACTTGAATAGTGGTCCCAATTGAACAAATATTAATGCACGGCTACGACGAGGCCAAATGAAGTTATGTAGACAATATGGACACTCTTTGCATCTCGTTGTGACTAGCCATTTATCAAATTGATTTTCTTGTGAAGACCGTTGCATCCTAGCGAACGTGTCTAGTCTTGTTTGACTGAAGTATCTTCGCCTTCTGTGATTAGCTTACTTTGAACCATGCATGAATAAACGTATAATTTGCCCCGTTAGTCTGATTGATTTAGAAAGGTGTAGTCTTGAGATGATCTTAGGCAACTTTTGATGAGTGTGAACCAATTTAACATATACCTCTTTTTGTGGCCTACCCGTGAGTGTGTGAAACTCTCTTGAACACCCCTTGAACCTTACTTTTTTTTAAGAACCTTGATAAATCCTAGACCTTACTAGATCCACTACCTACAATCCTGTTGAATTGTGGTTTAGTGAATAGCCAACGTAGGACAAAAAGCCTAAGTTGGGGGTATGGTGAAAAGGAAAATGAGTAGTCAAGAAGTGCTACAAGAAATCGCCCTTAACCCATGATGTTGCAGAACAATGGAAACCTCCTAAAAAAATGAATGAAAAAGAAATTGGTGGAATAAAGCACAAAGGATATTGGGATTCCAAGTAATTCATGGGAAATGAATAAAAGGATGGCTTAGAAGCACTAGAAAAATAATTGATAAAGGAAAAGAAGGGAATGCCTTGAGAATACCACATCTCATGAGGAAAGAGTCACTGAGCCCTAACGACCATACCTTTACACTCAGCCTTATTACAAGCTTTAGAAAGACTTTTTTTGATCTTGAGTAAGCTGAATCGAAAGTCAATTGGAAAATAAGGGCAAACCTATTGGTGAAAACATGCATTGTATTCCTCTTTTTGAGTGTGAGCGTTGTATCTGATTCCTGATCTTAAATTGACTCATATATGTGTGTGTGAATATAGAATCATTCTTACGGTGAGGGCATTTAGATACTTTTGTTAAGCTTGAACCTGCACAAGTAGCAAGTAATGCGAGCATGCGAATCTTTGGTAATGGGTCACAATTTGAATCTTTGAGTACACAAGTGATCCTTGCATAAGAAAATTGAGTCTTGTTGTGTGCATTCATGATTTAGTCTTCTGTAGCACTACTTGAGGCACCCTATTTGAACTGCTGAACTTGAGTTTGCTTGAGGACAAGCAAAAGTTTAAGTTGGGGGTGTTGATGAGTCCACAAATTGGACTCATTTAGGGCTTTATTTTAATAGAAATAGTGTCCTCGAATGCTTGTTTTATCTCAATACCTGATTAAATTGCTTAAGTTTCAGGTATTTGAAGTTTTACTAGAAACATAGACACTTAGGCACAAAACAGAGCAATAAGGGTTGAAAAGAACAAGAAATGAAAGTCTGCGGATCGTCCAGTCCAACTTGGCGAGTCCTCGAATTGACATGCACTGCCCTTTGTTCCAGTACACGAAGCATTGAAGGAAGTGGATCAAAAGGCGAGGAAAGGAGCAGTCGGTGAGTCGCCGATTAGTTCCGCGAAGCAGTACTGTACCACCCAATGATCCAGAATACGAGGATCTTGAAGGCAAGACACTGAAGGCGATGAGTTGATTAAAGGGCGGATCGCCGAGTTCATCAGCGATCTAAACTAATGTCGCTGAACGATCCTCTGCAGCACAATCTATGGAAACTATAAATACTAGTTAGAGTTTTAGTCTTAGTGTGGAACATTTTAGAGTAAAAATTATTATTAGTCTATAGTATTTTTCTCTCAAGTTTGGAGAGGGTTTTGTGGAGACTTGAAGAAAGGAGTTCATCTTCCCTAAGTTGGAAGTGGGTATTCTTTATTCTTCTTTCATAGCTTAATTCAAGGTTTAATTTCTTATACCTAGTTGATTTCTTTATCATGTTAGGTATAATTTCTTATTTCTTTATGTGTGGCTAAAAAAACCCCATTCTTGTGGTGTGATTTAGCAAATATGGGTTGATATTCTTGTTGGGTCTTGCTTACTGATAGGTTAGATGTATTTTAATGGTGATTTCACCTAATGATTGTGGTTTAATCTAAAAGGTTTGTAGTTGAAAATACAAAGTCACCCATGTGTTTTCGGCTTGCCTAAGAGGGAGGTCACAAAACCAAAACTACTAGACTGATGGCCTAAGGAGTGGGTCGACATGAGGTTCAGCCCGAGAAGGTGAGCCCTAGTCCCATATCCTAACACTCAGCTCGAGAGAGTGAGTGGGGTAAGGCGTGGGCTAGTCTTCATGTTACAAATGGGTGTTCGAGAGGAACTCATTTGAAAAGGGGTAAGTTGCCCGAGAGGGAACTTATTTCCATTTTAATCTTAGCCTAGTCACTATTGTCTTGCAAATTTCTTATTGAAAGCATGTACCCAACGACTTATCTCAACTTGTATTGCGGTCACATCCCAAGAACTTTCCCCATACTTGATTTTCTTGTTTATTTTGTTGTTTTATCACCTGTTACAAAACCCCTTTTGATATTTGACACTTCTGTGTCACCCCTTTTATTTTACAATGTATTTTATCACAAATATTTTTAGCTACGACTAATTCAAACGAAATTCTAATTGGCTATTGCTTCTTAAAACCTCTCCCTTGGGACACGACCCCAACTCTTGGTTGGGTTGCTATATTATCGACGATCGTAGACACTCATACCGTAGGATATTGTCGTTGGTCACGATAAGCATCAGTAATCGCCTTGCGTCCTTACATCATATGACACGGATAATTGCATGTTGTCATTTAATTAGAGAGCATGGGTAATCGCCTCTTGCCTCATTATTAATATAGCTTCTTAACATTGGTTCTTTTAAGGTGAGAAAGCCTTTCAACCCTAAGAACTCTTATCATGTGAGAAACCTTTGACAATTCATGATTACATGTGTATATGAGAAATCTTTTCAACAACACAACAATAGAAACATGAGTGATACTTCAATCTCAAAGCATCCTTAAAACATTTACATCGATTTCATAAGACATTCATAATTCCATAATTCACCGTTCATGGATCAAAACCGACTTTCAATCATCAACATCTATAACACACGGGTTTGGCATAGGTTCATAGAAATTCATCATAGTTTTATATAATCTTATCAATTCATGCTTGATTTCATATACCTCTTCTTTCATAGTCCAAGACCCACATTATTTGCTCATAATTGGAAAACATGGGTTCACGGGGGATCGTCATAAAAAAATGAGATTAACACATTTCATGCATCACAGATTCATAAATAAATGAATTAGATAAAAAAAATTAGGAGAACCAATAACATACAAGACAACCCTAACGCAATTGGGGAATTCTTACTTCGAAAATATGAGAATTTTGGAACAACATGAATTGAAGGAATCCACAGAAGAAAACTATCACACCTTAATACCAATTGCTTAACTTCAATGGAGAAATTGAAGACTTGACTTGCTAACCCTAGCTTGGACCCTTCTTCTTCATGTTTTCTAGAGAGAGAATTATTTGGGAGGAAGAACTTGATTTCTTTTGGTGAGGTTAAGAGAATGATTTTCAATGGCAAAATTTTAAAGTTAAAACACTTATATAGAAATTTTAGGGAAGGGTAAAACAACATAGTATTAGGCTAGACTAAATTGGAAAAGACCCAACTTCCCCTAAAAATAAATGCCGACCCACGACCTACGAACCTTAATTGATGGACAGTGTTCTGACTGATAGTCCATCATGTTGGTCCGTCATCTGGCGTTAGAAGCTGGAAATTTGGGGTCTTGACCATGGACCCTCAAACGCAGATTGTAACCCCCAGGACGGTCCATTGGTCCGGCTTTGGTTCTAGTACTTCTAGACAATCTTGGGTGACCATTCACGGACCAGACCTACAGTCCATAGCTTAGTTCACGGGCTATGGTTGGCCTCCGTAGGATGGCACCAGAAAATCCTGAAACTTGTTATTTAGTCCTTTCTCGAATGCGAGGTGTTACATAATCTCCCCCTTGGGATCCTTCATCCTCCAATGAGATTCAACACATCACATGAAGAAAAGGACTCTAAACTAGTAACCCATATTGATGCAAGTTCATCTAAATGCATACAACCAAGGAGGAACTTGGACTCCAAGCTAGAACATACTCTAAGCATCATAAGGAATATAGGAAATAGAGCTAGTAGCCCAATGTGCATAGAAGCACATAATGCACATATTTGAGGAGGAATCATCAACTCCAATCTAAAGTATGGTCAATTGTCGTATCATGAAGTCTATAGGCAACTTTAACATGAATGCACATAAACTTGTAGAAATATACTAAGTAAAATAATTTTCTCAAAACTTAAGCTTTTCTATAAATCATGCATAGTAAGGAAATCATTGAAACATTTAAGACACATGACACCCAAAGAATAAACCATGAGAAGCTAATTACCTCGCTCTAGAGTATAGGTAGAAGGAAAAATATGACGATATCAGCACATCATATTGGCCTCGGCCTCCTAAGTATCACCCTCAAATAACTGATTCATCCACAACACTTTCACGGAAGCAATATCTTTATTCCTCAACCTCTTGGCTTGATGATCTAAAATCTCAACTGGAGCTTGTTAATAAGAAAGATTCTCCTTAACCCCCAAACTTTCTAAGGGAACTATAGAGGTCGGATCACCAACAAATTCATTCAACATAGAGACATGGAAAACCGGATGGACCGATACTATCTCACAAGGCAATTCAAGTTCAAAAGCAACCTTACCATCATGCCTCAAAATATTATATAGGGCTATATATTTTGCGGACCAAGCTTCCCTTTCTTACTAAACCTCATTAAACCTTTCATGGGTAAGATTTTCAAATAGACCCAATCATTAACATCAAACTCTTGATCTCTTTTTCTCATATCGGCATATGACTTTTGCGGACCTTAGGCCATTCTCGACCATTCTGTAATAAGTCAAAATTTTTCCATGGCATCATGCACCAACTATTAATCTATTAGGAAACTTCACCCACCTCATACAAGCCTATAAGAGATATCCACTTCCTACCATAGAAGGCTTCAAATGGAGCCATACTAATACACGAGTGATGGCTATTGTTATAAGAGAACTCAATTAAAGGCAAGTGATCATTCCAGTTACCCTTGAAATAAATCACACTAGCTCTCAGCATATCTTCCAAGGTTCAGATAGTACGCTCCGCTTACCTATCGGTTGGTGGATGAAAAGTCGTAGCAAGAATAAAACAAGTACCTAGACCATTTTAAAAAGATTGCCAAAAGTGAGAAGTTAATTGGGTACCACAATCGGAAATAATGCAAAGACACTACATGCAACTTTACCATCTCTCTCAAATATAACTTAGCATAATCTTCTTCTACATAAGAAACATTGACGGGAATAAAATGAGTTGATTTCATCATTTGATCTACTGCAACCCGAATCGAGTCATGTTGTCACCAAGTGCGAGGCAACCCAAAAATAAAGTCCATATTCACATCCTCCCACTTCCAAGTAGGAATACTAATGGCTTGGGACAAACCTCAAGGTTTCTGATGCTCAACTTTAACTTGTTCATAATTAGAACACTTAGCCAAGTATTCCGTAATATCCCTCTTCATCCAATTGTACTAATTGACCTCCTGCATATCACGGTACATCTTGGTGGCTCACAGGTGAATGAAATATCGAGAACTATGGGCTTCTGACAAGATTTTTTCCCTCAAGTCATCAATATTAGGAACACGCAATCAACCTTGATATCTAAGTACATTATCTCCCCTTTGTGAGAAATCCTCTACAGACTTTTTAAGCACCGCTTTCATCAATTCTGTCAAAATTGGATCAAGACCTTTCTTGGATTTGACATCCACCATATAAGATGAGTCGGAACCATTATGTACCATAACACCACCCTTGGTAGAGTACACCCAACCGGGTCAATCTATGAAAATCACAACTTAACTCCTTCCTATATTCTTCAATATGAGCAACACTACCAATGGATAATCGACTAAGAGCATCCCCCACAGCATTCGCTTTACCGGGGTGATAGAGAACACTAATATCATAATCTTTCAATAACTCGAGCCTCCTTCTTTGGTGAAGATTTAAATCCTTTCAATTAAACATATATAGAAAACTCATATGGTTAGTAAAGACATCCACATGAACACCATAAAAATAGCGTCTCAAAATCTTTAAGGCAAAAAACAACAGCCGCTAGTTCAAGGTCTTGGGTAGGATAATTCTTTTCATGAATTTTAAGTTGCCTTGAAGCATAGGCAATAACTTTCCCATTTTGCATAAGCACATATCCTAGCCCAATTCTTGAGGCATCACAATAAACAACAAAACCATCAGTCCCTTCCGGTAAAGTGAACACCAAAGCGGAAGTAAGTCTATCCTTCAATTCCTGAAAACTCTTACACATGCTTCTGACCATATGAACTTTGCCTTCTTTTGAGTCAACGCTATCAGTGTAGACGCAATCGGAAAAAACCCCTCAACAAACCTTCTTTAATAACAAGTTAAACCCAAGAAACTTCTAATATCGAAAGGAGATAGAGGTGTAGGCAAGCTCTTGACCGCATCCATCTTCTTAGGATCTACCTCAATACTACTTCAATACCCTTACTTGAAACAATATGACAAAGAAAAGCTATAGAAATTAGCCAAAACTCTCATTTGCTAAACTTTTCAAAGAGTTGATTGTCTTTGAGAATTTGTAACAAAATCCTCAAATGATCAATATGTTCATCCTCACTTCTCAAATAGATCAATATATCATCAATGAACACAATCACAAACATGTAAAGGTATTGTCTAAAAATCCTATTCATGAAATCCATAATTTTTGTTGGAGCATGAGTAAAACCAAAAAACATTATAAAAAAATTCATAATGACCATACCGAGTTCGAAAAGCTATTTTCCAAATGTCATCTTGCTTCACACTCAATTGTTGATAACCTGACCGAAGTTCAATCTTAGAGATTTAACTCGCTCCTTCAAGTTGGTCAAACAAATCATCTATCTTTTGGAGATGATACTTATTCTTTATGGTCACCTTGTACAACTGACGATAGTCAATACACATACGAAGATAACCATCATTCTTTCGAACAAACAAAATATGAGAACCCCATGGACAAATACTCAGTCGGATGAAACCCTTATCCAACAAATGTTTCAATTGCTCCTTCTATTCTTTAAGTTCTGGTGGGGCCATTTTGTAAGTTGGAATACAAATAGGTTGCGTATCTTGGAGAAGGTCAATAATGAAGTATATTTCCCTTATAGGAGAAATAAAAGGTAAATCATTTGGGAATACTTTCTAAAACTCATTAACAATGGGGACCGACTCAAGATTAGGGGTTTCAAAATCTATATCCCTCACCCTAACTAGATGGTATATACAACCCTTAGAAATCATTCTCATATCTTTAAGACAAGAGATAACTTGACCCTTAGGCATATAATTTCCCCTTTTCCATTCTAGAATACGCACATTCATGTACTGAACCATGATTACATGATTTCTACAATCCATAGAAGCATAACATGAGTGTAGCCAATCCATAACAAGGATAACATCAAAATCTAGCATATCAAGCTCTACCAGGTCAACAACAGTAACTATATGGGACAAGGAAATTGGAAACCTTCTATATACCCTCTTAGCCATAATAGAATTAGCAACATGGGTAGAGACAGAAAAAGGTTTTAGCAACACATCCGAAAGAATATCAAACCTCATTGCCACATATGATGTCACAATAGGCAAGGTAGCACTGGGGTCAAGTAAAGCATAAAAATCGAGTTAGAAGACTTTCAACATACCGGTAACCACATCGGGAGAACCCTCTTGCTCACCACGAGTCTGAGGTGCATAGAACTTGTTTTACTTGGGAGCATTTGGACCCAAACAACTTGGACCGAATGAAAGATTCAGTTGAGCCTTTCAGCGATTAGCTCCCTCGTTCATAGCAACTAAAGGAAAATCTCATATCTTGTGGTCTATCTTGCCACACCCAAAACAAGCATTGTAACTCGCTAGACATTTACCCTCATTCTTTCTTCTAGACTTAGCACAAAGTAGGCAATAAGGACCCACTACCATGTCGTCCTCTTCGGTCTGTTGAGCATGAACCATGAGATGAGAAATGTTTATGTCATTAACAAGCATGGCAGTACAACACTCTTTAACTAGTATATCGACACCCGAAACAAACTTACTCATCTTTGCCCTAGGATAGACAACCATTGTGGGAGCATATCGAGACAATTGAGTGAACTTCAGAACATATCCCTTCACACTCATACTTCCTTGACGAAGGTTGATGAACTAAAGCACCTTTGCCCCCCTAATCTCAAGGGGAAATAACCTATCAGGGAAAGCCACTTTGAACTTTTCCCAAACAAGGTGACCCGCATCTACTGGTCTCTTTCTTTCCATTGGTTGAACAAAATTTGTGCAACACCCATAAGTTGATATGCGACCAACTCCACCTTTTCCACCGGCGTCACTCTCGTGATCATGAACACCTAGTAAACCACATCAATGAACACTTGAAGATATTCCTCCACCTTAGAATGATTAAACTCCGAAGGATTCATCTACTGAAGTCCCTTACTCTAGATGTCGTTGTACCCACATTTGGGTTCATGGGAAAAACTACTCTCTATTGTCTTGGGCCATCATGGCTCGAGCCAATACTTAAAAAGCAGCCTTAAACTCCGCATTAGTCACTTGCTCACCCAAAGGGTCAACCGAAACTTGAGGAGTTTAGGGAGGAGCTTCTTGTTCTGCATTCTCACTCACAATCCTTCTAGCATAAGTTCGCATTCATAAATGTGTTGTGTTTTACACTAATGAACAAGATTCTACTCATTGTTGCTTATGAGACATCCTAGGACCATTCTCAACCTTATGTTCTGATTACCAAGTTTGTCATGACCTAGGGATACACCCTAGATGTAACATGACGTATAGGACCTCGAGAGGCCCCATACAAGGCACTTAGCTTTCATAAGATATGAAATAGAACAAAGATAGAAAAGTAATACATTCAAGTCCCAAAGTTTATATAAAAATAAAGTGGAAGTCTAAACACTCTGTCTCAATAGCCATCAAGTACAATAGAATGAAATTGGTCCTAGCCCATACATCATGTTGAAAATTTGAAAAATAGGAAAGATCACTAAAAACAATAAAAACTTGTCCTTAAAGCATGAGGTCTCACCAAAGCTCGGAATCTCTCAAGTCAACCTCTAGGTATGAAATTGAGAACCTTGATTGTCGAACCATACATTTGGAGAAATGTAGGCAAGAGTATGCGTTAGTACAAAACCATAAACCAAGTATGATAGACATGTATATAAACATTTAGGTCATGCTAAAATATGACATTTTAATGAACATGTAATTTTCTAGAAAAAACATGAATCTTGAGAGTGTAAAAAGCTTAATCCATAAAACAAGATCAATGCAAGCGAATATCATCTTGAAAGATACTTACGATACTTTTTAAACTAATCTTGGTTCATCATAAATTTACTTGATTGTGGGAAATAGCCCTAACCGACATATAAGACCATGCGAACTAGCAACATGGAATCTAGTATCTACCCCACACTGAAAAGGGGTGTCCTACTTGCAATAGTAAGGACCACAAACTTCTAGTATTGTGGATCCACTAGCTAATGTCTATCTAGCCAATCCTATTTTGGCACATAGTTATGGGACACATCTAATCAATACTTGTCCACTCTGTTCTAAGCTTAACTTCCACGGAACAGATCTTTCTTGATAGGTTCTTTCCCCGTGAGAAGAGGGAAGCAAAGGTTGAGGAGTTCATCAAGGAAGGGTCATAAGATGAGAGATTGCCCAACACTCTCGGCAAAAGGAAGGGAAGATAAACAAGCTTCTCTTGATGGCCCGGATCCTAATGCTCTAAGAAAGAACCATTTCTATGTACTTCAAGCTAACAAGGACGAAGGAGCTAATCTGGATGAAGGCTCCGGTAAGTGAATGTTCCTTATTGTTGTGAGTGTCTTGTTGAGGTTCCTATGGTTTCATGATTAGCCTTAATTGGGTTTATCCTTAAATGGAGGGATGGTATGTTGAATAGTAAGGTTGCTTAGAGTTTTGATATCCTTATCTCTTTCCTTCTATTCCTATTCAAGCTTGAGACCAAGAGTTCCTTGTAGCTTGTTTCATGTTTTGGAGTCATATGTGAATTGAGTTTCCATGGTCTCCATATATTATGCATGTTCTAGTTGAATTCTTGTGTGAAGGAGAAAATGATTTTTCATGTTTAATGTTCCTCATATTGATGTGCATTTGATGTGAGTTGTCTATAAGTTTCATGACGTTAAAAGTTTAACATGCCTAAGTGTGTTTCTATGAACAAGTTGCATAATGTGCTTATATGAGAAAATTTCTTAAATCTACTTAATGATGTTGTCATGAGCATGATGGATTTGGAGAAGGAAGTTCCTCCAATAAAATGAGAAATGTGATGTTTCGGTGTTAGTTTGTAGATGTAGTTCATACTTTCTTGTTTTGCGTTGAGCTTATTGATGTGGAGTTAATATTTTTCCTCCTATGATTATGCATTTATACTGATGTGTCATGCATGGATGGGTTTCTAGTCTTGAGTCATTTTTCCCTTAATGAGTTAAAAGTGTTATTCGAGAATGAATGTTCCCAAGTGGGGGATACTGTAATGACTCGCAAAATGATAGGTTCAACTAGTGCCTCGTCATGTGAGTTAGTGTGACTTTAGGGTGATGTCTAGGCTGTTTTGGACCTAACTTGAGCAAGGTACAAACCTAGGGTGGTAGCAAGGACCTAACATAACAAGATAGGGCGGTACAAACCTTGTTCCTTGATGGACCCTTTTGGCGATAGGCTGCTTGATCGCCCAAACGGCTGGACGAGTCGCCCTTGAAATCGCCTAAGGGACTGCCCCCTTAGCCTAAGTTCTAGAACAATGGCAGAGCTATGTCGTATCTCGCCAAGTTGGTTGGCGGATCGCCCATTGCTCCCACTCCATCGCCTAGTGGACTGCCCAATTTGGGAGCTCACTCGAAAATTGGGCAAGCCAAGGGTGCACATGGTGAGTAGCCTAGTGCCCTTGGCGAGCCTAAGGGTCCAAAGGGTGAGCTAGGACATGAAGGGTGAGAATTTTTAAGTTGTAACTTGTAGGGTCCTTAGTTATTTCCCAAAGATGAGTCCCTATAATTTTATTTCTTCCCTAACGCATATAACCTTTTTAGAATTGAATTCTTTCATTTAAGTCACTCCAAATAGTATAAAAAAGAAACCCATCTCCTCTAAAATATTCCTCTCACTAGAAATCTCCATTAGAGAAGAAGAAGAACAGAGCCATTGAAGCTAGGTTTTGGTGATTCCAAAGTGGTTCTTCCTCAAATTTCTTGGGGATTCTTAGTAAAGGTATGGTGGCCTTGATTCTTGTCTAATTTTTCATTCAAGGAGCCAATTCAAATGTGATTTCAAATCATGAAAATCTACGGTTTTACTCAATCTCATGGATTCTTTCATCAAATGGTTTCTGATGACAATCTATGATTGAATTGATGATTTAAGATGAAAATACTCTATGAACCCATGAATTCTCTCAATTCCAAAATTGTAATTTTATGAAGTTGGTTTGTTGATCATGAATTAATGTTGATGGATTATGCCTAGATTGATTTAAATTGTGGAATTGTATCATTATACATGCCTTAATTGTAGTAGATTGTTGGTGTGTTGGTGACTCTTGATCATGGCCTTCAAAGGGCATGTTATGACCTAATTTCATGTTGACCTAGAATTATGCTAGAGATGCTGATCCACTTGAAAGGTGGAGGTGGTGCATTGTGGTATCGAATTAATGGATATCTTCCTTGTACCTCTATATATGAAATATATGTGTGTGATCTAAATGAAAGAATAAAGGTTATGTTTAGAAGGCAACTGTATGAATGATAATGCTATATGTGAAAGGTTGTTCACACATTTACACACACTCATGAATGAATAATGAATGAAGTTTCTATGATAATGTTAATGAATTATGAGTCTATTGAAAGGCTATTTCTCAATTGTACTCTAATGAATGTTAATGACTTGTTGTGAAAGTACTTTCTCACAATAAAGGGATTATTAGGTGAACGACTATTCTCATATTTCAATCTATCAGCTTTCCAACGAATGAATGAATGTTGGGTTTGGGATGGATGCTTATCTGGGAATTGAGGTGAGGTATCTAGTAGCAATCCTTTATCCCATGCTGAACTAATGTAACGAATGTAATGTACTCCGTGGGGAATAATGTCAAGCACCTAGTGGATATGGATTGAGATGGGTACTCATCCATGACTTGAGGCGGAGTAATTAGTAGCAATCTCTTGAGATGGATGCTCATCTGTGAGTTGAGGCGGGGTATATAGTAGCAATATCCCTATCCCTTAATTATGTGCCAACATAGGTCTAGCTAGTGGATCCACTTAAGGCAAAACAAATGATAGTCCTACCTTAGGCAAGAAAGAATCCCTTTATTTGGTGAGGGTGACACCGGGATTCCATTTCAAACTCACATGGTCTATGTCGGTTAAGGCTTACCCCCACAAAGAATTTTAATGAAATATGGCTTCTTAAGGATGTACTACTTAGTATAGGTGGTGGTATGGGACACCATTTATGTATTGCACAATTAGGCATTTGAGGGAGGTCATGGTGTGTTCCTTATAATGTTAATGAATAAAGGTGCTCTTAATTTAATGAAGTTAATGAAGAATGTTGACTTTTATATGCTTAAATGTAAATGATGCATGCTATAGTTAGATTGTGTTATGGGTTACATTCTTGTCATGACTAATGTATATGAATGTTCCTTGTCTAGGGTGGCTTCAAAGGAGTACTTAGTGTGAGTAGTAGTATGGGATGCTAGTTGCACATTGAACGAGTATGACTTAGAGTTGTCTTAGGTGTTGTTCTTAATGTGATTCATGTGATGTTATGTTTCTTATATGCTTTATTTTTTAAAGGTGGAAAAGAGGAATGGTAAGTTCACTTTTGGCGACCTAATGTGGTACCTTGGTGTGGATGGTGGTATGGGACGCTATCGATACATTGCAGAAGGTATATCATGAGGGTTACTTGAGGTGAAGGCTTAAAGGAAAGGTAATGGGTTATATGGTTGATTATGTTCTAATGTGGATAAATGACTTACTTGTTGATTGTGACATATATTCATGAAATTTTACCATAATGGTATACAAGCATGACTTTCAAATAAAATGTCCTTTTTAAGCATGTTTTTGCATGGATATTATACTTAGTACTTAATTGTGCTAACCTATTATTTTTCTATGTTTTACTACAACTGTAGGTTGTGGTAATTATGTATCTCTATCTCTAGTTTGAGCTTGGACTAGACTTCTTCCAAGACTTCTTTTGGTATGTCCTCATTGATAGAGGACAAAGACTTTTAATGTTTCTAGTTATTTCATGTTTTAAAAGTATTGTTAACACTTCGATTGTAAAGGGGTCGTGACCCTATCTTGTGTAAAGTTTTTCGAAGATGGTTGTGTGAGACTTTAGTATTCCGCTACTTTATCAGTGAATGTCTTTAGATAGTATGGTTTTTGAATGAAAAGTTTTAATTTCGCACTATTTCTATTACCTATACGATAAATAAGTGCTATGAGGCTTGTATAAGACCCCTTCTAGGTCGAGTATGCCATGTTAGGACTAGGGGTTGTTCTCTGGTCGTGACAAACATGGTATCATAGCACAAAGTTTTAGGAATAGTTTTTAGGGTTGATGTCTCACAAGCCACATCTAGTAGAGTCTTGTTCATCGATGTGAGTCGCCACACATCTATGAGTGAGAGCCTATAGGAAGTTAGGAGGTACACTTCTTTCGTATTCTTGAAGTCGTGCCTTAGTTTAGCTCTATAAGTATCCTTTTCCTAATCTTTCTCTTGTGTTTATAGGATATGAATACAAGAAGGGCTAGCGCAAGGAGGGCACAAGAGGAGAATGTGAATGAGGAGGTTCCCCCTCTAGCTCCTCAAGAACCTCAAGCTCCTAATGATGAAGGGGTCATGTCTAATATGGAGATAAGGGCGGCCTTCCAAACCTTGGCCCAACTCATGGCGGTTCAAACTCAAGTCGTCACAACTCAAGAACAAGCCTTAACGGCCCAAGCCAACCTAGAAGTTAGGCCACGGGTAGAGCCTAATGTGAGTACCACAGCCTCACGGTTGAGACATTTTACTTGGATGAACCCTCCTATCTTCTTGTGTTCCAAAATGAACGAAGACCCACAAGAGTTTTTGGAAGAAGTCTATAAGATAGTGGAGGCTATGGGGGTCACTACTATTGAGAAAGCCGAGTTGGCCGGGTTTTAATTGAAAGATGTGGACCAAGTGGTGCACACGAAATGGAAGGCCAGTAGGCCTATAAAGGCGGGTCCCATAAAATGGGAAGTATTCAAGAAGGTCTTTCTAGATAGGTTCTTTCCCTGTGAGAAGAAGGAAGCCAAAGTTGAGGAGTTCATCAACCTTCGCCAAGGAGCTGTGAGTGTCTAAGAAGAATACTCCTTGAAATTTACTAAGTTGTACAAATATGCCTTCTCTTTTGTTTCTAATCCGAGGGATGAGATGAGTCGCTTTGTCATCGGTGTGTCCGCTGCTATTGAACAAGAGTGTCGAGCAGCAATGCTCCATGACAACATGGATATCCCAAGGTTGATGGTACATGCCCAACAAGTTGAGGAGTCAAGGCTTAGGAAGAAAAGAAGAGAGGTAAAAAGGGTTAGAACCGAGGAACAAAGTCGGTCAAGGTCCAAAAATAGGTACTACAACCAAGATTCTCCTATGGTCAACAATGAGAGGGTGTCTAACCCTAAACCTCAAGGAGGTAATGGGGGTGGTTCTACATTTTAAAGGTCTATTTGTGCCAAATGTGGGAAGCAACATTTGGGTAAGTGCCTTGCTGGCATGGATGGATGCTTTGGGTGTAGAAAGAAGGGTCATAAGATGAGATATTACCCAACACTCTTGGCATAAGGAAGGGAATATAAACAAGCTTCTCTTGATGGCCTGGATCCTAATGCTCCAAGGAAGAATCATTTCTATGTACTTTAAGCTAACAAGGACAAATGAGCTAATCCAGATGACGGCACCGGTAAGTGATAGTTCTTTATGGTTTTGAATGTGTTGTTGAAGTTCCTGTGATTGGCTTCATGATTAGCCTTAGTTGGGTTTACCCATAAGTGGGGGATGGTATGTTGAATAGTAAGGTTGTTGATAGTTTTGATAGACTTATCTATTTCCTTCTATTCCTATTCAAGTTTGAGACCAAGAGTTCCTTGTACCTTGTTTCATGTTTTGGAGTCATATGTGAATTGTGTTTCCATGGTCTCCATATATTATGCATGTTCTAGTTGAATTCTTGTTTAAATGAGAAGTGAGATTTTATTTCTTATGTTCCTCATGTTGATGTGCATTTGATGTGAGTTTCCTATATATTTCATGAGGTTAAATGTTGAGCATGCTTAAATGTGTTTCTATGAAGAAGTTGCATAATGTGCTTTTCTGAGAAAATTTCTTAAATGTTCTTAATGATGTTGTGATGAGCATGATGTGATTTGGAGAAGGAAGTTCCTTCAATGAAATGAGAAATGTAATGTTTCGGTGCATAATGAGTTTGTAGATGTAGTTCCTACTTTATTGTTTTGCGTTGAGCTTATTGATGTGGAGATGATGTTTCCTCCTATGGGTAAGCATTTATATTGGTGTGTCATGCATGATGGGCTGCTAGTCTCGAGTGGTTTTTCCCTTAATGAGTTTAAAGTGTCATTCGAGGACGAATGTTATGCATTGGGGGATAATCTAATCACTCGCAAAATGATAGGTTGAACTAGAGCCTTGGCATGTGAGTTTGTGTGACTTTACAGTGATGTATAGGCTGTTTTGGACCTAACTAGAGCAAGATTGAAGCCTAGGGTGCTAGCAAGGACTTAAGTTAGCAAGATAAGGGGGTAGAAAGCCTGTTCCTTGATGGACCCTTTTTGAGATGGGCTGCTTCATTGCCCAAAGGGTTAGGCGAGTCGCCCTTATGCCCTTGTGATCACCTAAGGGACTGCCCCCTTAACCTTAGTTCTGGAACAATGTGTGAGCTATGTCGTAGCTCGTCAAGTTGGTTAGCGGATAGCCCATTGACCCCCCTCCATCGCCTTGTGGACTGCCCAATTTGGGAGTTCACTGGAATATTGGGCAAGCCAAGGGTGGATGGCGAGCCCAAGGGTCCAAAGGGCGAGCTAGGACGGGAAAGGTGATAATTTTTAAGTTGTAACTTGTAGGGTCCTTAGTTCTTTTCCAAAGATGAGTCCCTATTATTTTATTTCTTCCCTAACTAGTATATAACCTATTTATACTTGAATTATTTCATTTAAGTCACTCCAAATAGAATAAAAAAGAAACCCATCTACTCTCAAATATTTCTCTCACTAGAAATCCTCCATTAGAGAAGAAGAAGAAGGGAGCCATTGAAGCTAGGGTTTGGTTATTCCAAGGTGGTTCTTCCTCAAATTTCTTGGGGATTCTTAGTAAAGGTATGGTGCACTTGATCCTTGTCTAATTTTCCATTCAAGGAGCTAATACAAAGGTGATTTCAAATCATGAAAATCTAGGGTTTTACTCAATATCATGGGTTCTTTCATCAAACATTTTCAAATGGTTTCTAATGACAATGTATGATTAAATTGATGTTTAATTAATGTTTTAAGATGAAAATACTCTATGAACCCATGAATTCTCTCAATTCCTGAATTGTACTTTTATTAAGTGGGTTTGTTTATCATGAATGAATGTTGATGGATTATGCCTAGATTCATTTAAATTGTTGAATTGTATCATTATACATGCCTTAATTGTAGTAGATTGTTGGTTTGGTGACTCTTGATCGTGGCCTTGAAAGGGTAAGTTATGACCTAATTTCATGTTGAATTAGAATTGTGCTAGAGATGTTGATCCATTGAAAAGGTGGATGTGTTTATTTACTTTGTATATTGTGGTATCAAATTGATGGATATCTTCCTTATACCTCTATATGTGAAGAATATGTGTGCGTGATCTAAATGAATGAATGAAGGTCATATTTAGAAGACAATTGTATGAATGATAATGCTATATGTGAAATGCTATTCTCACATTCACACACACTCATGAATGAATAATGAATGAAGTTTATACGATAATGTTAATGAATGTTGAGTCTATTGAAAGACTATTTCTCAATTGTACTCTAATGGATGTTAATGACTTGTTGTGAAAGTACATTTTCACAATAAGGGGATTCTTAGGAGAAAGGCTATTCTCATCTCTTAATCTGTGAGCTTTCCAATGAATGAATTTATGTTGGGTTTGGGATGAATGCTCATCCGGGAGTTGATGCGGGGTTTCTAGAGAAATCCTTTATCTCTTGATGAACTAATGTAACGAATATAATGTACTACGTGGGAAACAATGCCAAGCACCGAGTGGATATGAATTGAGATGGGTCCTCATCTGTGATTTGATGCGGTGTAGGTAGTAGGAATCTTTTGAAATGGATGCTCATCTGTGAGTTGAGGTCGGGTATCTATTATAAATCTCCCTATCCCTTATCTATGTTCCCACATAGGTCTAGCTAGTGGATCCACTTAAGGTTAAACAAACGATGGTACTACCTTAGTTAAGTAGGAATCCCTTTATCCGGTGGGGGTGATACCGGGATTCCATGCCAAGCTCAATGGTCTATGTTGGTTGAGGCTTACCACCACAAAGAATGTTAATGAACTATGGCTTCTTAAGGATGTACTACATAGGGTAGGTGGTGGCATGGGACGCCATTTATGCATTGCACAAGTAGGAATTTTAGGAATGTCATGGTGTATTCCTTATTGTCACGCCAAAAACTCGAGGGGTGCAACTGGCTCCTAATGCCAAACTCAGGCCCGAGCCGACCATGCTGAACCATTTGCTACTAGCGCATGGAAGCCACACATAATAAAGAAAACAAACAAGTATATCTCGGCTAAAAACTAAGCCTTCGACCAACAAGGCCCCTGTCAATTGATCTATAAAAGAAACAGCTACTCCCAGGAGATCATATAAATAAATAAGCAACTAGCACAAAAGTCCTGATTGGGCCGTCGAGGCCAGCATGATATGTATACCAAAACTAAAAGTAGGTATATATCAAAACAATACATCAAACAGCTCACAAGCTTCATCAAACCAACAACATAGGCCAGTATGGCCGTAACGTAGCTATACACCCCACACACTAGTCTGCAAGCATCTAAGAGTAGTAAAGACTAGCGTGACAGGGCCCAACCTAACCATAAAGATATATACAACAAAAGGTAACAAACCTCTCAATTGTGGCAGCTCCGGAGGAAAGGGGCTAGCCAACCGGATAAAAGTCAATCCTGCTGTCGAGGATTTCTACTCAGTTGTCTGTCAGGACCTGCATGCATAAATGCAGCGCCCCCAAGGCAATGGGGCGCCAGTACAAAGTAAGGTACAGAGTAGGAAAGGCAATAGACTATTAGGAGGTATCTTAATATACTGGAATAATCTGATAAATAAATCAAGGATAAGATAAGTGTACTAACCTGCTCCTAAATCTGAGCTTATCAAAAATAATAAAACAACAACCTAACCAAAACTCCATAAGCTTGGTAGGTACAAACAACATACAAGACCACCTACTCAAGCCCCCATAAGCCCGGAAGGTGCCAATCAGCCTATATACCCCTATTGGTAGTCCCCTAACCCCGTAGGAAGTCACATAGCCCTCTTAGGCATTAATATAGCCCCATAGGCAGCACATACCTCTCTTAGGCATCAACATAGCTTATAGACAACTCATAGCCCTCTTAGGCAACAACATGGCTCTATAGGAAGCACATAGCCTTCTTAGGCATCAATATAGCCCTATAGGCAACTCATAGCCTTTTAGGCATCAATATAGCCTCGTAGGAAACTCATTGCCCTTTCAGGAATCCATATAGCGCTGTAGGCAGAACATAGCCCTTCTAGGCATAGATCACATTTCTGCAGCTAACCACAATAGCCCCAAGGGAGACAATAATAATCCAATCACTAAAAGCGAGCAATTTAGTTAGAAACAACCTATACAAATAGCCTCTAAGTCATGTCCAGCATAGGAATGCTACTAACTGAATAGGAATCCCGACAAGGGAGGATTTTATCAACTTGAGCAACCAACAATCAACAATAATGGCTACAACTGTAACAAGGATAACAACCCGATTACATTGCTCCTTAACTTTAAGGAAACATGCCGTAAGTAGGGAATAGCCTTAACATACCTTTTACACTGAATTCATGTGTCCTAACACCTTTTACTCATAACTCACTCGATAGTCAACAAGGTAGGACCATAATCAACACACAAAAATAAAAGATACCATGGCAATACGATAAAATATATGTATTTCCTTTGCAAATTGCTATTTACTACTTATAAAAGCTAGAGTCGATAAAAGAAGGGTCTTACCTCGATCTTAAGGTCATATTATGCCTCAAAACCTTCAAATATATCCACACCCTTGCTGTCCCAACACTAAAGTGTGATATGCTACAAAATTGATAAAACAAATTATACCACGATGATGAGCCCAACACGTAGAGCAACTTTCGTCAAGGACTTAAGTCGAGAAAATCTCTACTTTAGTTGATCCTAGAACTGGGTTTCTCTATTTTATTCTGGTTCTTAGCTAAAAATGAAGAAAACCTTAGAAGAAGAAGATATATGTAAAGTTCCACCGACCTAGGGCCCCACCTCACGTGCCTGCTTGCGCAGTCTCCCGAAAATGCCTAAATCTCTCTATTCTGCAGTCGTATGAACAAATGGTTTAATGCGTTAGAAACTAGACTCGTAGACCTTCAATTGGCTCCATGACTATATATAGATTGGGGGAAAACCTCCGAGACATTTGACCCTAATTTCAGAGAAATCTTAAAAAAGGAAATTACGATAACTTCCGCCAACTTTTATTTTGCCACTTACTTAGCTTCAAAACTTGAGTTACAACTCTTGAACACTTAAAATATGACATACCACATCATTTTTAATTTATTACTCACCCTGCTTGTCTTTCCACGAAGATACGAGTTAATTTAGACATTTTGAAAAGTCGGGGTGTTACACTTATAATATTAATGAATGAAGGTGCTTTTAATGTAATTAAGTTAATGACGAATGTTGACTTTTATATGCTTAAATGTAAATGATTTATGTTATACTTAGATTGTGTTATGGGTTACTTTCTTGTCATGATTATTATATATGAATGTACCTTGTCTAGGGTGACTTCAAAGGAGTACTTACTGTGAGTAGTAGTATGGGATGCTACTTGGACATTGCACAAGTATATCATAGAGTTGTCTTAGGTGTTGGTCTTAATGTTATGATGTGATTCATATGATGTTATGTTTGTTATATGATTTATTGTGTAAATGTGGAAAGGAGGAATGGTAAGTTCACTTTTGGCGACCTTAATGTGCTACCTTGGTGTGGATGGTGGTAGTGGACTCTATCCATACATTGCACAAGGTATAGCATGAGGGTTACTTGAGGTGAAGGCTTAAAGGAAAGGTAATGGGTTATATGGTTGATCATGTTCTAATGTGGATAAATGACTTACATGTTGGTTGTGACTTATATTATGCCTCTTTTATTTATATTCATGAAGTTTTAACAAAATGGAATACAAGCATGGCTTTCGAATCAAATGTCCTTTTTAAGCATATCTTTTCATGGCTATCATACTTAGTACTCAATTGTGCTAACCAATTCTTGTTCTATGTTTTACTACAAGTGTAGGTTGCTGTAATTGAGTATCTCTCTCTCTAGTTGGAGTTTGGACTAGACTTCTTCCAAGACATATTTTGGTATCTCCTCGTAGATCGAGGACAAAGACTTTTAATGTTTCTAGTTCATTTATGTTTTAAGACTATTGTTAAGAGTTCAATTGTAAAGGGGCCGTGACCTTATCTTGTTTAAAGTTTTGTCTAAGATGGCCAGGTGAGACTTTAGTATTCTGCTGCTTTATCAATGAATGTCTTTAGATAGTATGGTTTTTGAATGAAAAGTTCTAATTACGCACTATTTATATTACCTATGCGATGAATGAATGCTATGAGGCTTGTATAAGACTCCTTCGGGTTTAGTACGTTGTGTTACGACTAGGGGTTCTCTCAGGTCGTGACAGTTATATTAAATCCCATTTTCTAGGAGTGTCCTTTTAAATTCCATTTTCCACGAGGGTCTTACTAAACTAAATCTCATTTTCCAGGAGGTCCTACTTATCCTATTTTCTAGAATTTTCCTCCTAAATTAAATAATATTTTCTAGAAGGATATTGTATCTCATTTTTTATTAGGGTCCTAATAAAAAAACATTTCCAGGAAGGTCCTAATATAATTCCTTTTCCATGAGGCTCCTACTAAATTAAGTCTCATATTCCACGAGAGTCATGCTAATACATTCTTTTAGGAGGGCCTTTTAAGCTAAATCCCATTTTAGAAGGGTCTTGCTAAATTAAGTCTTCATTTCGAGGAGAGGAGCTAATCCCATTTTCAATAGGCTATGCAATTAAGTGTAATTTTTTAGGAAGGTCCTATTAAATTAAATCATCAAATACAATGACTGAATACAACCTCCTAGAACTTGGAAGTCATGAGTAAAGAGTGGCCTAACAAGATAAATGCAAGTCCCTAAGGTGGACCACAACAGGCCGTCTCCAAGGAAAAATATAAGCTAACATATGAACAGAAGATAGGTTGGTGTAGAAGGCCAAGTGCTCACCCTCGTCTCTGATATCCACTAGCTGCAAAAGACGACATGAACGATCAACATTAGAGCTGGTACTAGGAACTGTATCACGAAAAGATGTCGAGTGTCGCTTAAGTACCAAAACAATGGTATTTAGTATGCATCACAGACCGACCGAGCAAGAAAGGTACAAAAATTGGATTAGATATAGTCCGGACACAACAAAGGTCAAAGAGGTGAAGAAAGAAGGCACATAAGTATACATAAAGTAAATCTACGTACAACTTAACTAAACCTAACACGACCCCTATAGGCCTAGAAGGTACACTCGTACACAAGTTTAAATAAAAACCCGAACGGACCCTACATAACCGACTGGAACACAAAGCTAAATTTATCAAAAAGAAAAATAATCCAGATCCAAAACCAAGAACACCAGCCGGGCTCCCAGCCCAATTAGCTATTAACAAGTTAATTCCCAATCTAGATAGTAGAGTTACAATCAACAGTCAACTCCTAGCCAAGTTAGAAATAGTGGCAATCAACCAAGGCCGTCCAACCATACATTCCACTCCCAGGGGCATAAGCCGCCCAACTAGCATGAGTGACTCAGGGTCATGTCAACTCCATAGAGGATCTTATATACCCAAGCCGTCGAGTCAGCCAGCCCACTCTAAGGGCATCAGCCGCCTAGCTAGATACAGTGTTTGGGGGCGTATCAACTTTGCAGAGGATCTAAAGTAGGCTCCAAGACACTGTGGATCAACTTCCACTCCCGAAGGTATCACAAAAGTCTCCAAGTTGGAAGCACTACAATCCTGAGAAAGTTTACAATATAGGTAATGCATTGGAGCTGTAGAAACAAGAAGTAGAGACAGAAAGAGCCAACAAACAGCGCAAATGCCTACACTAAGGCTTATTCTATTAGACCAAAGTCTTCTATGCCAGTCTACAAGGACCTAGTCCATCCGAACAACGTCGGAGACATACTAAGGTCACAAGGTGCACAAGTGTAAGGAAACACTAGTCTATCATAGATTATGGCCAAAACATGCTCCATAAACCACGTAGTAAAACAAGTAAAGCACATGGTATGCAATAACAAACATACAACCCCAGCTAATCATGGTACTACCCTCAAAATGGTTGTCATCAACCCTAAGTCATGCATTCTAAAAATAAAAGAAGGAATAACTACATACGCGCCCCCAATTCACACTAATCATCACGAATTCACAAATTCATGCTCAATATAATTTGAAAGGAAGTTGCAGCGTACCTTTAAGCTAACCACTCAAGCTCCATTCTCAAGACTGGAGCTTTTGCTTGTTGAACGATCCTTTAAGGCTGCCACACTATCAAAAATAGGATCACACTGTCAGTATGGTCACTTAGACACAAAAATCACATAAAATTGAGACAAAAAAAATTATACAGTCATTCGTAGAACCCGTGCTGGAATTTCCAGAATTGACTCTGTCAAGAAATCCAAAACTATACCTCGAACTGGTGTTCAAAAGATGAGCACATTCCCTGGCCTAAACAACCCACAACAGAATTGACTCTGTCAAGAAATCCAAAACTATACCTCGAACTGGTGTTCAAAAGATGAGCACATTCCCTGGCCTAAACAAACCCACAACAGCACATGATAATAATCAATAAGAGAAGCAACAAAGAGAGATGGGGAAGAAGCTAAATCATGAAATTCACCTAAAATAGAGGTCCTTCAACAACTCCTCATCATTTCACCATATAGTCACATTCTTAACGATTACCCAAGACTTTGAATAACTCAAATTAGAGCTCGGATTAGAGAGAAATAAGCTTTTGAAAACAAGAAATGAGGTTGCAAATTTGCTCTATAAATAGCCCAGATTAGGTCGCTGAAAGTCCAATTCAGGTCCCTAAAATTCTAATTTTTGGTCCCCAAAAGCCTGCACCAGATATTTGCAATTCAGCCGGTTTTCTCAATAGTCCCCGAGATTCATTTGGAACCCCTGAATACAAATGAGATATGCAAACCTACCAAATTTGTTTCCGATTCAATAGAGCAGTGAAAAATTCCCATACAAGATCATCTCGTTAAAAAATGGGTCCCATACACGAACTCCATTTTCAACCGAAATCCACAAGGGGATTGGAATCAACCGGGAAGTTTCGAATCCTAATGAAAGGTCATTGTAGAACAAATACAACATTTTAGAGCTAACTGTACTGACAAAATTTTCATTGAGCCTGCTTACTCAAAATGTTGACTAAACTTAAACTTAGGCCTCAACTTGAAAGATAAAATGCCTAATCGCACATACTCAAACTGAAAGCCTCGAGAATTTTTCCAGCCATGCTACTCTCGTAAAATGACCCTCCCGGAGCTGATGTAATAGTCAGAATTAGATTCAGAGTTCATCTCCTTCAACTCTTGATCAAATCTGACCATTCAAGGTTCAAAAGCTCTAAAATACTAAAAATCACATAAATATCAAATGAATGACCAGGTAACCAAACTATATGTCACACACGTCATAAACAATTTGGGGTCGCTAGAGGAAAGATTTAAACGATGAACAAGAGGTATAAACAGAGAAATTATCTGGAGTTCATTACAAAAAATACTACTATATATATATATATATATATTATCCTGTCAAGTCTCCAATACACGACTTTGCTCTATAGCTACGACTGTTACTTTAGAATGAAAGTAAAAAAAAACAAAAAGAACATACAAGTACTAGATCCTATCTATGTAAGTTCTATGAATCTTGACTTGCATCTTCATGGCTTCTCAAGTGGTTATATAGGCATTTTGATATAAGGTTGAACTTGATAATGTATCATCTTCTTCAAGCGGGCTCCTGCTACTAGAAATTGAAAGTTAACTGTGTCGTTCGGGTGAGATCTTAAGCATGAAATGTGGATTGCCCTTATTATTTCCTAGAGGGGTTCTTGAGATCAAAGAAAACCAGAAAAATATTTTAAAAAAATTCCCCAGTTCAAGTAAGAAAAATGTTTTTAATATGAATAAAAGATGGTGCTTATATTATGTATTGAAACTTTGAACAACACTCAAGCTTTGTAGCAACGTATCTACATGGGTTTTGATTATTGAAAGTAAACTTCATTTTCTTGAAGTTATGTTAAACTAAATCCTATTAATTAGGAGGGTCCCACTAAATTATATCACATTTTAATGTAAGGTCCAACTAGTCCCACTTTCCTACTTTATTTCAAATTTTATTTTATTTTTTGAAATAGATTTTACTTGAGAAAATTGAAAACCACAAAAATAGTCGCTTTTAGATAATACTTTTATTTTTATTTTTAAGAAAATAGAAAAATTACAATAAATATGTTCTTTAATTTTTCTTATATTTAATATCTTAGTAGTATTTTTATTGGTTGTTATTTTCACTAATTGAAAATCCAAAAAGAAAATTAAACTCAGTTGCATGTTGCCACATGGAAAATTTCATCTCAATCTTAATCAGCAACATATTTCATGGGTGAGGAGAGTATTGCATTCTTTCTCTCTAAGTTTTTTGAAGCAAGACCCTGTTGGAAATGGGTTTAGCTGGACCCTCATGACAAATGAAATTAAGCAGGTTCGTTTTGAAACATGATATTTAATTTAACAAGATTTCATGGAAAAATTAGACTTTATTTAGTAGTACCGAGTAGGAAAAAAAGGGACTAGCTATCCATCTGGAAAATGAAACTTAATTTAGCTGACCCACTTATAAAATGAGATTTAATTTAGCTGAACCCTCTTGAAAAAAGAGAATTAACAAGAACCTCTTGATACCGAGGATGTAATTAATCATGACCATTTTGAAAAATGTGATTTAATTTAGCAGGACCATTCCAGAAAATAGGATAAGTAGGACCTCCTAGAAAATGATATTTAGTGTACCAAACCCTCGTGGAAAATGAGATTTAGGGAGACCTCCTAAAAAATGAAAATTTGTTTAACAACACACTCCTTGAATATTAAAATAGTAGAGCCATCCTAGAAAATGATATTTAGTTTACCAGGATCCTCTTGGAAAATGAGACTTAGTTTCTCATGACCCACTTGAAAAATGGGATTAGCAGAACTCTCTTGGAAAATGAGATTTCGCAGACCCTTCTGAAATATGGGATTTAGCTTAGTAGAACCCTTTTCGAAATGGGATGTAGCAGGGGTCTCTTGGAAAATTTGATGTACAATGACCTGCTGGAAAACAGGATTTAGTTTAGGAGTATTTTATTGGAAAATTGGATTTGCATGACCCCATTTAAGAATGGTATTTAGTGTAACAAGCCCTCTTGGGAAATGGGATTAACATGACTCTCTTAGAAAATGATATTTAATATTGTAGAACCCTCCTAGAAAATAGGATTAGCAGGATCCCCCCCCCTCCACCCCATCCTCGAAAAATGGAATTTTATAGGATCCTCTTGGAAAATATGATTAACAGGACCCTCCAAGAAATTGAGATTTAGAAAGTCCCTCGTCAAAAATTAAATCAGCGGGACCCTCCTAGAAAATTGGATTAGAAAGAGCCTTCTTGAAAATGGGATTTAACAAGACCCTCCTTAAAATTGACTAGCACGACCCTCTTAGAAAATGGAATTAGCAAAACCTACCTAGAAAATGAAATTTAGTAGTACCCTCCTTGAAATTGGGATTAATAGGAACCTCATTTGAAAAATGGATTAGTAAGACTCTCCTACAAAATGGAACTTAATTTAGTACGACTCTTATAAAAAACCGATTTGCAGGGCCCACCTAGAAAATGAAACTAGTCAGACCCTCCTGGAAAAATGAGATTTAATTTTGAAGAATTTCTCCAGAATAATAGGATTATTGTAACATAGTTTCCTGAAGAATAAAGTTTACTTTTAATAATCTAAAGTCTTGTGGATGCATTGGAACTAAACTTGAGAGTCGTTTAAAGTCACGATACACAATATAAGCACCATATTTGATTTATATTCACAAGTTTTTCTTATTTAAACTAGTGCAAAACTTTAATTTCATGAACCCTTCTAGAAAATAAGGAAGGTCAACATTTCAAGATTTAGAGCTCGCTTAAAGAACAAAGTCAACATTCAATTTTAAGTAGCAGGAGACCACTTGAGAATAGGGTTCACTTCCAAGTTCAACTTAGATAGAAATGTCTATCGCATCACTCGAGAATACATGAAGATTCAAGAAAAATCACGTAGATCGTATCTTGTACTTGTATTGTTTTTTTTATGTCTTTTAATTTAATGTAAAAATTGTTGTCGCAACCGAAGCCTCGACATGACCTCATTCAAACTCAAACTCATTACCTGATTTTCTTATTACCTGGGAAATGTTAGTTATCAAAATTAGGACTCAGCCACATATCTTCTCCCCCCATTCATATAATGGTCGGGTCAAAACATGTATCACTGTCTACTTCTTTGTTTGAAAACTCTTTCATGTTTCCAGTAAAACAGAGACAAGCAGTACACACAAAATTTTTGACCTTTCTTGAGTTGAAACCCATAATTTAATTTTAAATCTAATTTTATTTCAATTTTTATTTTATTTTATTTTGTATGTATATTTTACTTGACAAAGTTGAATGAAACAAAATAGTCACTTTTAGATAATACTTTTGTTTTTATTTTCAAGGAAATAGAAAAATTACAAAAATTATGTTTATAAATTTCTTATATTTAACATTATAATAGTATTTTCATGGTTGGTTATTTTCAAGAAATGAAAATCCTAAAAGAAGATCAAACCTAGTGGCATATTGCCACGTGGACAGTTTGATCTCAATCTTAATCAAAAGAATATTCCTTGGGAGAGGAGAATATTTCATTCTTCCCCTCTATGTTTTTTGATAATGTAAAAAATCTATAAAGATATTTTGGGAGGGATAGAACTATAAGGGAATTTCGGGAAAGTTACTAAACCATAGATGTTTTTTTAAAAAATAAAATAAAAGTGAGGCCTGTAAAGTCTCATTTATTAAAAACACAAAAAGCGTAATATTCAATATTTATAAAAAAAATGCAAAACAACAAAAATGTGAAAGAAAAATACAAAATTAATATACAAAACCACGGAAAATGGAGGGTCATTTTCTCCAAGCATCAACATTGAAGAGCTCTGATCATCAGTCGCCAGAGAGATCGAAATCACCTTCCCAATTTCACATATCCTCCATTTCAGTTGCTACCAGATTTTCTCCAAGGTATGTCTTTAACCTTCTACTCATTTTGAGCTAAATCAGTCAGTACATCTGGAGACCTTCATTTTATTTGATTCTACCTTTAACTTCTAAACGAAATCTTGATTCCGAAGATTGAATCTTTGGAGATCGCCTCCCAATATTATAAGATAACCTCTTTGGTTCCATTTTTAATTTTTGTGCTGCTATAAAATCTTCAGGTATGACTTGATAGGCATTATATATGAATTAGAATTCATTTTCTCTAGTTTAATCTTTGATGTATTGAATCCCATAAAGATATTAATACCACCATCTAAATTTTAGTCCTTTAAATTATACAACTTACTCAATTTTGCTTATACGATTTATGGGACCACAAAACTATTTGGATAAATTCGTTTTGTGGAGGAAGCAAATAGGAGCTAACAACAATCGAGTGCACCATTAACAACTTTTGAATCCCGAATTTGGTCCACTTTTGACACCTCTTTGCTCTGACCGGGTGTGTAATACTATTAACCAACCGAAATAGCTCAAAAATTAAAAGTTTGTTGTAGTTATGCTTCGATTGTGAACTCATGCGTGCTTCTTTTTGAATACTTGTATATCTAACTATTATTTGGTAATGACATGTGAAAATCTAATTAGCAGTCAAACAATTTGTTTGCATAATCATTATGTATGGAGTGTTGCGTTTGTCAAGATTTATTATCTTGTTGGTTGTTGTTAGTACTTCCTAAAATGAATTGAATTCATAAGTACCTCCAAAAACAAAAACTAGGTTATCAGAAAAATCAACAAGATTATTTCCCTCCATTAAGAATATTAACCATCGACAAAAAATTAGTATTGTTGATTCTATTAATGGAGTTGACTTCCATTTTCACACTCCAGGGTGAATCCCACTCTCCATTACGACTATTAACCATCGACAAAAAAAATAGTCTCTATAATAATCTGATGAAAATGTTTATCTAAACAGTAGTGCAAACCCTCTCTTAATTGCCTCAACCATCAACTTAGAAGAATCAATCAACTTCACACAGTGAGCCTATAATAGATTACAATTATGATCTCTCACAGAGAAAGAAGCTAAACTAGTACCATGATTAACCTTGGAGGCACCGTCACTGTTATATTTTAACCTTCCAAAAGGAAGAGGATACCATTAAACAATTTTGTGACAAAAACTTTGCCTGTAGCTTTTAAGTTGAGCAACTATCCGAGGCTATGTTTGTAGACTATTCATAATCCTATCAAACCTCAATTTGCAAGCTTATAAATGTGAGAATTAATTTCCGAGATGATCTTGCCTCTGGAATAAGATTTTCCATGTAATACTGTGTTTCTCCTCTTCCAAAGAACTCATAGTATTAGAATTGGAAGGGCCTAATACACCTCTTTCAGTCTACAATTCCCATGAGTATCCTACCATTTTTTTAAAGTGTGTCTCACATGTATTAGAGGTCCTGCGATCCTTGTTGTTCTATCATTGTACCTCCACACACTAGAGTTCAAATCACCTTGTAAGAAAAGGTGTTCAAGAGGATTTCTAGCAGGATTTGAGAAAGAAGTATAGAGTTGAGAAATATTAGGATTCCAGGTAGCCATGACTGTTGCAAAAGGAACTTTAGCCGTCCAAACTCCAACCAAAGAAATTAATCTTGAAAGGTGAACCTTTCTCCCAAATATGTTAAAAAGAGTCTTCAAGTGTAGCCCTATTTCTGAAAATTTCCTAGGCACTCTTAATTAATAAGATGTTACGTACTTTTGTTCTTTCTAATCGTCTTAATCAAGTTTGAATGCTTTCGTTTATTTATTAATTTGATTTATAATGTTAGTACGATAATTTTTGGTCTAAATCATGTATAAGTTTAATTAATTACCAATTAATGTGAAAAGATGGACAAATAATTGTCCCCGACTTAGTGAAGTAATTGCTTCAAGTTTTATGATCTAGGGAATGTGTGCATACTAAATCATTTTAACTATGGTCGCAACTTACACATATTTATCCAATCCCTTTAAAAAACTATACAACTTATTATAAAGAATGAGAACAACTTACCAATAAACTTTTTCTAAAAAACTAAAGAAGATGCTGCATGTATATTGTTAAAAATATATCAGATGGGATAGGCCCAAATACTAGGCCAACTAGAATAGCAAGAAAATGAAATCATATGAGAATAGGCTTCAATGTGTGTCTTTTCATTTTCTTGCATCCTATAGTCTCGCCGGAGCTCAGACTGTCATCTTTAGAGACTTTTGTGACCCTTAACTTGATGCACTTAGTTTCCATATTTTCCATCAAACTCTCTTTGGCTATGTAGCTTTAATATACTCCTTTTTCGATCGCATTTTCTTCTCCTTTTCTTACTATCAATTGGTTGAATCCTTAAAAGATTAATACCACCATCTTACGAATATAAAACATAAAAAACATAAACTACATGGTAAATTTCTCCATTTATTGATATAACCAAAGCAGATGTGACCAGTTATAAATTTGGATTCACATAATCCTATATTTACAATCGACATCTATTTTCCTTCTCTTATAAAATATAAAAACCTAAAGAAGGAAATGTAATTTACAAAACTTCTCTTATTAATTGCATTTTCTTGTCCAAAGCAATCAACAAATTATCTCTGCTCTTTTCTTATTTGTCCAAACTTAGTCTGATAGTTTTGTTGGTTATGAGTAGTTTTCTGTAGTTTTATTAATGGCGCCAAGAGAAATATCATCAAACAATCTTTTATGGGTGGGTAATCTTACCCCTGACATTATCGATGTTTCCCTAATCTCTTTGTTCTAGAACTTTGGCCCACTTGATAGTATAACAACATATACCTGTCGCGGTTTTGGATTCATCAATTTTAGAAACATCAACGACTCCAAGAAGACTAAAAATGCCCTTCAACGATTCTTCTTTCATGGAAATCCTCTTACGATTGAATTCGCTAAGACAATTTAGAGATAAACAAAAATACAAACCAGCTTAGTGAATTCGATCCTAAGAGGATTTCCATGAATGAAGGATCCTTGTAGTGCATCTTTAGCCTCCTTGGAGTCGTTGATATTTCTGAAATTAATAAAACTTAACCCGCGAGATGTATATGTGGGTACTCTATCAACCAAGCCAAAGTTCTAGATCAGAGAAATTAGTCCAACATCGGTAACACTAGGGGTAATATTACCAAACAATTGAAGATTGTTTGATTGTGTTTCTCCCGATGCCATAAATAAATTCCTAAAAAATTATTTAACACAAACAAAACTATCAAACAGAGATTTGGGGAAATGAGAAAAGAAAGAAAATAAGTCGTTTACTGCGGCGGAAAAGACAAGGCAATTAAGTAAGTGAAGTATTGTAAAAGACGTTTCCTTCTTTGCATTTTAACATTTTATAGGAGACGGATAATTCACAATAGTCATCGGTTGTAAACATCGGACTATGTGAATCCAAAGATATAATTTGTCACAACTACTCTAGTTATATCCATAAATGGACAAATTTAACTCTCTAATTTATGTTTCCTTTCATTGCTATGAAAGACATTTGTTTCTTGGTAAGTTGTACTATTTTTTTTATATATAATAAGAAATGTTCTTTGAATTTTGTTTGTTTTATGAAGCATTGTGTCATGACCCGCTACCTTATCATGCCACGTAAGCACCACATCGCACAATGATTTCCATTTGGAACCATAAGTATGCTAGTATTTATGGGAAGATTCTAGATCTATGAAGATATTCTTGGAAAGACTAAAATATCTAGGAAGAATTCTTGAAAAGCTTTAGAATATTCTAGGCATGTATAGAATTCTAGAAGACGGGATTATTTCTAAATATATAGGGACTTATGAACCAATTATGATTTAAAATTTTAGCCCCTAAGTTAGCAGTATATATAAAGGGGAAACCATTTCTAAATTAACCAAGGAAATACAAGCAATCTTCCAAGCAATACGAAAGTCTCCTTAGAAACTCTCTTCTGGCCTTCTTCATTATCTTAGCGATCTATGTTTGAAAAGGCTTCCTTGAGCTTACAAGATCGTGAAAGAATCATTGATTAAATTGTTGAGTTCCACACAGAGTTCTTAGTTAAAGTCTAAGTCCACGAAAAAGAGGTATTACATAATAGGTTGATACAAGGGGAATGGAAAATTAGAGATACATTAACGTTGCTAGCACCACCAACTTTGGGTACGATGGTGGAATGAAACCCCAAAAAGGGAGTCGTGATCTTAACAAGAATGAAGAATTGTTGTCGGACCCTATAGCAAGTGATGCACTAACATCCCACTCACCTTTGGCCATTGAAGTGAGTGATGATGAATGTTGGGAGCAGTTTATAGACATTACGCATTGAATGGAGTGGACTTTGAGTGTTTAGATGGTAAGCCAGACTATTGAGATTTTAGGCATAAACTTGAACGAGATGGATTATATGTTCAAGACTCTTGAAGAATTCACCCTTGATGAGAATGATAATATCCGCAAAGTTTTAGAGGCGTGTAGGCATGCATAATATGAGACGAAGGAAATCATCACTTACTTGGAGTGTCGGCTCATGAATGTATTAACCATCAAAGCCATGAATGCCGACATTGAAACGCTCAAGGGAGGAATTAAAAATGGAGGATATGTAATGTCTAATGTAGATAGGGAGGCTAAGATTGAGGCTCTCAAGCCACCGATGTGAAAAGGTGCTTGTGAAGCACAAGAGGTAGAGAATTTCCTTTGGAATTTTGAGAATTACTTCAAGTGCAACAAAGTGAAGAGCGAAGAAAAGAATATCAACATTGTCGTATTGTACCTTTCGTAGATGGACATGCTTTCATGGAAGCGAAAGGATTCGAAGATAGGGAAGGGCCTTTTAACCTTCAAAACATGGGAGAAACTCCAAGTAGAGTTAAATAAGACTTTCTTCCCTAACAACGTAATCTATGATACAAAGCACAAGTTTAGGAAGTTGAAGCAGATATGTAACATATGAGCATATGTGAAGGAGTTCACCACTCTCAAGCTTCAGATTCCCAACCTCACAGATGAAGATATGTTGTTTCACTTCATGGATGTGTTACAAAATTGGGCTAGAACGGAGTCGGAGCACCGAAAGGTTAGGACTATTGTTGAAGGCATCGCGCAATCCAAAGCTTTGATAGATTTAAGCATGACAAAGGAGGAGGAGAAGAAATGAGCGATAGTAATGAACAAGGTGGGGGTTATCATGGTTAAAGTGAAGAGCAATAACCACATCCCAAGAATCATGACACCTATAAGTCTGATAGCAAGAAATTTGGACGTCAAAGTTAAGCTCACAGGAAGACATGGACAACAAAGGGAAATGATTGCTACGTATACGATGAGTTGCATGAATATGAAAGATGCCCTGGACTAAAGAACCTTGATACCATATTACGGCAATGGAAGGAGAAATATACCTAAGAACCATGGCAAGGTTCAGACACAACATAGTTGGGCCTATTGAATTGTGTGGAGCCATCTCAAAGCAATTAGAGAAGCCAAAAAATTATGGTGCACAGTATGTAGACATCATGATCAATGGATGATCCACTCGTGCTATGGTCGACATAGGTGCAGAGGCCAACATGATGTACAACAATGCAATAAAAAAAATGGTGTTGAGTTACAATCCAAGTGATACTCACCTCAAGACAGTCAATACACCATTGACTTTCGTGTACGGAGTTTCTCATGGAGTAAGCATTACGCTAGGCATGTTGCAAGGTAAAACACACTTTACTGCCTCTCCTTTAGATATCTTTGACATTATTCTTGTAAAAAAGTTCTTCCGGAAATTTCACAGGATGATTGATCCTTACCTCCAATGACTCTTTGTCATGGATCATGAAAGATCATGTATGGTTCCCCTGATTAAGATACCAAAGATAGAAGAACGAGCTCAACTATCGGCCATGTAGCTCATAATTGATCTTAAGAAGGGGGAGTGATATTGAAAACCACCATTTAGAGTGTGACTAAAACAATACTGGAAGTGCGACATTACCACCATGTGTAAATAAAGTTCTAAAAGGGAATAAAGATGTAATGTCTGAGGAGTTACACAAGGGAATTGATCAAGTCAATGTTCTACTGGCCCTTCATGTGAGAAGACAGATTTATTTGTTCATACAACAATAATATGTCGTAGTGGTCGCAATATTATGTAGGGGAGAGTGCCATGACTCACCACATCATCATGCCACATAAGAGCCACATGGCATATAATAATCCATTTGGAATCATAAGTATTCTAGAATATATGGAAAGATTCTAGAGCCATGAATAACTTGTTCAAAAGACTCTAGAATATCTAGGAAGAATTCTTAAAAAGCCTTAGAATATTCTAGGCATGTAAAGAATTCTATAAGAAGGGTTTGTTTGTAAATGTTTAGGGACTTATGTAGCAATTAAAATTTAGACTTTATCAACTAAGTTAGTAGTGTAAATAGAGGTGCATCCATATGTAAATTAACCAAGCCAAAGCAAGCAATCTTCATAGCAATACAAAAGTCTCCTTACAAACTCTCTTGTGTCTTTCTTCATTCTCTTAGTGATCTATGTTTCAAAAGGCTTACATGAGCTTACAAGATTGTGAAAGAATCATGAGTAAGTTGTTGAGTGCTGGACTAAGTGTTCAGTTATAGTTTAAGTCTGTGACGAATTGATGTCCATTTTGGCAATTTATATGTTTGTGAATGGTTAAAAGAGGCAAAAATGAACTTCCACTATCACAACTCAAAGTCAAGGATCGTGATTGCCTTTCGTGAGAAATTACTCATATCAAGTGAACCAATATTCATTTTAGTCAAGTACTAAATATTAATTAAAAAATTCCTATAACAAGAGATTCCTAATAATCCTTATAAACAACCGAGAAACAATTCAATCAACAAAAATATCCACAACCATCATCAACATTTGCAAAATCAGGCCTGAAAAGAAGAAAAAAATGTTGAACCCCAAAACAACATCTGAATAATTTTAGTCAACTTGTATAACCCCGTTTTGGCTGAGCAGTTGACAACATCAGGCCTGCAAAAAGAAAAATATCAGCACTTGAATGTAGTTGACAAAATCCATACAAAATAGTTAACTTATATAATAATTATATATATTATGCTTATCCAAAGAAAAATCAAAGATGCATATATTTTGTCCTAAAAGAATTTCTTGACACAATTTTGGGATGAGTTTCATAAGAAATTCTGTCAAATAATTTTGGCTTCTCAAATTCTATACTTTCCCTGAGAAGAACAAAGAAATTAAGACACGGAGATGTTCAATTCCTGGAGATAATGCCAAGCCACATATAGTAAGGGTCAGAATGGTTCTATCCAAGAGAAATTCTTGAATCATTGATATTTGCATTATTGACTACAGCAGGACCTGAAGGGACATTGCTTCAAAATAGACCCAAACGATATTGTTCATCCAACACATGACCTCGATCATTTGTTCTTTTCTGATGACAAAACTATCATTTGACTCATCAATCTTCGATCTATTAGCTTCCAATTTAAGCTGGCTAGAATCAATAGTTATTGGTATTGAAATAACATGTGTAAAAAAAGCTTGCATAATCAAAGGTCTGGTTGGGATTTTCGAACCATAAGATGGAAAACGTGTAGATATATTTGAGGCCAACCTATCTAGATGTTTGCCATGCTATGGTTCTGACAGCCCATCTAGGCCTTTGAGTGTGCAAAGATGGTTTAACAGTGTTATTTCAAGACCAGTAATTACTTGTTCTAGCCAACTTTGAAGTGAAACTGAAAGATCGAGGATCAAATGAGAAAATAATAGTTCTTATCCTCATAAAAGAACCAGTGATTGAGATCATGTGTTGGATGAACAATATGGTTTGGGTCCATTTGGTAGAAATGTTCCTTCAGGTCTTGTAACAGTCACTCAAGAAAACAATGGCGATGGAAGAATTTCTCCAGGACAACACTATTCTTACCATGACTATATATGGTTTGGTATTATCACCAGGAATGCAATATATATGTTTCGTGTTATCTATGTTCCTATCAGGGAAAGTATAGAATCTGAGAAGTATGTATGACTTAACAAATTTTTTTTATGAAACTCATTCCTAAACTATGTCAAGAAAATTTGTTAGCAGAGAATATATGCATGTTTGATCTTTCTTTATATTAGCACAGTATAAATAACTCTTATAAAAGTTAACTATTTTGTATGGATGTTGTTAGCTACATTCAAGTCCTGAAACGTTTCTACTTGCAACCCTGATGTAATCAATTGCTCAACCGAAATGGGGTTATACAATTTGACTAAACACTATTCAAAGTTTGTTTCCAGGATAAGCATTGTATTCTTCTTGCCTAATACTGACAAAGATTTTTCCTCATTGGTAATATTTTGAGGTACTTGAATTCAAGAGATCTTGTTGGGGTTTTGAAACTTGCTGATTAAACCAACATCCTCTTGGTAGCACCTGATTAAATTTTAACGACGTGATCAAAGACACAACTTCCAATTCGAGTGTCAACGATTGCGGGCAGTAATATAACCCAACAGAATGGGTTGGGGTCTAGTCCCAAGGGAGTACTTGCAAAAATTAATAGAAAAGTAAAATCAAGTTCTAATGAATCTTAGTTATAAACATTAAAGAATAAAAACATACTAAATATAAAGATGACATGAATGTGAATTATCAAATGGGGGGTTTGCATTCAACTAAGAAACAACAATAGCAAAAATATGAGGAAACGAGATAGGGAGACGTGATTCTTGAAATGTGATAGGGATATCGGATAAAAGACACTATCGGGTAAATGAAATTGATAATAAATCACTGAATATTTGTCACTATGCTAGACTTTAGTGGGGCTAAATTTTCTCTCGAGCAACTAATCCCGAATTATAGCACTTAAGCGTACCCTCCGACTTAGCCCATTCACTCTCTTCAGATGAGTGTGTGGTAGAAGGCCTAGGATTCACTCTCTCGAGCTGAACCCACGATGAACCAATAACCACCGGCTATCGAGTTAGTAGCCTTAGTTTTAAAACATCTCTCTCGAGCAAGCCAAAATCCACTTAAGTTCAAACATAACTACTAAACGAAATCACATTTAAACAACGAATAGACTAACAATAAGCAATACCTAATAATAAATTTATCCCATATTCAATAAATCACACCCAAAGAATTAGGGTTTTAGCTAGACATGGAAAAGATAGAGAAATTGATACAAACAAGTGTTGACATCAAGTGGGTACGATAAATAAAGTATTTAAACATGCAAAGGATGATGATTCTTCGAGACCCACTTATAATTTCTTGGAGTTGAAAACCTTCAAAACCTTCTAGCTCAAGAACAATGTCTTCCAAAAAGCTCTAAAAACTAAAAACTGAAAATATTCTCAGTCTCAGTAATAATTCTCTACAACATCATTCCTAAGCTATAGAATTAAATAGGTATTTATAGTTTTCAAAAAATTGTGATGAGATGGACCAATGTCGCAGTTAGTCGGGATTGTCGATACACACGGCGATCCGCCCTTTAGTCTGGTTCATCGCCTTTCCACCTTTGCCTTCATCATCTTCGCGCTTTGATTCATTGGGAGAGTGTAAACTTCTTCGCGGAACTGCTCGGCGATGTGCCGACTTCTCCCTTTCGTAGACTTGATATTTTCCTTCAGGTCTCAGTACACTGGAACATTAGGCGAGAGTTGAGGCCTTTCGGTGACTCACCTAATGGATTAGGCGATTTTCATGCCTTTTTTCTTCCTTCTTTCAGCCGCTTTGTTCCTTTTTGCTCGATAGCATCCATGATTTGTCTCTCAAGTTAAATACATGAATCATAAGGATTTACATCAGATATTGAGACAAAATATTCCTTTGAGGATACTAATTCAATAAAAAAAATATAGCCCTAAATGAGTCCAAATTTTGGAATCATCAACATCCCCAACTTAAACTTTTGCCTGTCCTAAAGTAAAACTCAAGTCTAGCAATTCAAAAAGGATGTTTCAAACAGTGCTACACAAGACTCAATCATGAATGTACACAACAAGACTGAACTTACTCATGCAAGGATCAATTATATACTCAAAGACTCAAGTTGTGACACACCATTATCAAAGATTCTCAAGCTCACTATACTTGCTTCAAATGCAAGTTCAAGCTCAACAAAGGTATTCAAATGCCCTCATACAAAACAATGATTCCATTTTCACACACAATGATTTAATCATTAAAAATCAAGAATCAAATGCAACGTTCACACTCACAAAGAAGAACACTATGCATGTTTTCACCCATAGGTTTGCCCTTATTTTCCAATTGGCAATTGCTTCAGCTCAGTCAAGATCAAAAAGATCTTTTCAAGTATTGTAATGGGGCTGAGTGCAAAGGTATGATCATTTACGCTCAATGACTTTCATCCTCATGAAATGTGGTGCTCACAACACTTCCTTTCCTCTTCTTTCATCATTTTCTTTAGTGCTCATAAGTCCTCCCATTATTCACTTTCCATGGATTGTTCAAAAACCCCATATCTTTTGTACTTTATTCCATGACTTTTATGTTTTTCATTCTTTTCATCTCTTTTTTTATGGAGGGGTTCCATCTCAACACCATGGGTTAAAGTAGACTTTCCTTGCACTTCTTGACTTGCCCTTTTCTTTTCACTACACCCCTAACTTAGGCTTTTGAACATAGTTGGCTATTCCATCAACCACAAATCAAGAGGATTAGAGGCAGTGGATTAAGAGAGGTCATGTTTTCATCAAGTTTCTTCCAAAGGAAGGTAAAGCTCAAGGGTGTTCAAAAGAGGCTCACACACACTCACCGGGTAGGCCACAAAAGAGGTATATGTCAAATTGGCTCACACCCTTCATAGTTGCCTATGATCATATCACAAGAAAGCCTTACTTAGTAAGGTCATCACATAAGGCATTGACACTAGAGTCAAATAAGACTCCACAGTTTCACTAGTGTGCAACGATCATCACAAGAGAATCAATTTCATACTTCACGAGTCATAATGAGATGCAAAGAGTTCACATATTGATTATGTAACTTCACTTGGTCTCATCGTAGCCGCACATTCATGTTCGTTTGATTATGAGCACTATTTGAGTCATCGATATTGGTCAAAACCAAGACTCAAATTTGCCAAAGAACAGCCACTTTCAAGTACATACAAGAGGTGGAATTTTTTTTTCCGAAAGGCTCAAAACTCATTTACAATTAAAACAAAAGGAGCCACAAGCTCAAAAGTCCACATAAACTAGTGCAAAACACAATTGTAAGCATAACGACCCAAATATATAAACAAAACATCGAACATCAATATTCATAGAAAAGGTGGGCCTCACCCCACCACAAATAAAAACCATTTGACCTCAAATGCAAATGAAATATCGTATTCAATAAGTGAAAGAAAATAAGACAGAGAGGGAGGTAAAGAAGGGATCATGTCAACATAGTCTCTACAACTGTCTGGGCCTCAGTGCCTAGTGCAGCAGTCTGAACTTGGGCATCAGTGCCCAGAATAGTGCTCGAGATTTGCGCATCAGTATCCAGAACTATGTCAAAAGCATCAACAGTGTCAGGCCCACTAGGAGTGGCTACCTGTGAATTTGCCCAAAATGTTTGCACAACTGCATAGAACCCCCGGGCCCATGAAGGAACATTAGGGTTTTGTGGAATAGTTAAAATGGGCTTCCAACAAGAAGATACATAGACTATCCGGGCATACTTTACCTTTCCTTTAAATTCCTTCTAGCCAGATGTGGGAGGTTTGGTAGCTTTGCCTTTGGGTGCAGTTGCCTCTACATTGGTGATGATCCTCTTCCCTTTATTCGGGGTGGCCATTTTCCACCTGCAACCTTAGGTTTGGCCATGTCTTCAAAGCTTATAGACAAAGTTAGAAAAACATTCGACAAAAACACAGGAAATCAATTGCAGGCAAACTCGTCAACTCAGTCGGTGTATCACTGGCATCATTCGTCGATCAAGCATTAGTTTGCTAAAAGCTATAGTGCAAAGGGATACAGAGGAGCAGGCAAGGGCGAGAAATAAGATTTTTGGTGAGTCGCCAAGTGTTTTCGGCGATGATGTTTGCGTAATCAAGACACTTTCTACAGTTTGGTGTCTACGATCGTACAATAGTTTAGTAACCCAACCAAGGGTTGGGGTCGATTCCCAACGGAGTAGGCGTGAAAAATTAGTGGTCAAGTGAAAAAATGCTAAATCTAATCGTAGCTAAAGACTTTGGCGAATAAAAACAATAAATATTAAAGGGGAGACGCAAGCGTCAAATATGCAAGTTTGGAGACGGGATTCTTGGGATGTGATTAGGAATATGGGATAGACTATATCATTGGGTATATGCTTGTGATAGAGAACTTATAGAGTAATTGTAACTAGGCTAAGCTTTAAGGGGGATAAGCACTCTCGCGAGCAACTTACCCCGTTTCAAGTAGCTTCCTCTCGGATACCCACTTGCCGCAAGAAGACCAGCCTACGCCTTAACCCACTCACTCTCTTGAGTTAAGTGTGTGGATATGGTACTAGGGTTCACTTTCTCAAGATGAACCTCATGTCGACCCACTCAACTAGAGAGATCAATTTAGTAGTCTTAGTTTTACGACCTCTCTCTCGAGCAAGCCCAAAACACATAAATAAACTTGTATTTGCAACTACAAATTCATTAGATTCATCCACCACTACTAAACTAAATCACAATTAATCTACAATTAAACTATCAGCAAGCAAAACCCAAGAACTAATCTATGTCTTTAAAGAAGCATAAAATGAAGAATCTAAGATACCCACTTAAAAACCTTTAAGATGAAACCCTTCGAAATCTTCTTCTTCAAACACCCTTTCCCAAAACATAGAGAAAAAAATATCTAAAAGTTGAATACTTGAATATGTTCTCTAAATTAATTATGTGATGATAAAAAGTCTCATAAGAATAAAAATTGAACTGGTAATTATAGTTTTCAGATAATGTGCTCTGAAGGATGGTTCGACGACGTTAGTCGGGATCACCGAATCACTTGATGATCTTCCCTTTGGTCTACTTCATCGCCTTTCATCCCTAGCCTTCAGCTTTTTTGCGTCGTGGTTCATAGTCCAATATAATATTGATTCGTGGATCTGCTCGGCGATTCGCCGACTGCTCCTTTCACCCCCACTTTAATCTCTCCTTCAGGGCTCAGCACACAGACCAAAAAGCGATTAAGTGATTTATTGGCGATTCACCAAATGAGTTCGGTGATTCGCTGATCGTCATTTCTTCACTCTTTTGTCTTCTTTTGCTTCTTTTTGCTCAGTAGTGTCCACGCTTTCCTTCATACTTCGAATACCTGAAACTCAAAGGTTTTCATTAGAAATCAAGATAAAACATGCATTTAAGGACACTAATTCTATCAAAATATAGCCCAAAATAAGTCCAAATTGTGGACTCATCAACACCCCCAAATTAAACTTTTGCTTGTCCTCAAGCAAACTCAAGTTCAATTGTTCAAATATGGATGTCTAAAAAAGTGCTACACAAGACTCGATCATGAATGCACACAACATGACTCAATTTACTTATGCAACGGTCGGTTGTGCACTCAAAGATTCAAGTAGTGACTAACCAACATCAAAGAGTCTCATGCTCATAATACTTGCTTCAAATGAATGTTCAAGTGGAACCAATTGTGTTCGAATGCCTTCACACAAAGAATGGTTCAATACTTACATATAATGGTTTCAACATTTAAAGTTCCTAAATCAAATGCAACACTCACTCTCACAAAGATGAATACGATGCATGCTTTCATCCATATGTTTGCCCTTTTTTTCCAATCGACATTTGTTTCAGCTCACTCTAGATCGAACATGTATTTCTAAGGCTTGTAATGGGGTTGAGTGCAAAGGTATTTCCATTTAGGCTTAGTGACGTTCATCCTCATGAAATGTGGTATCTTTAACACTTCCTTCCCTTTCCCTTCATCATTTTCTTTAGTACTCATAAGTCATCCTATTATTAGATTCCTATGGATTGCTTGGAAACCTCATTTCTTTGGTTCTTTATTCCACAACTTTCTTTTTCATTCATTTCTTTTCTTTTCTTTCTTTCTTATCTTTTTTTATATGGAGGAGTTCTATTTTTCTCATACCATAGGTTCAAGGAGACTTTTCTTGCACGTCTTTGACTTTTTCCTTTTCTTTCACCACACCCCCAACTTAGGTTTTTGGCCTAAGTTGGCTATTCAATTAACCACAAATCAAGAGGATTATAGGTAGCGACTAAAGAAAGGTCTAGTTGTCATCAAGTTTCATTCAAAGAAAGGTAAGGCTCAAGGAGTGTTCAATATAGGTTCAGACATGCTCACAAGGTAGGCCACAAAGAGGTATATATCAAATTGGCTTACACTCTCCAAAGTTGCCCAAGATCATCTGAGGAGCTAGCCTTACTTAGTCGATCGGACCAATGGGCAAATTCTAGCATCCATTATGCATGCTTCAATCTAAGCTAAGCACACACTAGGTATCGTCACCAAAGTGTAATAAGACTCAACACTTTTGCTAGTGTGCAACAGTCATCAGAACAGACTCAATTTAATACTTGGCTAGTCAAAACGAGATGCAAAGTTTTCATATATTGTCTAAGCAACTTCATTTTGCCTCATTGTAGGTGCATATTCATGTTCGTTCGATTGATAGCACTATTGAAGTCATCGGTATTGATCGAAACCAAGACTCAAATGTTGAACAAGAACAATTAAATTCAAGACACAAGAAGTGGCAAAAATAAAAAAAATTCGGATGGTTCAGAATTATTTTGTTTTAAAGTAAAAGGAGCCATAAGCTCAAACATCCGTGAAAACGCAGTATTATCCTAAAAAAAGAGTTCACAACCAAAATATAAACAAAACAAAAATATTAATAGCACAAAAAGGTGGGACTCACCCCACCACAAATAAAAACATTCCTCCTCAAATGCAAATAACATAATATCCAAAAGTAAATACAAAGAGATAGAGAGGAAGGTAAAGAGGGGATCCTGTCTGTGCAGTCTCTTTACCTGTCGTGGTCTTACTATGGCATCAGTGACTGGTCACAGGTCTCAGTATCTGGAGTCACCTCAAAATGAACCATAGTTGCACTAGGGTTTTACTGTGCTAAAGTCTGCCAAGAAGGCCTGCACAACTGCATCTATCATTGCCTTTTTGGTTTCATCGAGGCCCTTAAATGAAGTCTCCCTCACAACACCATGCATCTTCTCATCTGTCTCCTCCTCAGACTCGGGCTCAACTGGTTCTACTGGATCATCAGGGATATCCACTATTTCGAAGACCATATATATATCAGTAGACTTTAGAACGTTCACATTTTTCCTCAGCTTAGCAACAATGGCTTGTAAAACTGTTACTTAATCAGTGGCTCCTTGCTTACGCTCAGAAACAACTATCATGGCCTCCAAGGCATCAATAATAGCCCTCAAGGGTGTCACAACATTGGTCAATGCAATTTGGATCGTGTCTGGAATAGAGGCTTCTAGTCTGGACGTGCGGCGATCAGCAGAGTAGGCAAGCTGCCCCATCCGAATCAATGATGCATGAGTGAGCGGGGTCTGTGAGGTAGCAGTTACAGCAGGTCCGGGCGGTGGTGCAGTAGCTAAAGGACCCGGAATATCAGAGCAAATAGTAGCAGGGATACCTGAAGGACCAAGGGACGGAGTATGCAAAGATGCCTTTGCAGGTGATGATTCAGTGTACCCCGGGGCCGCCTTCTTCTTTTCCGCCTCATTCTTGAGGTACTTAGCTTCCATTTTCCAAATATCAGTTGAGGAAGTGGGAATCAGTTCCACATCTTTCTTTGCATCTCTAGGCACTCGAGTCCGTTCACACAATTTTGTGATTAATACTGGAAAATAGAGTGAGTTCCAGCTCTGCCTGGCACGCATGAGCATGTTAGACGAGATGATCGTCCCCAAATTTATTCTAGTCTTTTCTATGATGCAGCCTAGGCAAGCTGCCTTGGCATGAGGGAGGATTGACTCATTTTGAGATGGCATAATTGAGCTTCTGATGAAACCAAACCAAAATCTCGCAGCTATGTTTAGTTCATTCTTTTGAATCGGAGCGCCTTCCTCCTACCACTTTGGTGTATCGTCTGAAATTAGTGGGGCTAACTATTTTTTCATCTCATGCACCCTCTTTGTTCTAATTAAGTTCTAGAAGTCATCCTTAATATTTTTGGACATGCCCAAGATATTGTTTATAGACACACTATCACATTGTACCTTTTTGCCTCTAACAACCAAATAGTCGACTTCTTTGAAGGTTGTTGTGAGCTGCCTCTTCTGGGGTATTAGTGCATTGTACCCGCTGTAGAACTCTCTTACCCAGTTTGGAATATAAGGGCCATGGGCTTTTGTGAAGATCTGAAACTTGTGGTACTTCAGGCATTCTATTATCTCTGGGAACCTGTCGATGGCCCCATCTATAGACAGACGCTTTTCTTCAAGAATCGTTCGCAGCCCCTCAGCCTTGAACCTATTCATTGACTTAGGCGGAGGACCCTATACTGGAGGTGCGAGTAACATTGCTTGTTCTGGACTGAAGATATGAAGAGGGGGAAGTCCGGGGACTCCTGATCCTGGATGGATCATTTAATTTCTTAGAACGAAGTTCAGCCCTCTGTGCCACTATCAGATCATCCTCTTATGATTCCTGACCTTGGAGTTCATGATGTTCTTCCTCTCTATTAGATGTGGGGTGGTACATATCATAGAAACCCTCAATGTCTGAGCTTGCTTCTGACAATTTAGGTGCTTTGTTTTTGCCCTTGGCTTTCCCACTAGTTTTAGATGGTTTTGTGGTCTGCCCCTTAGATGTAATTGCATCCTCATTGATTGATATCCCTTTTGTTCTCCATTAAGGTGGTTTGTTTCTTCCTGCCACTTTAGGTCTAGCCATGCTTGCAATGTACTGGGGAGAAGTTAGAAACAATGTAATTGATGAACTAAGAAAAATTTATTGCAGACAAACTCACTGGCCCAATCGGCGAATCGCTAAACCATCTCAGTGAGCTAGCTTAGCATCACTGAAGGGGTTGGCTCAGAGATTAAGGCAGATTTGCGATGAGAAGGTTTTTTCAGATAGCGAAAGCTTGTCCGCCGAAAGTTACAGTGCACAAGGGTTACATGGGCGCAAATAAAGAGCGATATCAAGTACTTTCGGTGTGTCGCCGAGTGCCTTCGGTGATCTCAGGCATCTCACCGAAGGTTACATACTTAAACCACAAATTGACACATAATTAAAAAGCGAGATGAGGAAAATAAGCAAACCGTCGAGTGATTCGGCGAGTTCGTCCCAGTTCGCCAAATGGCTCAACGTGCTTATTTTCTATTCATCTTCTCGAACTCAACCCTGCAACCCTAGAAAGCAACATTAACACAAGCAATAGTGAAATTAAACTAAGGCCCATAACTCTCATCATCCCTGGATACTAGACTTCTCCCGATTCTGTCAAACTAGACAAACACGCAGGTATAACTACCCCCAATTGAATTATTTTGATACTTAGTCACACAGGATTCCAAAAATTTGTGATATGAAAAGCAAGACTCGAACGTTAAAATGAACAATCAAACCATATAATCCTACTAGAGAGGCTCAACACGCGTCAATAGTATAAGGTTATTGCAAGTGAGTAAAAGATTCTTACAAAGAAAATATAAATTTGGGGTTCGGGAATCAACCTTTGATGCTGATTAATATAAGTTGAAATGCTAGGTGGAAAAGCAGTCTAAATTCGATCACAAACCTACAACTAAAATATCCTAACAGTTGTGTAACTATAGTTGTTGTTTTATAAGTTAGAGAGTGAGAAGAAGTGGAATTTTAAACCCTTTTTTGGCCATATATACTATCCGGTTTTGTACCCACTTGGCGATGTTAGTCAGGTTCGCCATCGAACTCGGTGATTCACCGTTTTCTTACTTACCTCGTCGAGTTTTACAGGACCCTTAGTCAAAAGTGAGTGTCCAAACGACGATCTGCATCGGCATCACTAACCTTGTTGGTGAGTCGCCAAATTTATCAAGGGATCGCCGAGTTTTGCATATTCAAAATACTCTAATTTTGGATCAAATGGCAGAATCTTCCGAGCTTGCCGACCTCATCGGTGATTCGCCAACCTGAACATTTATTCGCCTATCTGCACTTCTTCCAATACTTCCCTACATAAACCTACACAAACAATACACCATTATTAATAAAAGCAAGATATAATAAGAATGAGGGTTTTGGGTTGCCTCCCAAACAACGCCTTAGTTAACGTTGTGGCACGACGCCGTTCCCCATTCACTTTTTGTTTGTGGGTCAACCTTCAAACCACTAGGTGACCCCCTTCAGTTGGTTGGGTAAAGATGAGGTAGTTTATAGGTCACTGCTTTCTCAAGTAACTGAATATACCTGGAGTGAGAGCCAATCATTTGGTTTAGCATTTCGATGCCCTCCTTCATCTATTCCAGCACTCAATGTTGCTTCGTGACTTTTTGGAGAATGAGTAATAGAGTGTCCTCGATGCGTATATTCACATTGTCTGTAGATCTTCTTCGTGCATGGTGCTTACACTTAAATTCCACCTCGGACATTTTGGTGGATAACTCACTCGGATGAGTTACCAGTGTGGTAACTGTGAAGTCCTTTTCAACTTATTGGCTCATCTCGGCCGAGTTGGCATCACTCCCATCAACTATGCTTAGGGAACCTACCTACATCAACAAACTAAATGAAAAACAAAACTAAAAATAAAATTAGTAAACTACGATTATTAAAATCAATGTTCGACTTAGACCAAAAACTTTCACATAACACCACTTCCTACCAACGACGCCATTTGATGTTTGCGTAATAAAGACACTTTCTATAGTTCAGGTGTCTACGATCGTACAATAGTTAAGTTACCCAACCAAGGGTTGGGGTCGAGTCCCAAGGGAGTGGGCGTGAAAAGTTATTGGTCAAGTGCGAAAATGCTAAAGCTAATTGTTGCTAAAGACTTTGGTGAATATAAACATTACAACTTAAAGGGGTGACGCAAGCGTCAAATTTCAAATGGGGTTTTGTGAGCAAGAAAGAACTAAAACAGTGAAAGATGAGGAAAAATGCAAGTATGGATATGAGATTCTTGGGATATGATGAGGAATATGGGATAGACTATATCATTGGGTACATGCTGAAGATAGAGAACTTATAGAGTAATTGTGACAACGCTAAGCTTAAAGGGGGATAAGCTCTCTCTCAAGCAACTTACCACGTTTGAAATGAGTTCCTCTCGGACACCCACTTGCCGCATGAAGACCAGCCTATGCCTTAACCCACTCACTCTCTCGGGCTGAGTGTGAGAATATGGGACTAGGGTTCACTCTCTCGAGTTGAACATCATGTCAACCCACTCACACTGGAGATCAATTTATTAGTCTTAGTTTTATGACCTCTTTCTCGAGCAAGCCGAAAACACATAAATAAACTTGTATTTGCAACTACAAATTCATTAGATTCATCTGCAACTACTAAATGAAATCATAATTAAACTACAATTAAACTATCAGCAAGCAAAACCCAACAACTAATCTAACCTATATTCACAAAATTACACCCCAAGAATTGGGGTTGTTGAGCCACACATGTAAAAGAGATAAAGAAGTATACCAAAATGAAGTTGCATTCAAATAGGTAAGCTAGATTAAGTCTTTAAACAGGCAGAAAATGAAGAATCCAAGAGACCCACTTCAAAACCTTTAAGATACCCTTTGAAATCTTCTTCTTCAAAAACCCTTTCCCAAAACATAGAGAGAAAAATATCTAAAAGTTGAATACTCAAATATGTTCTCTAAATTAATTATCTGATGATAAAAAGACTCTTAAGAATAAAAAGTGAACTAGTATTTATAGTTTTTAGATAAGGTGCTCCTAAGGATGGTTCGACGACGTTAGTCGGGATCGCCGAATCACTCGGTAATCCACCCTTTGGTCTACTTCATCACCTTTCATCCCTAGCCTTTAGCATCTTTGCGTACTGGTTCATTGGGCAGTATAATACTGATTCGCGGATTTGCTCGGCGATTCGCCGACTACTCCTTTTACCGCAGATTTAATCTCTCCTTCATATCTCAACACACTGTATTTGTCGAATGAGTTTGGCGATTCGCTGATCCTCATTTCTTCACTCTTTTGCTTCTTTTTCTCCTTTTTGCTCAATAGTGTCCAAGCTTTCCTTCAGACTTTGAATTCCTGAAACTCAAAGGTTTTCATCAGATATCGAGATGAAACATACATTTAAGGACACTAATTCTATCAAAATATAACCCTAAATGAGTCCAAATTTTGGACTCATCAACACCTCCAAATGGGTGATTATTATTTTCTAAAAGTCATTGAATTTTAGTGGGTAGGCTAGACCTTAGGTGCAATAGCTATTTCTAAATCAACTATCACGAATCAAGCAAGTTATTTTGAACATCGACAAGCACAACACATAAAAACTACCCAATACCTCAATCAATCTACTTTTTCAAGTTAGAATACTAGTATTGAATTTAGACCCGCTTTCTCAAGCTAAATTACCAGCAACACAATCACTACAATCATCAATTAAAAGTTTGACTCTAATACTTCTTTCTTAAGCAAGCTAACAATGCTAAACTAGAATTGTATTTACAACTACAATTCATCAATTAAAACACAAAGTATTAATTGAACCCACCTAAAATCAACAACAAAATATGTAAATACTAACTCCCACAAGCTAATCGAAACATTCAACTAGATAATCACACCCCCAAGAATGGAGGTTTTAGCCAAAAATAATAAAGAACGAGAAATCATTACCAACTATGTTTTCCATTAGATTGGGCAACAATCCACAAGTCTTCAAATGCTCAAATTGAAGATAAAAATAAAAACCAACCCTAAATCTCTACTCAAAAAGTTTAAAAACAATGTTTAGAATGTTTAAGATCAAAACCCAGAATTGGAAAATGTGGGAACTTTTTTCTTCTTTTGAAAATTTCTTTTATATGTTCCCAGAATTTCAGAATCGGAGTCACTCGGTGAAGTAAGTCGGGCGTCGCCGACCTGTTCGGCGATGCACTGAATGCCCCTTCAATGGCCTTCTGGGCTTGTCTTTTTACCCTTTCTTTGTTGTAACTTTATGCGATCAAGGTCGGGCTCGCCGATCCATTCAGCGCGTCACTGAACCATCAATTGTGCTCTCCACATTTGTCTTGTCCATGGGATGGCCTGCTGGAACTTTTGGCGAGATGAACGTCTACTCGATAACTCATCGACTGGCTTTGGCAAGTACCATTCTTGCTTTCCTTCAACTTTTTTAGGATTTTCTCCCCCTTTTGCTCGGTAATTTGATGTTTCCATAATCAAGACACACTTCCGATACACGTGTCTACGATCGTACAATAGTTTAGTAACCTAACCAAGGGTTGGGGTCGAGTCCTAAGGGAGTGGTCGTGTAAATCAGTGGTTAAGTACGAAAGTGCTAAAGCTAACCGTAGCTAAAGACTTTGGCAAATGAAAACATAATAAATTAAAAGGGGTGACACAAGCCTGAAATATCAAATGGGGGTTTTAACAAGAAACAACTAAAAACAGTGAAAATAAGGAATGATACGAGTATAGAGACGGGATTGTTGGGATGTGATAGGAATACGGGATAGACTAGGTTATTGGGTGCTTGCTTTTGACAATCTATTCATAGAATATTTGTGACTACGCTAGACTATAGTGGGGGTAAGTTATCTCTCAAGGAACTTACCCCGAATCAACCCCATTTCTCTCGAACACCGGGTTGCCGCTTTAAGAATAGGCTCCACCTTAACCCCCTCACTCTCTCGAGCTGAGTGTGTGGACATGGGACTAGGGTTCACTCTCTCCAGCTGAACCTCATGTCGACCCACTCGCACTGCCCATCAATTTAGTGGTCTAAGTTTTACGACCTCTCTCATGAGCAAGTCGAAAACAAATATATGAGACTATATTTGAAACTACAACCTCATTGAGTTCATCCACAACCAATAAAAGAAATCACATTTAAACTAGGAATAGGCTATCAGCAAGCAAGACCTAACAAATAATATAACTCATATTCACAAAATCACACCCCAAGAATTGGGGTTATAACTACGCATGTAAAAGAGATAAGAAGTTTATGAATATCAGTATCCATCAATGTGTATGCAAGATTAAGTCTTAAAATAGGCCAATAGTGAAGAATCCAAGAGACCCAAGTCCAATCCTTGAATTCGAAACCCTTTGAAAGCTTCAAGTTTCTACAAAACTTGGAGAGAATATTTTCTAAAAATTAGATTATAAAATAATTACTTAATTCCTATTTACTTGATTACTTGATTCCTTGATACTATGAATAAAAACTAAACTAGTCTTTATTGTTTTCATATAATGTGTTGCGAAGGGGCATTCGACGAAGTTAGTCAGAATCGCCTATGTGCTCGACGATCCACCCTTTGGTCTACTTCATCGCCTTTCAGCTTTTGCTGTCAGCATCTTTGCTTTCTGGATCAGTGGGCGATGTAATACTGCTTAGTGGAGCCGCTCGGCGATATGGCGACTGCTCATTTTCACCACCGATTTGCTCCTTTCCTTGAGGGCTCAGCACACTGGAACAAAAGCAGAATATATGATGTGTTGGCGATTCGCCGAATGGGTTCGGCGATTCACAGATCTTATTTCATCGTTCTTTTAGCTTCTTCTGCTTCTTTTTGCTCGATAGTGTCCATGCTTTTCCTTGAACATTAAATGCCTGAAACTGAAAGATTTTTATCAGATATTGAGATAAAACAAGCATTTGAGGACACTAATTCTACAAAATATAGCCCTAAATGAGTCCAATTTGTGGACTCATCTTAATGCCCTCGCCTTGTTCTTTTTCCTTTAATTCTTCATATCAGCATTTTAACACAAGTTAAGAGCATAAAATACGCATTGAGAATAGTAAAACATTGAATATAGAGCCCTAAATGAGTCGAAATCCCTGACTCATCCACACCCCCAACCTAAACTTTTTCTTGTCCCCAAGTAAATCACAAGATCAATCAATTCAACAGAGATGTCTACAAATAGTGCTACTCAAGACTCAACATGAATGCACACGAGGTTCAATCTACCCATGCATTGTTCAATTATGCACTACAAGTTTCAAATTGTGACTAGTCATCATTAAATAGAAATCAAGCTCACAATGCTTGCTTAAAATGCAAATTCAAGCTCAACAAAAAGTATTCGAACACCCTCACATAAAAAATGATTCCATGCCCACAAAAATCTCATCAAAATTTAAGAATTAAGGAATCAAAATAAACTTTCACACTCTCAAACATATATACATGCATGATTCAACAAATAGGCTTGCCCATATTTTTCAATAACCGTGACATGAAGTTCAATAAAGATCACTAAGGCCTTTCAAGGATTGTAATAGGACTGAGGGTAAAGGTATGATCATTTTGGCTTAGTGACTTCTACTTTTATGAAGCATGACTTGCATTTTACTTCTTCTCCTTTTCTTTCACTGTTTTTTATTTTCACAATCCACCCTAAGTTATTTTAAGCATCATTCATTAGACACCCCTTTCGTATTATCCATCCATATGTTTTATTGCAACATTCTTTTTCAAACCTTTTCTTGTTTTGTTTTTCTCTTCTTTATTATATGGAGGAGTTCAATCTTTTTCAACACAATCTTTCAAGGGTGAATTGTCAACAAACTTCTGGACATTCCTCATTTTTCACCACACCCACAACTTAGGCTTTTTGCCTAAGTTGGCTATTTGAACAAAGCAAAGCTTCATTAAGATTTCAGGTGGGAGGAAATAGGTAAAATATGTTCATTTTTCATCCAAAGAAAGGTTAGACTCAAATGTTGCAAAGCTACGTTCACACTCTCAGAAGGTGGTCACAAAGAGGGATAATAGCAATTTGGTTCACTCTCCAAAATATGTGCCTAAGATCACTTCTTTCATTCACCAATGTTTATCAATTGTGCCAATGGAGCAAGTTCTAGGTATTACAAAGCACATATTTCAAGATAATTTCACCACAGACATTCAACACAATAGTTAATCAAGATTCTACAAATTTAGCTCACATGCAACGATCACCACAATATTCATTTTGACAAACAACTAGTCACAATGTGATGCTAAGAGTTCACATATGACTTATGTAACTCAAATCTTCTGAAACGACCCCAAAAATGCCCGAAAATGTGATTCGAAAACACCTATAATTGTAATTTCCATATATCTCAAAATCCGTGCATGATTTCGGAAATTCGACTTCATATTCTTATTCAGGGGGTCAAATTGAGTGGGAAATGGGTCTAACCCGAATTTTAGAGCAACCGTATCAAAATTTGAAAATCGCAAAAAATGCGATTTGGAGGGTCAACTTTAATGGGGCATATCTCTTAGCACACAAGGAACTGGAAGGGCCACCACCTATTAAATTAAAGCCCTTTGAGTTAGCTTTCCAACGCACTTGGTTTCACCTCATTCCGAGTTAGGATGAGGGAGTTATGACCATTTTCGTAAAACCTGTCTCGGCAGAATTGCAAATTCCAGTAAGCTTTTTTTTTTTAGCGGGTTGGGGACATTTTTTGTAAATGTCCCATACTTAGTCATATTTTTTTTACTTCAAAACACTCTCTAAGCCCTCTCCAAAATTCCACCAAGATCTTCAACCAAATTCAAACATCTCAAGCTCTAATTCCGGATTCAAGACTCAATCTCAAGCTTCAATTCTCCATTCCAATCTTCATCAAGGATTCTCCAAAGTTGAGGTATGTGGGTTTGATTGTGGAAACCTTCCTTTCCACAAGTCCAACCATTTATCCTCTATTTTTACTTCAAGTTTATGGGTCCTTATGGTTATTTATGAACTCTTGAAGCATGTAATTACTACTACACACCCCATTATGGTCTATTTTGCATATTATCATGAAATGGAGTTATTATGTGATGTTTATGGTTTTCATGCTTCCATGATCAAATTATGAAGGTTGATTTATATATATGTATGTTGTTGGTGGGCTGATTTATATGGATTTTGGAATTGGTTGGACTTAGTACTCTTGTAATGCATGATTTTATTTACATGAACAATAGCCCACCATGTGTTTGATAAAATGCCCACTTATAGAATTCTTAGGAAATGGAAGGTTCAATGTACGTCCTATGAGTCGCATGGTCATATAATCATTGAAATGATGATGAAATGGATACATGTATATGATTTTCTCTATATAAGTGTTGTGAGTCGACCAAGCCTAGCTCGGGGGGTTGTAGGCCCGGGTAACCGTATCGAGGGGTTGGTACCTTGGTTGCCTAGTACAGGGGGTAGTAGGCCCGTATAACCACATCGAGGGGTTTGTACCTTGGTCCCTAGCTCGGGGGGTGGTAGGCCCGGGTAACCACATTGAGGGGTTTGTACCTCTTTCGCCTCTCCAAGGGGGTGGTAGCCCTTGGAAATACTATATTGATGGTCACTCGCCACACATGTACTACGTCCCACTAAATATGATTTTTATGTAAGCATCATTATCCATATTATCTCATTAATATGCTATCTATCGGGTATGATTATGCATTTTGCCTATGATGTCCATCTATTATTGAATTGCATTGCATCCCATATACTTAGTACATTCAAACATACTAATGCATACTCTATGCCTACATGATGTCACCATGTAGGGACCGGAGCACCGCGTGACCATCCTCCTCCGCGTGGCTAATACGATTTTCTATCGAGGTTATTGGTGAGTCCTCCATTCCGGGGACGTTGCTTATGATCTTTTGCTATGTATAAGACTTTTCTTTTTTTTTGTTATGTATTGACTATGAGGGTGAGCCCGGTAGTTTGTCTTGGCCCCCGCTAAGTACCCATGTTTAGAGGTGGTGTTGGACAAGTTGTGTATTATGCTTGAGCTTGACTCATCTATGGTATTTATGTATCATTTCTTCCTTTTTTTTTCTTGCTCCCTTAGTCCCGATTTCCCCCTTGATTATGCTTATCGCTTATGGTCATTTTAATTGCTTCCGCGACCAAGGATGTGTAATGATACGCTATGAGGCTTGTTTGGGGTTCCTTCGGGTTCCCCATTCGCCGGTCACGTCTAGGCCCTAGGCTTGGGTCGTGACATCTTCCTCCTTGGAATTGCACAAACATATCGTTCAATCAGGAGCACTATTGAAGTCACCGATACTCAAATATGCAAGAGAACAACCACACATTTACGAACACAAAAATCAAGAGGCGAAATTTAATTCGGATAAACAACCAACATTTACATTAAAAATAAAAAACCAAGTCACAAGAATAAGCATTCAAAACATGCTAAGTACAACCCAAAGAGGTAGGTACGAAGATAACTCACCCCACCAAACAAAATCTAACATTGTCCTCAATGAAAAAATAAAATAAATGTCTTAAAAGTAAAACTAAAAGAGAGTCAAGATCCCTTTGTCGGGCAACGCCTGAGGTGAACGATGCACAGTGCCCGACTTATCTCCATCAACATCATTTGCTTCACTGGAGGCAATCATCGAGGTGTCCCGAAGAGAGACCTCCATGACCATATTTACCATCGTACCCTCTAGATCCTTTAGATCATTATACATAGCTGTCTCACGGGTCCTAATCTCGTCCTCATCATTCTTAGGAGCATCCGAATCAGCGTCAACATTAGCTATAGACCCATCTCCGGTCGGAGTAGTCAGAGGGATCTCAGAAATAGTTGGCATCTCTGTAATCAGAACCTCGGGAATGTCCACAGTGCTGAAAAACATAGATAAATCAGTGGATTTGAGCTCATCCACGTCATGTCTCACTCCAGCAGCATCGACTATCAAGGCCATAACCTAAGTGGACTGGCTGTCTCACTACTTACATGCCGCAACTCTAACAATAAGGGCATCCAAGGCTAGACCATGTAGGGTGATCAAGTCCTGGTTCTCCACAACTCAGCAGAGATAGGGACTAAGGAAAAAACAATAGCCTTCTCAATCAGTCAGGGATAGCTTTCTCGACCCAAGAAGCATACACATCAGCAGATTGGGCTAGATGGCCTATACTGTATAGCATCTCCTACGTCAATAGGGGATGGGCAGCAACAGTAGTACTAGTAGCAGCAGACGATGAAGGAGCAGTATTAGTAGTACTAGGAGTACCTGAAGTCTAACCGGCCTGAGTGGGAGGGGTTGTATTTGTCTCCAGCATCTCTACATCAACAACCGGGGAAATGTCCATCGACGCTACTCTCCTCCTCTCAGCTTCGTCCCTAGTGTACTCGTCCTCAATCCTCTGGATGTTAGTAGAGGATGTGGGAGTCACTTCCACATCCATCTTCGCCACAAAGAACACTTGATGAGCACACTTGCACAATTTATGATTATAACCGGGAAAGGGAGTGATGCGTCACTATACTTGACTCCAATGGCCATCTCATTCTCAATGATCACCCAAAGATTTAGTCTATCCTGCTCAATAATAGAAACCAACAAAGTTGCCTTTTGATGTCGGAGTATTGATGCATTCTAGGATGGCATCATTGTGCTACTAATGAATCAGAACCAGTATTGCGTAGTAACATTTCTGTCCTTCTTCTTAATCTGGACCCATGCCTAGATCCACGATGGTGAGATGTCTGAAATCAAAGGAGCTAACCACCAATTTAGGTCATCTAAGGTATTTTTTTGTATCCCGTCACCTAAGAAATGAATCACATTAATGGTACACCCCAACACCTCATTGATATTTGTACTGCTGGATTAAACCATTTTACCTCGCACCACCATATGATCAATCGATGTGAATGAGCTAACCTTCTTCTTCCCTTTTAGTACCAGCTTCCTATACTTCATGTAGAATTCCCGGACGCAACAAGCTATGTATGAGCCTCGGGGCTATGTGATTCTCAGAAACATATGGAACCAAATGGTGTCTCACACATCTAGATACCTATCCACCAGTCCATCAGTAGACAACTGATGAGTCATGGATTTGCACTTGGTTAGGTCTTTGTTTATATAGATTTAGTGTCCTCAAATGCCTAATTTGTGCCAATAACTAATGTTAAATCCTTGATTTTAAGGTATATGGATTGAGGAACAAAGCAAGAACACTAATAGGCAAAAAGGAACAAAACAAGCTGAAGAAATGAAGAAGGGCGAGCCTGAGGATCGCCAAAAGTACTCGGTGTGTCAACGAATGGCTCATCTGACCGCCTTAAGTTACAGTGTGCCACGTACTGAAGGAAAGAATCAAATCGGCGAAGAAAACAAGCAGTCAGCGGATTGCCGAGTAGTTACGCAAAGACAAGATAGATTTGCCCAAAGTTACAAAACTTGAGGATTTTGAATGCCAAGGTGAAAATGCGATGGAAGAGGTCAAAGGGCGGCTCGCCGAGTGGTTTGGTGAGCCCAACACACTTCGCTGATTGGCCCTTCGTGGCTTATTTTTGGCAACTATAAATAAGATTTTGAACATTTAGTTTAGGACTTTTATCTTTGATGTAGGAATTTAACTTGAAGATTTATTTGTATGAGAATACTTAGAACTATTCTCTAGATAGTTTTTCCTTCGCTTTGAAGGATTGAGAAACATTATATTTTGAGATATTGGAAGTGGGTCTTTGAGATTCATCAAATTAGATCATTGTAAGGACGAAATCACTCTTCCAGTTGATGGATAATCAATTTGGTAATTGTTTTTACCTTTTATAATGTCTAGCTAAAACCCCAAATTCTTGGGGTGTGATCATGTGATTAGAGGCTGATTCAATTTATTGGTATTGCTTATTGTTAGTTTAAATGCTATTTAAAAGAGAGTTTAATCATTAACTATTGTTTAATTTATGAATTGTAGTTGCAAATGCAGTTCTATGTTTGTGTTCTTGGCTTCCGAGAGAGAGGTTTTTGATTAATGGTTTGTAGGTATTGGGTTGATATGGATTTAGCTCGAGAGAGTAAATCTTAAGCCCAATTCCATACATTTAGCTAGAGACAGTGAATGGATTAAGGTGTGGACTGCTCTTAATTTTCATGTTTGTTGATGTTCGAAAGAAATCACCTAATTCGGGGTAATTATTGGAGAGAAAATTAATTCCCCTATAGTCTAACCTACTCACTAATATCAAGATATATACTAATAGTTGAAATTACCCATATGCCTGTGTTTGCCTATAATTGATCACATTCCAAGAATCCCTCTCATTATTGTTTATTCCTAGTGTTTGTCACTGTTTGTAACTGATAATTTCAAACCAAAATCCCCCCATCTGACATTAGTGTCACCCCTTTCATTTTATTATGTCTTTAATCGATAATTTCTATTCCTATAGCTAGTTAGATAACATTTGTAGTGCAAAATTGAATTTGAACATGTACCGCTCTATGTGGGAATCGACCCAAACTCAATTGTTGGGTTTTATACTGCTTAAAGATCGTTCACACCTAGAATTGGATGAGGTGTGTTTGAGACATTAATCACCAACCTCTTTTTTTCTAGAATCGTCCTCAACCCGATAGTCTTAAGTCTGTTCATTGATTGTGGTGTAGGTTCATGTACCGGGGGCACTATTGGTGCCTGCTCAGCAGTCTGTACTAGTGTTGGAGGAGTGACTGTTAGTCTTGCCGGATCGTGCAGCGCTTTCGAACGCATCTCTACTCATCTCCTCTGAAGAGTCTAATCATCCTCTGGATCAAACACAAAAGTTGGCGGTCTAGACACCGAAATATCCTCACGATCATATTCTAAAGTGGTTAGGTGGGTGTCGTAGATACGCATGATGTCAGAGTTGTACTCAGCTCCGCATGACATTTTCCTTTACCTGTGCCTTTTCCCTCTATCGCAAGAAGTTTGGGTTGTGTTGCTCATTTCGGGGCAGCCACCTTAGAAATAACTACTCCTCGTGCTCTCTTCCGGGGTGGTTGGTTCCTTCCAGGAGCTTTAGCTCTGCCATATCTGCAAAAAAACACATATCAAGCCAATACATTAGAAACAGGTTAATGAAACATCAAGGTTTAAAACCTGTAGAAAAACTCACCGACTAGTTCTGCAAGTCGTCGAATTAATTCGGCACGCTTTATCGGGCTTGCTGAAAGCAACAAAAAAAAATGCATAAAAATCAACACGTGTCAGCAATGTCCAGGGTCAGTTGGTGAGACGTCAAATTCATTGAGCGAGCCAAGGGTCGCTTGCCGAATATCAAAAATTAAATTACCAAAAATTGGGCTGAAAAAGGGTGATCACAAGAAATTATGTAAGTCGTCGAGTGAACTTGGCGAGCACAAGCATGCCGTCGAATGTTGCAGAGTCTTACACTCAAATTTCAGGGTAAAAAAGGGCGAGTTCAGAGACATTTGGTGAACCCACCGAGTCATTAGGTGAGCTCGACTAAGCTTGCCTAACTACCCCTCGTACCAGATTTCTACCCCTACTTTCAATTTTAAATATTTAGCCAACGACAGTAATTTCTTCATTGGAAAATTTATTTTTTGATTAATACTAACCATAATAAAAACTAAATAATTAAAATAGAAACACACTCTTAGAGGAAAACTCAATGGCAACATCACATTTTGCTAAAACAATCTCTAAATCAACAAAAACTTATCCACTACTATAACAAATAAATAAGTACCTCATTAAAAGGAAGTGATAAAAATAGCAAGTAATATTAAAACATGTAGTAAGTAATCACAATAAAGGTTACATGGTCAAAAACAACTTGAATACTTAACAACCAACAATATAGCTAATAATTGTTACAAGGAAACTACTAAAGGATTCAACATATTCATAGATAAACACCAAATATTCATGCTGAACCCTCTAAGCCAAGTAAAATTTAAGGAAACTGAAAAAATAAGTAAGAAACAATAGAAATAAATATAAAAATAAATAAGTAATTTAACTCATAAAAAATACCAAAATCAACTGAAAATAGCTATGTACAACTAAATGAACTTCACAAAATAGAACCTATTGAGAAAATAAACAAGCAAACAGGATCCGGAATTTTACTAATGATGGGGTTTTCGATTTGGCCTGGTTGATATTCGGTGGTGGGTCTGTTGCTGGGGCCAAAACTGGAGCATTTGTTGTTGTTGTTGTTGTTTGGGTTATCGAATTCCGGCGTATGGTTTGCTTGCAGTGAGGAGAAATATAGAAGAACAAGTTTGTTTGGTGGTGTGTCGCCTGATTTCGGTGGTTTCAGATGGTTGTGGGACTGGTGTTGGTTGCTCATTACAGGTGGATTTGGGGTTGATGTTTGTAATTTTGGTTGCTGGAAATGGAAAGGGGGTGAGCATTGCTTGTATGGTAGTGGGCGGTGGTTGCTTGAGCTATTAGCTACGAGATTTGCCTGATTTTTCTACTAGTCGGGAAGAGAAAAATAGGGTTTTTGTGGTTTATGAAGTGGATAATGTTCACTGGCAAAAGAAATGAGGTTTTGAGTTGTTTTCCGGAGAAGAGAAGAGGATTTTGGTGGTGGTACTTCGCCGGATTCCGGCATACTCATTGGAAAAAATAAAAAACTCTTTTATCGATAAAAATCTCAAAATTCACCTTCAAATTTAATATTTATCCACCACCACTAAGTCAATGATTAAGAAATAGCTTAAATAGAAAATCGAAAATGAACAAATATTTGAGCGTAGTCTACCAGCTGTGACAAAAAATAATGTAATTAATATTTACTCATAAAAAATCCTGAAATTTTGACAAATAAGGATAAATATAGATAAACTTATTTACAATTATAAAAATGTATTTTGAATAATTAAATAAATAAAACTTAAAAGTGACGTATTTTGAAAATGTTAGGTGAAAATTGGGTATCAACAACTGTCCCTTTCGTTGGATATGATTGATCAAAGAAATCATGGACAAAAAAATTGACAAACACGATTTTGGCCGAACACATGACCTTCGAATAAAAGTGGGGCTAGAATGTGGTAGAAGTCGATCCTCAACTTTCTTCGAAAATGTTCCACATTGTGTTGCGTCCTTGTTGACGTAGTCCACACCTATGGCTCAATTGACAATGCATCCTCTTCGATGTTCTTGAAAAGACAAAGATAAAACTCATTATTAGAGACAAAAATGATGAAAAAGATAGCATCCCTTACGATACGATGAATGAAGATGATCCATTGGTAGGATATAAATACATGTCTATCGGTAGGACATATGAAGATGATTCATGGGAAGATATAAATGCATGTCCATTGGTAGGACGAATAGAAATGATCCATCAGTTGGATCTGAATGATATGTCCATCGGTAGGACGAATGAAGATTATCCATAGATAGGATATAAATGCATGTCCATCGGTAGGACAAACAAAAATGATCCATCGGTAGGATCTGAATGTATGTCTCTCGGTATGACGAATGAAGATGATCCATCGATAGGATATAACTACATGTCCATCAGTAGGTCAAATGAAAATGATCCACTTGTAGGATATATGTGAAAACTACCACTTCCGGCAATAGAATATGAATATCCTTCAACGCCAGCCTCCTGCGACTTCGATGTGGAATAGATATGGTACACATCCTTCACCTCCGAATAGATGAGACTTAAATGATACTATCTTTCAACGAAAGTCTCTTCCGACTTGAACTCAACATATATAGGGTGCACATTCTTCAACTCATAATAGATGCTACTTAAATGCAAATTTCTTTCAACACAAGTCTCCTCCGACTTGAATGAAAAATAGATAGGGTGCAGATCCTTCACCTCCAAATAAATTTGACTGAAATGCAAATATCTTTCAACGCAAGTCTCCTCCGACTTGAATGCGGAATAGATAGGGTGCACATCCTTCACCTCCAAATATCTTTCAATGCAACACTCATTCGACTTGAACGCGGAATAGATAGGGTGCACATTCTTCCTCTCTGAATATATGTAACTTAAATGCAATGGCCTTCTTGGCGAAAGCAAATTTAATGGTCCTCTTGGGAAATGAAAAATGCAATGGCCCTCTTGGCAAACAAAATATGTAATGGCCCTCTCGGCAAATGAGAAATGCAATGGCCCTCTCGGCAAATGAAAAATAATATGACCCTCTTGGCAAATAAAAAAAACAATGGCCATCTCGGCAAATGGAAAATTCAAATAATAATTTACTCTGTGATTATCCACTATAACGAGGTGGATGGCCGATTAGTCCAAGCTCTGGACTCATTTAGGGCTGTGTTTTGATAGAATTACTGTCCTCAAATGCCTAATTTATGCTACAAACTGATGTTAATGCCTTGATTTTCAGGTATATGGATTTAGGAGTAAAGTAAGCATACTAACATGCAAAAAGGAACAAAACAAGTTGAAGAAATGAAGAAGGGTGAGCCTGAAGATCGCCAAGAGTACTTGGTGTGTCGCCGAGTTGCTAATCTCACCGCCTAAAGTTCCAGTGTGCGAAGCCCTGATGGAAGAAACCATGTTAGCGACGAAAAGGAGCAGTCAGTGAATCGTCGAGTTGTTCCGCGAAGCAATGATAGATCTCCCAAGGTTACACAACTCGAGGATGTTGCATGCTAAGGCAAAAAGGAGATGGGAGAGGTCAAAGGGTGGCTCACCGAGCCCGACTTACTTCACCGAGTGGCCCTTTCTGCATTATTTTCGGCGACTATAAATTACATTTTGAACATTAATGGAATTCACAATCCATTTTAGTCCATAACAGTTTTCTCTGAGGTTTCTAAGTAGACTTGAGGGTTTTGAGACTCAATTTGGAGATTTTGCAAGTGGGTTTCTAATTTTCTTAGAATTGGAGCATTGTAAAGCTTGAATTCCCTTTTCCCAATTGATGGCTAATCGATTCGGTATGGTTTTTATCTTTTTATGATGTTCGGCTAAAACCCCAATTCTTGGGGTGTAATCATGTGATTATGGGTTGAATTAGTATGTGGGTACTATTAATTTCTAGTTTAAATGCTATTTTGAAGTGGACTTCATCATTAATTGTGGTTTAATTTATGAATTGTAGTTGTTAATGCAGTTCTATTTTAGTGTTCTTGACTTGCTCGAGAGAGGTTTTAGAACAACAATTATTGATTAATGATTTGTATGTATTGGGTTGATATGGGTTCATCTCGAGAGAGTGAATCCTAAACCCAGTCCTATTCATCTTGGTTGAGAGAGAAGATGCATTAAGGTTTTTGGTTGTGCTTAATTTCTATGCTTGTTGATGTTCGAGAGAAATCACTTGAAGCGGAATAGTTGTTCAAGAGAAAGCTATTTCAATTATAGTCTAGCCTAGCCAGTGTTATTTAGTTGTTTACTAATATTTTCAATTAACCATATATCAAAATTCACCTATAATCGATCACATCCCGAGAATTTTCATTATTGTTATCTCATTACTATTTTAACGCTTTATAGTTGATAATTGCAAACCAAAAACCACATTTGACATTTGTGTCACCCTTTCATTTTATATGTCTTATTTTTGATAATATTCATTCCTATAGCTAGTTAGATCACACTTGTACTTCTTAATGGAATTTTGATCACGTACAACTCCCTTTGGAATTTGACCCTAACTCAATTGTTGTGTTTTGGACTGCTTAACGATCGTTTGCACCTAGAATTGGATGAGGAGTACTTGATACATTAATCAAAATGGCGTTGCTGCCGGGGAGTTGTGTTGTTTAAAATTCTTTTATTGAAGGTGAATTGTGATCTTTTTAGTTGTAGTTGAATCCATTTATTTATTTTTTTGGTTTTGTGTGGCTTGTTAAAAAACAGAGGAGGAAATGAGAGTTAATGGAAGTAAAGATAGACAATTGGGCCACCAAGATGATGTCGCCAACCTCAACTATGGCAATGACCCAGCCCAAATGGGTGGTGTTGGGGCAATTTGTTTGCCTCCAGCTGAAGAGAACATTGTGTTTTACATCACAAGCACTATGATTTAGCTCTTTAAACTGAAGTGTTTTTTTGGAGGGCTAGATCATGAGAATCCCTATGAGCATATAAGAAATTTTGTGATGTCTGTGGACCATTCTCATTCAACAACATATCTCAAGAATCGGTCCGGTTGAGGTTATTCCCATTTTCTCTGATGGGCGAAGCATGCAAGTGGTTGCCTGAGGTGCTAAGAGATTCTATCACTTCGTGGGACGAGCTTAGTACTGCATTCCAAGTGCGATTCTTTCCCCCTTCAAAGATGATGACTCTTCGGGACAACATCCAAGGATTCAAACGATTGGTAAGGGAGCCCATACATGAAATATGGTTGAGGTTTAAGAAGATGGTGCTGCAATGTCCAACTCATGGACTTCCTGATAATGTGTTGCTACAATATTTCTATAAAAGCCTTGATTCGGTAAACAAAGGAGTGGCTGATCAAATTTTTCCAGGTTGTTTAATGCAATAGCTTCCCAACTCCTTGATTGTGTGACCATGATAAACGGGGCATGGTACACTCAAGAAGACCAAGTCTCTCCTCTCACTTATAAATTAACAAATGAACAGATAAAAAAAGATCAAGAGAGAGAGCAGAACATGGTGAAAATGATGACACAGCTGGATATCTTGGGTAAGAATGTCATATGTACTGGTTCAATGAATGCAATTGTTGGTGGAGTGAACCCTGATGATGCATGGTTTGAAGCTCTAAACAATGAGAAAGTGCAATTCTTAGCCAACCAAAGAGGAGGTTATCATGCTAATTACCCAAGGTCGGGTGGAAAACAAGGATGGAATAGACATGAGGGCTGGAGAGACAGTGCCACAGAATGGTGTGATCGTAACACCACTTAGAAGGATAGAGAAGAGGAGAATGATAGGTATGTTCCTCCCCATGAGCGTCAAAGCCCAAAGATTCTAAGGGTGGATGGAATGAAGATATGCTCTAACGCATTTTCACAAAAGTTAAAGGGTTGGATAAAGTGTTGATGGAAATGAAGGACGATATACCGAATCTTAACGTGATGGTGACCTCTCATTTTGTCTCTATCAAGCAGTTAGAGACCCAAATGGGTCAAATTTCTTCACATATGAACCCAAGACAACAAAGGGGGTTGCCTAGTGATACTATGGAAAACCCCAAAAATAAATCTTGAATGGGTATTTGACTCATTCCACGACGTTAACGAAGGTGCTTCTTGGGAGGCAACTCAAGTTTTTATTGTTTTAAGTTTAATTTTGAATAAAGGGGTGTTGATTGGGTTGGTTGAAATATGGATTGTTTTTGATAATCTGCAGGTTGGTGAGCCAAAAAGTCCAGTCGGGAGTCAACGAAGAGGTCGGCTTGCCCGACTTGGACTGCCGTTGGATCCACAAAAATCTGAACTGGAAGTTTGTAAAACTCGACGGCTCAATGGCTGAATTATCGACTTGCCATATAAGTCGGCCAACCAGATTTTGATTTTTGCTCTTGATCTAGTGTTTACGTTTGGATTGCATTGCCATATAGCTTATAAAAATTTAAATGCGGCATTCGGGTTGTTTTCCAAACCCCGAACTGTTGATTAGTAGTTGTACTCGAATGCATTCGATAAATATGTATTGTTTTGTGTTTCAATTGTGATTGATGTGGTTCATTGCTTATTTAGTGTTTCGAAATTATGCCTAATTTCTTAAATTAATGACTTCCCGAGTTTCATGTGTTACAAGTAATCATAAATTGTTGGGTTGTGGTTATTTTTTGTGGGATCTAGTTGTGTGAACTCTGAGTAACCCCAAATTGAGCCAAATGACGTATTTTGCCCAATGATAGGGCGGTTGACATCATTATTAAGGGTAAAAGTCATCAAATGGCCAAAAATTGCCAAATCAGGGGAAGTCTAAATACCCTGGAGGCATGGGTCTTCTGGATCTTGTATGAATTTCATAATGTGTGTGTTTGATTTTGATTTTGGGGGTTGCGGCCTTCATTTTGAAAATTGGGATTAAAAATTGGCACGTTAGGCAGTTTGGCGAGCTGGGTAGAGCTTGTCAAATAGTTCGGTGGCTCGCCCGCATCCCCCTTGATTGCCATTAATTTCGTAATTTAGCTTAGTTAGAGTCTGTAACTTTCCACGAGAAGCATGAGCTCACCGAGTTCACTTGGCGAGTCGCAGAAAGGTCCCTTTGATCGCCCTTTGTGCGCCCCTAACCCCTAAAACACACTGTAATATTTGTTGGGCTAGTCTGAGCTAGCCGAGTGATATAGGCGATTCACCGAAGGGCCCTGCACATCACCGACGTGCTTTGTTTCTGAAATTTTTTCAAGCTAATCCTTTCGGTGATCTCGATCTGCCTTGACAAAGTGACTCGGCAACTCGCCGATTGATTCAATGAGTTTATCTCCAGCATTAATTCTGCACATTTTTCTTGAAATTGTTCTAACTCTTTCTAATGTGTTTTCCAGATATGGCTGGGACTAATTGGGATGAAAGTGGCATATCGCCCCGCAAACGAGCACTGGGCATCGTGATAAATGAGGGAGCTGCTGCTCCGAAAAAAAGGAAAGAAATCACCTTCAAAGGGACGCAAGGGAAAGGGAAAGAGCTCGTAGCTGAGAGACCGGAGCCAACTTCGACAGTGATGGGGATTCATTTGAGTCTCAGGCCTCATTCTTTGAGCATGAGGATGAGCAGTCACTACAGTCCCGGCGAGAAGAGATTCGTTCAAGGGATCATCCTAATCCATCAAGGATCCCGAAGTCTACCCCTCCTACTGATGATATAGTACCAGCTCCAACAAAGACGGTGGTTCCAGCACCACTAGTTAAGGGCTCTCCTCTACGGTTACTCAACGGTTAAAGGACGAGGGATTGAGGAACATCCTAGATGAGAAATGCTTATCTACGAATGAAGTGATAAACATGTACCCTATTGTGTGGGACACACTCTATTACAACCGGTTCGATATATTCACCAGTCCCCATAGCCTATACATTCCCACATGGGTCAGAGAGTTCTACAAAGCAAATGGTGATCTAGTACCCCAAGAGAAGAAGTAGGCTAGCGCCTTCAGGCCGATGGAGTCTGTCACGGTTCAGGGGAAGACAATGGGATGCAGTAGCAATCATATTAATGTTGTACTTAACAGACAACTGACGTCGAGCACGCATATGAGAGTATGGTCACCTCAAAGAAGTTAGATAACCTCAAGGGCTGGCTAGCTCCCCTCATTTATGATGCCACACCTGAGATGGATTGATGTCGGAGCCCCTATAGAGAACAAGGACTTTGAATATAGTAGCATGTTATTGGTTTTGGTTCATCAACAGTTCTATTATGCCCTCGCAGAATGAGTCCACCCTCCGCCACCCAAAGGCGGCCTGTCTCGGATCCATCATCACCAAGAAGCGACTCAACTTGGGACTGATTTTAGAGCAGGAGATGGCCATGAAGGCTAAATAGGGCAAGACTTCCGTGCCATTCCAGTGCTTATTATGGAGTTATGTCATTGGGCTGGAGTTCCTCATGAAAAGAAGAGGGATATCGAAGTCACTCCCATATCTGGCACATAAAGGTCGAGTACCCAAAGGATGTGGCAGATAGGAAGAGAAAAGCTATGCTAGATACATCTCCAAAGGTAGACATTAACTCATTACCAGCAGAGGCATCTTTGCCTACTCCGGCCTTCGGGCCTTCAGGTACATCCACCTCCACTCCTTTCTAGGCCCAGGTTCTTCTACTGCTTCAGGTACCACTACCTCTAGGCCTCTGATCACTCATGCCATACTCCTCCAGATGAAGCACCTAGCCCATACTGTCGATGTGCGGGCTTCCCAGCTAGAGACCGAGGTGCCCTAGATGATTGAGTGAGCCATCACAGCTACATTCACACCTCTCTAGGCTTCCATTGAGGCTCTCACTACAAGAGTACTTACTAGTGAGAGAGGACAAAGGGTGACTACCGAGGTTACAACTTGTAAAGCTGAGGTTTCTAAGCATAGGAAGGATGTGGACCATCATAAGTCCATAGACTTCACTTCACTATTTCGGTCAGTTTAGATATCCGAGGGTCTGAGTGCTCAGATTTAAGCCCGTGTTGAGGTACCTCTGACACATAAGAGATAATATTATGGAGGATGTTTTTGATGATGAGTTTGAGGCCGACACCGATGAGGAGCAGATTGAGGAACGAGGTGCTGTCGTATATGATGATTAGGCAAACCTAGAGGGTGGCATCATTGAGACTGCACGACAGAACTTCTCAAAGGATATTTCTATGGCAGAATCCAGTGGAGCTAGTGTTGATTCTACTCAACGCACTAATACCCAGACACAGAGTGTGATCCCAGACACTACTTCCCCGACAAATGGTGCGACTGTGTAGACAGGTCCATTCTTTACCTCCCTCTCTATCGTTTTTATTGATTGATGTTATTTTAGTTGCATTTAACGGTAACTGTCTTTCTTTTGTCTTTGGGGTGAGGTATTTCAATATCTACCTCCTGTGATTCTATTTTATTTGTGAATATTGGGTATTTTGAGCTATATATATGTTTTGATTTTTATCTCATGGATGGTTGAAATTGTGGCTCGTTGGATTTAATGGAATTGTTTTGACCTATTTTAAAATTATATGCCGCCGTTACTATTTGTGAATTTGGCTTGTGGTTGTTCTTGTGCAAATTTGAGTATCGGTTATGATCTACAATGATGACATGAATAGTGCTCTTAATTGAACTAAATGAATGTGCGGCTATAATGAGGCCAATGAAGTTGCATAGAAAATGTTTGAACTTTTAGCATCTCATGGTAACTAGCCGGTTATGGACTGAGACTCTTGTGATAAACATTGCACACTTGAGAAAGTGTGAAATCTTGTTTGATATTGGCCAATGTCTTGTGTGTTGAGATTATATTGAACAAATGTGTGATGACACCTAGAATTTTCCCCGTTGGTCTGATTGACTAAGTGATGCAAGCACTTGAAATGATCTTAGGCAACGAATTTGAAGATTGAAACAATTTCAAAATATAGATGAAGTAACTTATGAGATGTGAGAATCTTGCTTGAACTCTATTGAGCCTTATCCTTTTCTTGGAAGAAACTTGAACAATTATGATCCCTCTTTATCCATCTACCCTTAACTTCCATGAAGTGTGGTTTGTTTGAATAGCCAACTTAGGCCAAAAGCCTTAGTTAGGGGTGTGGTGAAAAGAGAACGAAAATCAAGAAGTGTGAGAAATTCCCCCTTTTGAGAATGGTTTTGAAAAAGATGGAACCCCTCCAAAAAAATAGATAAAAGAAGAAAAGAAAAAGAATGAAAAAGTTGTAAAATAAATTATGAAAATTTCAAAAGAAATGGGGTGTTCGGTAACTCATAGGAAGTTCAATACTGGATGGATTATTAGCATGTTTGAATTGTTAAAGAAATATAGGAATGTGATGTTCAAGCCACACTTCATGAAGGTGAAGCCAATGAGCCTAAATGACCATGCGTTGACACTCAGCCCCGTTACAAGCCATGAAAAGACCATTGTGATATTGAGTGAGCTGAAACAAATGTTCATTGGAAAATAATTGCAAAACTATGGGTGAAGTCATGTGTGTATTCATCCTTCTAAGTGTGAGAGTTGTATGTGATTTCGGACATCATATTGCTGAGAAAAAGTGTGTGAATATGGAATCATCTTTGTTGTGAGGGTATTTGAGTACCTGTGTTGAGCTTCAACTTACATTTGAAGCAAGTATTGTGAACTTGAGCATCTTTGATAATGGTGAGTCACAATTTGAATCTTTGAGTGCTCAATTGATCACTGCATGAGTAAGTTGAGTCTTGTTATGTGCATCCATGTCGAGTCTTATGTAGAACTATATGAGACATCCTTTTTGAACTGTTGAACTTGAGTTTTACTTGAGGATAAACAAAAGTTTAAGTTGGGGTAGTTGATGAGTACGAAATTTGGACTCATTTAGGGCTTTGTTTTGATATATTTAGTGTCATCAAATGCCTAATTAATGCTATAAACTGATGTTAATGCCTTGATTTTCAGGTATATGGATTAAGGAGCAAAGCAAAGACACTAACAGACAAAAAAACAAAACAAGATGAAGAAATGAAGAAAGGCGAGCCTGAAGATCGCCAAGAGTACTTGGCGTGTCACCGAGTGGCTAATCTCACCGCCTAAAGTTCTAGTGTGCCAAGCCCTGAAGGAAGAAACCAAGTTGGTGATGAAAAGGAGCAGTCGGTGAATCGCTGAGTTATTCTGCGAAGCAAAGATAGATCGCCCAAAGTTACATGGCACGAGGATGCTGAATACTAAGGCAAAAAGGCGATGGAAAAGGTTAAAGGGCATCTCACCGAGTGGTTCGGCGTGCCCGACTTACTTCACCGAGTGGCCCTTCGTGGCTTATTTTCGACGACTATAAATTACATTTTTAACATTAATTTAGTATCAAATTTTCAATCCATTTAGTCCAGAACAGTTTTCTCTGAAGTTTCTAATTAGACTTGGGGGTTTTAACACACAATTTGGAGATTTTGCAAGTGGGTTACTAATTTTCTTCTAATTGGAGCATTGTAAAGCTTGAATTCCTCTTACCCAGTTGATGGCTAATCGATTCGATAAGGGTTTTTATTTTTTTATTATGATTGGCTAAAACAACAATTCTTGGGGTGTGATCTTGTGATTATGGGTTGAATTAGTCTATGGGTATTATTAATTACTAGTTTAAATGCTATTTTGAAGTGGTTTTAATCATTAATTATGGTTTTATTTATGAATTGTAGTTGCAAATGCAGTTCTATTTTAGTGTTCTTGGCTTGCTCATGAGAGATGTTTTAAAACTAAAATTATTGATTAATGATTTATATGTATTGGGTTGATATGGTTTCAACTCGGGAGTGTGAATCCTAAACCCATTCCTACTTATCTTTCTTGAGAGAGAAGATGCATTACGGTTTTGGGTTGTTCTTAATTACTAGGCTTGTTGATGTTCGAGAGAAGTCTCTTGAAGCGGAATAGTTGTTCGAGAGAAATCTATTTCAATTTAGTCTAGCCTACCCACTGATATTTAGCTGTTTCTAGTATTTTCTAATACCCATATATCAAAATTCACCTATAATTGATCATATCCCGATAATTTATCTCCTCATTGGTATCTCATTTCTATTTTACTGCTTTTTAGTTTATAATTGCAAACTAAAAAGCCCCATTTGACATTCGTGTTACCCCTTTTATTTGATGTGTCTTTTTCCGATAATATTTATTCCTATAGCTAGTTAGATCACATTTGTACTTCTTAATGGAATTTTGAACACGTACCGCTCCCTATGTGATTCGACCCCAACTCAATTGTTGGGTTTTATAGTGATTAACGATCGTTTGCACCAAGAATTGGATGAGGTGTAATTGAAACGTTAATCAATGGCTCGATGATCGTCCATTGTAACAAGGTGGATGGCTCAATGATTATCTACTATAACGAGGTGTATTACTCGATGATCGTCCAATAGTAATGATGTGGATGACTCGATGATTGTCCACAGTAACGAATTGGATGGCTTGATGATTGTCCTTTGTAACTAGGTGGATGACTCGATGATTGTCCATTGTAATGAGGTGGATGGCTCGATAATTTTCCAACTGTAACGAAGTAGATGGCTCGATGATTGTCCATTGTAACAAGATGGATGACTAGATTATTGTCCAACAGTATCGAGGTGGATGACTTGATTATTGTCTCGTGTAACGAAGTGGATGACTCGATGATTGTCCATTGTAATGAAGTGGATAACTTGATGATTCTCTACTGTAATGGGTTGGCTGGATCGATGATTGTCCACTGTAACGAGGTGAATGTCTCGATGATTGTCAATTGTAACGAGGTGGATTGCCTAATGATTATCCACTATAACGAGGTCATCTTCTCAAAGCATCACATATCCTCCATTTCAACTGCTACAAGATTTTCTCCGAGGTAAGTCTCTAACCTTCTACTCATCTTGAGCTAAATTAGTCTATAGATCTGGAGAACTTCATGTTTTTCGGCTTCTACCTTTATCTTCTGTACGCAAACTTGACTCCGGAGATTGAATCTATGGAGATCGCCTCCCAATCTTATAAGATAACCTTTTTGGTTCCATTTTTAGTTTTTGTGCTGCTGTAAATTCTGTAGTTAAGACTTGATAAGCATTATATATGAATTAGAATTCCTTTTCCCTAGTTTAATCTTTGATGGATTGAATCCCTTAAAAAGATTAATACCACCATCTATATTTTAGACCTTTGAATTAGACAACTAACTCAATTTTGCTTAAACTTATGGGACTGCAAAACCTTTTAGAGAAATTGGATTTGTGGAGGAAGCACATATGAACTAACAGCATTGGAATGCACCACTAACAACTTTTGATCCCTATGTTATGCCACTTGGGACACATCCATGCTCTCACCAGGTGCCTGATACTATTTATCATCCGAAATAGCTTCAAACTTTAAAAGTTTGTTACAGTAATGCTTCGATTCTAAACTCCTGTGTGCTTTTCTTCGAATACTTGTATATTTGACTACTATTTGGTAATTGACATGTGAGAATATAATTAACACTCGGAGAGTCTCTTGGCTGTTGTTGGGACTTCCTGAAATGAATTGAATTCGTAAGTACCTACAAAAACAAAAACTAGGTTATCGGAAAAATCAAAAAGAGTATTTCCCTCCCTGAATGAGTGTTGTACTCTTACTGATATAGTATTATTGATTCTATTCATTTAGTGGACTTCTATTTTCACACTACAGGGTGAATTCAGCTCTCCATTAAGAATATTAACCATCGACAAATAATCATTCTCTATAATACTCTAATGAAAATGTTTATCTAAACAGTATTGCAGACCCCTCTAATAGTAATTGCCTCAGCCACCAACTTAGAAGAATCAGCCAAATTCATGTCGTTAGCCCCTACTAGGTTACCATTATGATCTCTCACAAAGAAAGCAGCTGAACTAGGACTAGGATTACCCTTGGAAGCACCATCAGTGTTATATTTTAACCATCCAGAAAGAGAACGATACCATTAAACAATTTTGTGACGAAAGCATGGCCTGTAGCTATTAAGTTGAGCAACTATCAAAGGCCAAGTTTATAGACTATTCATAACACAATCAAACCTCAATTTCCAAACTTATAAATGTGAGAATTAATTTTTGAGATGGTCATGCCTCTAGAATATGAGCCTCCATGAAATATTGTGTTTCTCCTCTTAACAAAAACTCATGATTTGGAATGGACTGATACACCTATTTTAGTCTGTAGTTCCCATGAGTCTCCCACCATTTTTTAGAAGTCTGTCTCACCTGTATTAGAGGTCTTGTGATCCTTGCTGCCCGATCGTAGTACCTCCACACACTAGAGGCCAATTCACCTTGTAAGAAAAGGTGTTAAATAGTTTGTCTAGCACAATTTGAGCAACAAGTATAAAGTATAGAAATATTAGGATTTCAATATGTTTAAAAGTTGAACCTTTCCCCCAAATATGTTTAAAAGAGTCTTCTGGTGTAGCCATGTTTCTTAAAATTTCCCAGGCACTATTAATTGATATGATGTTACGTACTTTTTTGCTTACTAATCATCATAATCAAGTTTAAATGCTTTCTTATATTTATTAATTTAATTTAGAATACTAGTACGAGAATTTTTTGTCTAAATTATGTATAAGTTTAGTTAATTACCCATTAATGTGAAAAGATGGACAAATAATTGTCCCCGACTTATTGCAGTAATTTTGTTCAAGTTTTACGATCTAGGGAATGTGTGAGTAATAAATCATCTTAATAAGGTCGCAACTTACCGTCTTTATCTAATCCCATTAAAAAACTATACATCTTATTATAATGAATGAGAACAACTTACCAAGAACATTTTTTTAAAAAAAAAAACTAAAGAAGTTGTTGCATGTATATTGATAAAAATAAAATATTGGTCCAAGGTCCAAAAATATATCAAATGGAATAGGCCCAAAAACTAGGCCAACTAGATTAGGAAAAAAAATGAAATCATATTAGAATAGATTTCAACGGGTGTCTTTGCATATTCTTTCTTCCTATGGTCTCGCCGGAACTCAGACTTGCATCTCTAGAGACTTTTTTGTCCCTTAACTTGATCCACTCAGTTTCCATATTTTTCCTTCAAACTCTTTCTGGCTATCTATCTCTAATATACTTCTCTGTCGATCACATTTTCTTTTCCTCCCTTATAAGATTAATACCACCATCTTTCGAATAGAAAATATAACAAACATAAACTACATGGTTAAATTTCTCCATTTATTGATATAACTAAACAGATGTGACCAATTATAAATTTGGATTTCCATAATCCTATATTTACAATCGACGTCTATTTTCCTTCTCTTATAAGATATAAAAACCTAAAGCAGGAAATGTCATTTACAAAACTTCACTTATTAATTGCATTTTCTTCTACAAAGAAATCAACAAACTATCTTCTCTCTTTCTTCTTTGTCGAAACTTAGTCTAATAATTTTATTGGTGTTGAGTAGTTTTCTAGAGTTTTAATAATGGCGCCGAGAAAACACCATCAAATAGTTTTTTATGGGTGGGTAATCTTACCCTTGACATTATCGATGCTGCCCCTAATGTCTATGTTCCAGAACTTTGGTTCGCTTGATAGTGTAACGACATCTACCTCTCGTGGTTTTGAATTTATCAATTTTAGAAATATCAATGACTCCAAGAAGTCTAAAGACGCGCTGCAAGGATTCTTCTTTCATGGAAAGTCTTTGAGGATCGAATTTGCTAAGCTGGTTTAGATATAAAAAAAATAGAAACCGGCTTAGCGAATTTGATCCTAAGAGGATTATCATGAAAGAAGGATTCTTGGAGTGCATATTTAGACTCCTTGGAGTCGTTGATATTTCTAAAATTGATGAAATTGAACCCGGGAGAGGTATATGTGGTTGCTCTATCAACCGGGCCAAAGTTCTAGGTTAGAGACATTAGTTCATAATCGGTAACCTCATGGGTAATATTAACGACCCATTGAAGATTGTATGATTGTGTTTCTCCCGGTGCCATAAAGAAAACCCTAGAAAATTAGTTAACACAAACAAATCTATCAAACTGAGATTTGGGAAAATGGGAAAAGAAAGAAAATAAGTCGTTGATTGCAGCGGAAAAGAAAAGGAAATTATGTAAGTGAAGTATTGTAAATGTCGTTTCCTTCTTTGGGTTTTCACATTTTAGAGGAGAAGGATAATTCACAATAGGCATCTGTTGTAGATATAGGACTATGTGAATCCAAAGATATAACTGGTCACAACTGCTCTAGTTATATCAATAAATGGATAAATTTAACTCTATCATTTATGTTTGCTTTCTTTTCTATCAAAGACATTTGTTTCATGGTAAGTTGTTCTATTTTATATATATATATATATATATAATGAGATATGTTCTTTGACTTTTTTTTGTTTTATAAAGCATTGTGTCATGACCCACCACCACATCATGCCATGTAAGAACCACTTGGCATAATGATACCAATTTGGAAGAATAAGTATGCTAGCATTTATGGGAAGATTCTAGATCTGTGAAGAAATTCTTGCAAAGACTCAAGACTATCTAGGAAGAATTCTTTAAAAGCCTTAGAATATTTAGGCATGTATAGAATTCTAGAAGAATGGTTTATTTTAAAATATCTAGGGACTTATGTACCAATTATAAGTTGAAATTTAGCCTCTAGGTTAGTAGTATATATACAGGAGCATCCATTTCTAAATTAACCAAGGAAATGCAAGCAATCTTCCAAGCAATATGAATGTCTCCTTATAAACACTCTTGTGGCCTTCTTCATTATCTTAGTGATCTATATTTTAAAAGGCTTACTTGAACTTACAAGATCGTGAAATAATTATTAATTAAATTGTCGAGGGCTGCACGGAGTACTTATTTAAAGTCTAAGTCTATGAAAAAGTGGTATTAGAGTAAAGTTTGATACAAGGGAAATGGAAAATTAGAGAGACATTAACGTTGCTAGAAGCACCAACTTCAGGTACGATGGTGGAATGAAGCCCCAAAAAGGGAGGAAGTATTTTCAGAAGAATGAAGAATTGTTGTTGGACCTATAACAAGTGATGAACTAACATCCCACTCACCTTTGTCCACTGAGGCTAGTGATGATGAACGTGGGGAGCATCCTATAGACATTACTCATTGAATAGAGTAGACTTCGAGTGTTGATACGGTAAGGCAGACTTTGGAAATTGTAGGAACGCAATTGAACGGGGTGGATTATAAGTTCAAGACTCCTATGGACTTTACCCTTGAGGAGAATGATAATATCCGCACATAATTAGAGGCGTGTAAGCATGCATTATATGAGATGAAGGAAATCATCACTTACTTTGAGTGTCGGCTCAAGAATGCATTAAGAACCATCAAAACCATGAATGCGGAGATTGAAACGCTCAAGGAATGAATTGAAAATGGAGGATATGTGACTTCTAATGGAGATAGGGAGGATAAGACTGAGGCTCCCAAGCCACTGATGTTCAAAGGCGCTTGAGAAACCCAAGAGGTAGAGAATTTCCTTTGGAATTTGGAGAATTACTCCAAGTGCAACAAAGTGAAGAGCGAAGAGAACAATATCAACAATGTTGTATTGTACCTCTCGCAGATGGACATGCTTTAATGGAAGCGAAAGGAGTCCAAGATAGGAAAGGGACTTTTCACCATCAAAACAAGGGAGAAACTCCAAGTACATTTAAAGAAGACTTACTTCCCCAACAACGTAATCTGTGAGGCAAAGCACAAGTTTAGGGAGTTGAAGCAGATATGTAAAATACGAGCATATGTGAAGGAGTTCACCACTCTTAAGATTCCTAACCTCACGGTTAAAGATATGTTGTTTCACATCAGGGATGGGCTAAACAATTGGGTTAGAATGGAGTTGGAGCGCCAAAAGGTTAGGACTATTGATGAAGCCATCACGTAGTCCAAAGCTTTGATAGATTTAAGAATGACAAGGGAAGAGGAGAAGAGATGAGAGATAGTAATGACCAAGGCGAGTGTTATCATGGTTAAAGTGGGGAGAAACAACCACATCCCAAGAATCATGACACCTATAAGTCTGATAGCAAGAAGTTTGGATGTCAAAGTCATTCTAATAAGAAGACATGAACTACACAAGGAAATTGTTGCTACATATACGATGAGCCGCATGACTATGAGAGATGCCCTGGACTAAAGAACCTTAGTGCCATATTACGGGGATGGAAGGAGAAATATTCATAAGAACCAGGGAATGGTTAAGACACAACATAGTTGGACCAATTGAATTATGCAGAGCTATCACAAAGCAATTAGAGAAGGCGAAAGAATATGGTGCACAATATGTAAACATCATGATCGATGGATGAGCCGCTCGTGCTATGGTCGACATAGGTGCAGAGTCCAACATCAAGTCAAAGAATGCAATAAAAAAGTTGGGGTTGAGATACAATCCAAGTAATACCCACCTCAAGACAGTAATACACCACCGACTTTCGTGTATGGAATTTCTCATGGAGTATGCATTACGCTAGGCATGTGGAAAGGTAAAACACACTTTACTGCCACTCCTTTAGAGATCTTTGACATAATTATGATGAAATAGTTCTTCTAGAAATGTCACACGATGATCGATCCTCGCCTCCAATGACTCTTTGTCATGGATCAAGAAGGATCATGTATGGTTCCCCTGATTAAGACACGAAAGATAGAAGGAAGAGCTCATCTGCCATGCAGCACATAATGGATCTTAAGAAGGGGGAGTGATCAAAACCACCATTGAGAGTGCGACTAAAAATATAGTGGTAAAGTGACATTGCCACCATGTATAGAGAAAGTTGTTAAAGAGAATAAAGATGTAAGGTCTGAGGGGTTACATAATGGCATTGATCAAGTCAATGTTCTACTGGCCCTTTATGCGAGAAGAGAACATTTATTGTTCATACAACAATAATACACCACGATCGTCACAATATTAGGTAGGGGAGACTGCCATGACTCACCGCCTCATCTTGCCACATAAGCACCACATGGCATATAATTATCCATCTGGAAGCATAAGTATTCTAGAATATATGGAAAGATTCTAGAGCCATGAAGAACTTCTTGGAAAGACTCAAGAATATCTTGGAAGAATTCTTAAAAAGCCTTAGAATATTCTAGGCATGTAGAGAATTCTATAAGATGGGTTTGTTTGTAAATGTTTAGGGACTCATGTAGCAAATATGATTTACCCTTTATCCCCTAAGTTAGTAGTATAAATAGAGATGCATCCATTTGTAAATAAACCAAGAAAAAGAAAGCAATCTTCATAGCAATACAAAAGTCTTATTACAAACTCTCTTGTGTCTTTCATCATTTTCTTAGCGATATAAGTTTGAAAAGTCTTACTTGAGCTTACAAGATTGTAAAAGAATTGCGAGGAAGTTGTTGAGTACCGCATGAAGTGTATAGTTAAAGTCTAAATCCTTGACAAATTGATGTACATTTTGGCAATTTATATGTTGGCCACTGGTTAAAAGAGGCAAAACTTAACTACCACTATCACAACTCAAATTCAAAGATCATGATTGAGCTTTCGTGAGAAATTAATCATATCAAGTGAACCAATATTCATTTTAGTCAAGTACAAAATATTAATTAAACAAGAGATTCCAAATAATCATTATAACCAAGCGACAAACAATTCAACCAACTAAAATATCCACAACCATCATCAACATTTGCAACATCAGTCCTGTAAAAAGAAGAACAAAATGTTAAACCTGAAAACAACATCTGAATAATTTTAGTCAACTTAAATAACCCCGTTTTGGCTGAGTAGTTGACAAATATCAGGCCTAGAAAAACCAATATCAGCACTTCAATGTAGCGGACAATCAATACAAAATAGTTAACTTATATAAGAATTATATACATTGTTCTTATAATAAGAAATATCAAATATGCATATATTTTTTCCTAATCATAATGCCAAGCCACATATAGTAATGACCAAAATGGTTCTATCCAAGAGAAATTCTTGAATCATTGTTATTTGCATTATTGAATACAACATGACCTGTAGGAAAATTGCTTCCAAATGGACCTACACGATATTGTTCATCCAACACAGGACCTCGATCATTTTTTCTTTTATGAGGATAAAAACTATCATCTGACTCATCAATCCTATATCTATTAGCTGCAACTTTAAGTTGGCTAGAATCAATAGTTATTATTTTTGAAATAACATGTGAAAGCAACCTTGCATTCTTAAAGGTTTAGTTGAGATGTTAGGACCATAACATGGCAAACATCCAGATACATTTGAGGCCAACATATATGGATGTTTGCCACGCTATGATTCTGACATCCCAGCTAGACCTTTGAGTGTGCAAAGAAGGTTTAACAATGTATTTCAAGACCAGTAATTACTGGTTCTGGCCAACTTCGAAGGGAAACTGCAAGATCGAGGATCGAATAGGAAAATGATAGCTCTTATCCTCAAAAAAGAACAACTGATTGAGATCCTGTGTTGGATGAACAATATGGTTTGGGTTTATTTGGTAGAAATGTTCCTTCAGGTATTGTAACAGTCAGTAAAGAAAACAATGGTGATGCAAGAATTTCTCCAGGACAACACTATTCTGGCCATGACTATATATGGTATGATATTATCACCATGAATGGAACATTTGAGTGTCGTGTTATCTATGTTCCTATCGGGGAAAGTATACAATCTGAGATATATGTATGAGTTAACAAAAAATATACATGTTTGATCTTTCTTTGGATTAGCAGAGTATAAATAATTCTTATAAAATTTAACTATTTTGTATGGATCTTGTTAGCTACATTCAAGTGCTGAAACTTCTCTTTTTGAATCCCCGATGTAATCAATTGCTCAACCGAAACGGGGTTAGAGAATTTGACTAAATACTATTCAGAGGTTGCTTCCAGGTTAACCATTGTACTCTTCTTGCCTAATACTGACAAAGATTTTTCCTCATTGATAGATTTTTTGAGGTAGTTGAGTTCAAAGAGATCGCGTTAGGGTTGTGAAACTTGGTGATTGAACCAACATGTTCTTGATGGCCCTGTCATTAGAAAGGTTAAGAAAGTTTATGGTCCGGCATGTCCTTATGGTGTTGTTCTAAAGTTTGCACCTAGTGGCACATCCTTACCACCAGAGTTTTATCTACCTCGATACGTGATGCACAAGAGATAACATCCTCTCAGGTTTCCCATGCAAGGTCCTTTTTAACAAATTACCTTATTACATGTTTAAGTAATTTTCAGCCATTAACTAGTGTGAAAGGAACTGAACTACCGTCTACTAGTATGCCCTCATAGGATGTTATTGTTGCACCACAATATAGGAGATATGTTGAAAGGTAACTTTATCTTGGAAGACATGAATATGTTGGGATAGCTCATGGCAGCAGATGTTTTAGTGGTGTTATGTATTGAATTCAATTTTCTCTTGGTTTAACTTTTTGTTGTCTCTCTTTTCTTTTTGTTTCCTTAATTCTTGTTTAACCACTTAGCATTTCAGACTCATTGGTTTGATTAATCATCACAATGTGTAGGACTTATTAAAGAGAAAATGCCCCCACTAGGAATTTCTATGATCTTAGGGCTCATGGCCTCTTAATAAGGGTGAAAGAAATCCATCCATCCCTTAAACAAATGAATTATAATTGCTGGAAATTTGAAAATTCTTTGGCAGTCCTCAAATATCTTGAGGTGAAATTATATTTTGATTTTTTTATACACCAAAAAAAATTATTTGGAAGAATGAATACCGAACCCAAGAAGGGCTGCCCCACGTATCTCACCGAGATGAGAATCAAGTGTGCGTAGTTCATGCAGATATGACCCTAAAATATGCACAAACAATTTTTTTTTACTTTTTGGAAAATATAATATTGAACCCAAGAAGGGTTGCTACGTATCTTATTGATATTAGAATCAGGTATGGATAGATCGTTCAGATACAACATAAAATAATTTCAAGATTTAGACAAACTCGGATAAATTCTTATATCCTCTTAATTGTTGATCTTTGCATTGTCCGTTGAATGTGGTCTTTTTATAGTAACCACTAGTTGTTGCATTGTTTTTCGAATGTCTCTTCAAATTGTTTGTTCCCCCAATTATTCATAAAAACTATACTTTATTATCACCATTCCCGACTGTTTTCTGGGACGTTTCCATGCAAAAATATGAGAAATTGGTGAAAGGAGGGCCGACATGCAAGATACATAACGAAAAATATATGAGTGCAACATTATAGACAAAGACTCCCTAGATTTGTCTTTTTGACCGGATATTAATGTCTTGTGAACTCCAAAGACGAAAATTTCGTGAGTCCTCCTGTTACTTGCAATTACGGATGAGAAATGACCTTCAAATTATGACATAAATCAACATCCCGCTAAAAAAGGAAGAAAAAACCAAAATGTAAAAGTGTTACCTCGTGTTCATAATGGATAATACAAAATATCCATTATGATTTGAATGATGTATTAAACACACAAGCACTGTTTTGATTGAAGACACTCAGTTATATCACATGACATATAAACATTAATTGCGCGTTCTACACAAATATGTGACCCTTTTGTGTGTTTTAATGATGTATTACGTCATTTGACAACATTCCATTGCCCCCAATAACATTTTATACAAATTTTATGAATGAATCAATTAACCTTACAAAATGAGGAAAAATCGATACAAATAATCGGTCTCATGCAAGGGTACAATCCTAAACTAAGCCTTCATAAGAAGGCCCTTCTTTCTTTAATTTTTTGTCATTTTCAAATTTCAACACCTTTTACTTGGAATGGTAACCATTAAAGATCCTTCTTCAACTAGAGTAAGCTATTAAAATAAACACCCCACCCCAAGAGACTATAAATTGTCAAATTACGTATACATCCTTCTAATTTAAACACACAATTAAGATCGTCAGGTCATTTTGGAATAAAGGTGGTCATTGTAATGGGCCCAACACACCTTAGGTATTAGGTCGTCTTAGGTCAATGCACTAAATCAAGGATTGGGCATCGCTCTACACTAGTTTAATAAGAGAGGGCTTAATTTGAAGTGGATCGGTGACCCATGTGGACAACTAGGGCTAGGGAAGTTAGCAACCGTTGACCATCTAGTGGCTAACTACATTCCGCAAGGTACCCCAATAAATAATTAGGATAACAAATGTTTGCCGCCTGCATAATCGTCCATTAAGTAAGAAATAAAAAAGCCGAATGGCGGAAATATTTCATGATGCAATGCCAACATACATAAAATTAAAAAAATATTGAATAAATAACAACTACAATATACAAATAAAAAAAATACACAAGATATAATGAATAACACAATAAAAGAATGACTCCTCAATTTAAAAAGAACTCATAATGGTTAGAACCTCTATATCCCCAGATGAGTTGGCATTCTATTTGCATCCCTACTTTAAAGGAGTTGCCACCTAATTTTAGGAACATTTTGGAAACCAATAAATTAATTAGCATTAAAGAATGTCTATGAAACCAATAAAGTCTAGGTAAGGGGTTCAAGTTATTATGAAGCGAAGGTATTAGGAACCCTTCGAAATTCACAATTGTGGGTCCTGACTGAATTCATTTTTTAAAATTGAGGAGGAGATAAAAAATAATATACAATTATAATAAACATGTTATATACAAAATTAATAAAATAGAACAATAATATAAGACACGACCTAAAGTTTGCCTAACATCGATATAAACAATATAATTCGAATTTCATTCGAATAGCTTCAATGGGAAGCAACTCTGCCTACCTATAGAGACACTTAGTAAAAGTGTTAGTACTAAATAAATATGAATAAAAAAATGAATTAAATAATAACTTCAAAATAAAACTTGTCTTATTATCATGGGAGGCATCGGATATTGACTGTAATTTCTTAATCGGCCAATTTATTTATTGGTTAATACTAAACATAATAAAAACTAAATAATCGAAATAGAAACAAACTCTTAGAGGAAAACTCAATGGCTATATCACATTTGCTAAAACAATCTCTAAATCAACAAAACTTATCCACTAAGGCACTAACTATACAAATAAATAATACTTAATGAAAAGGAAGAGACAAAAATAGTAATATTAAAACATCCAGTAAGTAATCACAATAGAGGTTACATGGTCAAACAGAACTTGAAAATTATACGCACATGCTTCAATTATGGCAAAGAAAGTAAAGCAATTTCGGGGCACCAACCTCAAAAGTAGACCAATATCAAGCGCACGCAAAGGATTTACCAAGAAAGAGAGATAATATCCAACTATGTTACAATTCCCACACACAAAATTGACAAGAAGTATGATCTAAAATGGCGGTGTAAAAATACAAGTGTCGAACAATGCAAAAATAAAGGAGAGTTTTGAATTTAAAACAGTTGGAAACCCTTTTGACCCTTCAGATCGTGTCTTGATCGATGATGTTACTTATGTTGCCGACACACTCGGCAATGCGCCAAATGGAAATTTTCCTAGCCGAAGTTACCAGATCTCCGACCTTTTGGTTTGTCAAAAACGTGATCCACATTGGGCTCGCCGAATGGTACTTGAGCTCTCCTAATTTCCTATTTCTCCCAAGTTTCAAATTTTCAACCTACACATCTAACAACCGTTATTCAAATAACAAAACATAAAAACTAAAAACTTGGGTTGCCTCCCAAGAAGATCCTTATTTAACGTCATGGCACGACAAAGAAACGGTGTCAAGCTTCGTTGTTTGGGTTATCCATTGTATCACTCGGTAAACCTCCTTTTGGTCTTGGACTTAAATGAGTCAAGATTTGACCCATTTGTGTTTCTAGTTGCTTAATTTATACTGAATATGATATAACCGTTTGGTTTAGAGAAGAGACTTTATCTTATATTTTTTTTACGACCTTGTCCAATCCTTACACTTTGTTGAGATTGCGTGCAAGCATATCTTCGGTGCGCAAATTTTGAGGTTTAGCCCTTGGCTTTTATGGCTTTTTATGCTCATGGAGAGTTACATATTGTTCTTTGTCGCCATCCCTCTCTCTCCAATTCGTACCACGGTCACACCATTTCCTATGTAGGTCTCGCCAACCTTCATCACGATCCCTGTTCTAACTTTGTTTGCCGCCTAGCCTTGGATAGCTCAGACGGAAACCAACTGCCTAATTTGCCAAGAAATGCACTTCTTCATTGTACATATCTTCAAAATGTGCTTCATAAGGGTTCACTCCACTAACTTCAACCGTATTCACACCCTTAGAACCACTTCCCATGACATGTTTCGTCAATAGGTCCATATGGGTCATCATCTAAGCCATGTTTTCATCCTACTCTTGGTTCTTTTACATTTATTCCTTTGTCATCCCAAAGCTTAAAGGCGAAGTCTGATGTTCCCTAGTGTACCAAGCACGATTGATTTTCTTCATATCATTAGGAGGAGTAGATGCTATGTCAAAGGGTTATTGAGTGATTCCTCCTCGAACAAGTTGGTATGCCACAACCTTGTAGACTGAATCGAGGCTTCGGTAGATGTATTGTTACAACACATTATTCTGTAGTCCGTGATTTGGACGTTGGAGCAAAAACTTCTGGAACCTCAACCATGTCTCATGAATAGGTTCACCATCCACTCACTTAAAGTTCTTAATATTATCCATCTACTTCACCATCTTCGAGGGAGGGAAAAACATTACATAAAATGCATCAGTGAGCTCCTCCTAAGCAGTGATTGATTCCCTTGGTAAATCGGCCAACCACTTTGTTGCATCCCCATTACAGAAAAGGGAAGCAAACGAAGTCGAACTTACTCCTTAGTGATGTTCTTGAAAGAGAACGACCCACACAAATCCACAAATTTTAGATGTTGTCATGAGGGTTGATCTTAGACATATTTATGCGCCTATTAACCAATTAATCTCAAATATCTAGCTAAGATTGAGAGAAAATTCCTAATCAAAATTGCAATTTTAGAGTCCATTAATTGTGTTTCCTCTAACCAATATGATTCGATGTTACAGGGTGTAAAGCAAGGAAAAGGAGCGAAAAAAGAACACCATGCATGAGGTCGGAGAATAGAATTCGAAGTTGCTAAGGAGAAATGACCAAGAAGCTGGAAAAATACATTGTGAGGGAGAACCTCCACGTCGCAGAGTTGAAGCCAGCATGTGGAAAATGAATTTTACAAAAAAAAGTGGAATGCGCAATGGAAGCGCGTCATGGAGTTGGCTCAAGCTATTCGTAATGTGCAGCGAGGGAACAGGTCCGCATCACGGACCAGGACTCCAGATTTGCACCATGTGTTTTATTTCAGACTATAAATAGTCAAGCTTTATTATTTTATCATTACTCAGTTTTTGAAAAATGGGAGAACACGATTTGAGCAACTTTACTGAGTATATGTAGGGTTTTTCTTCTACTCTTTCATTTTGGTGAACTCTTTTATGATCCTGGAACAGTATTTGATGATGATTCATAAGATGAGTAGCTAAATTCCTTTATTCTGGGTTGTATATATGATTAATAGCATAATAGCATTTATTTGTAGCACGAGATGGGTTTTCTAATGATATATGCTTACATTTTTGTCTAACTATTTTGATGATTGATCAACATTAAAATAAACTCGTTGTCCGCTCTTGAACTTAGAAGACGAATAGAGGAATATACCAAGGAATGTGAGAAGCGTGTTCATTCTAGGTAAAAATTTAGAGTGTTTCGTATATAGGATAGGATTATACATATATACATTCTTTGATTAATGTGCAAGATGATAGCTTAATGCTCCGCTATTGGTTCATGCCTATCCTCGCTCAACTATGTAGGTAGGCTGTAAATGGTTGTAGGAAATAAAAGGTCCGGAGATCATTATCGTAAAATAAACCTTGTGAATCAATAATGAGGTTAACCTTTCGAATCCTTGATAAGTTATTATTATGTTTGAAATCGATGCATGCTACAACCCTGAAATTTTTCCCAAATTGTGAAATCCATTATTTGTAAATGATTTAATTGTACAAAATTAATATTTGCAACTGATTAACATAGTTGATACAAACAAACTCTTGAAATCATCTGTCGCATAAGTAAATTTATTTTAGTTACAATAAAGTTAGTATTTGTTGATTTGAAGTCCTTTGTATTCAATAATCCGGCTTAAAAGAATCGTTGTACTACTTGAGCGACCACATACATTTGTGGGTGCTTCAGGACGCCACAAGTTTTTGGCGCCACTATCGGGGGCTTTCAAATTGGCATATATTTATTTTTTGCGTTTCTGAATTATTTTTACAAGTGTTGACAACTTGATCTTTGCTATTAATTTTACAGGTTGTGTCAAGATTTCACACTAGAAGACGACCATGACTTGGTAGAGCCTCTAGCTGAACCGGAGAGATTTGTTCGTTACTGGAGAAGGCTAAGAAGATTGTCTTCACCTACCATGTTCCTCTTGTCGCTAGTGAACCAGTAACCCAAGAAGAAAAAGAGGATCAAGACACACCTGCAGTGATGGCAGAAATGAAAGTGAGAGGCGTGGCAATCCCACGCACCACCAATGTCACTTCAAGTATTCAGAAACCTGCAGCTGGTGGGAGGTTTAAATTGAAGCAGAGTATGGTGCAACTATTGCACACAAATGAACAATTCACTAGTCTATCTCATAAGGACCCACAAGTGCATATTCAAAATTTCCTCGAGATTAGTGACATATACACTCAAACTGGAGTGAACTCTGATTATGTGAGGCTTACCCTATTCCTATTTTCTCTTCAAGGGGAAACAAAAAGATGGTTGAACTCTGAGACCACAAATTCCATAACATCTTGGGATGGTCTTTCCCGGAAGTTCATGATAAGGTTTTTTCCATCTGAAAAAATAGCCAAGTTGTGAAGCGATATATTAAGCTTTCGACAAAAAGGAGGAGAAAACTTGTACCATGTTTGGGACAGGTTTAAGTCCTTGTTGCTAAGTTTTCCACATCACCATCAAGCTAACAAAATGCTGGTCCACAACTTCGTTAAAGGGTTTGAACCAAGTAGGAAATTTTTACTTGATTCTACTGCAAATGGACAAGCATTGCAGAAGACATATGCTGAGCTGATTAAATTGCATAATAGAATTTCTCAAGGTAATCTCGAGTGGAATGGAGGAGGAGCTAAACTGGTCATACAAAATAATGTTGAAGTGATGGAAGTGGATGCAGTGACAACCTTAACTGCACAAATTACAGCAATGCACAATATGATGACTACACACTTCAGCAACATCTCACTAGAAAAACAGCGAGCTCAAGTTAATATGGTGTAGCAACCAGCAACACGGTGTGAAGTGCATGGAAGTGGAGATCATACTGTTGAGGTATGTGGAGCAAACCCAGATCTGTTAATTTTGTAGGTAATGCCCAGCGAGGAGGAAATCAAAATAATTATGGCAACACCTACAATCCAAGATGGCGTAACCACCCAAAGTTTTCATGGGCTGGTAATCAAAACCAAGACCAAGGACAGAACCAGTACAGGCCGTAAGGTGCTGGACAATATTACAATCATCAAGGCCATGGAAATCAGCAGGGTCATGGGAATCAACAATCTGCGAAGGAAGGTGATATGTGTGTGGAGGACATGCTAAAGCAAATCATGGGTGACCAAGCTAAGTTGGCAGCAGATGTCCAAAACAACCAACTAGCGACTTCAAATTTGGAGAAAAAATTTTGGGCAGTTCGGTAGTTCACAGAATTCTCAACCACAAGGGGGTTTGCCTGGAAATACTGGTCCAAACCCAAAACAGGTAAATGTTGCGAGTACCCATAGTGGTCGTCCATTAGAGGAGTTAACGCCAAACACAAAAGTTGCTGAAGAAAAATGAAAGCAGGTGGATAAAGATGAACCAAGTGAGACAAGGGTTAATGAGGAACCAAAAGCAAAACCACTTCCTCCTTTACCACATAAATTTAAAAAGTAGAAGGATGTGGGATTTTTTTGTAAGTTTATTGAACTACTTAAAAAATTACATTTTAACTTGCCTTCGATTTATGTGTTGCTGGGCATTCCTATGTATGCCAAATATATGAAAGATGTTGTGGCTAACAAGAGTAGATTGGCAAAGTATGCAACAGTGGCACTCTTTGAGGAGTGCAGTTCTAGGATCCCGAATAGGCTCCTAGCTAATTTGAAAGATCCAAGGAGTTCTACTGTGCAAATAAAAATTGGTAAGTGCATTAAATCAAGAGGGTGGTGTGATTTGGGCACGAGCATCAACTAGATTCCTACGCCCATGTTTCTTATGTTGGGACTAGGAAGACCCAAGTCCACAACTATAATGTTGCAATTAGTTGACCGCTCAGTATCAAGACCAAATGGAGTTATTGAAGATGTCTTAGTCCAAGTGGGGACTCTCATCTTCCAAGTATAATTTCTCATCTTGGATTTTGAGCCTGACCTAGTGGTCCCATTTATTTTGGGACTCCTATTCCTAAAAACCAGTGGTGCGTTAATTGATGTGGTTGCCGGTAGACTGACAATGAGATCTCATTACAAGGTATAGGTCTTTGATGTGTCCGAGGCAATAAATTTTCTTGCAATATATGAGGAGCTTCCATCAATTAAAGTCATTGATGAGGATACAACAACTAAATATGTTGAAGCCCGAGACCTTTTACAAAATTGTTTATCGGGAAAAATATTGAGGTGGACGCGGAAGCCAAAGAGATGGCTAGTATTCTAAATGTCCCAAATGTGAGTATGCTTCACAAGTTTTTGGATCCATTAAATAGAGTCTTGGGACAACCTCCCAAGCCATCGATTGAGAAAGTACCAAAGTTAGAGTTGAAAGCTCTCCCCTCCCATCTCATGTATGCATTTTTTGGTTCTAACGAATCGCTACCTGCAATTCCTTCTTCTGCTTTGTCTGAAGTACAAGTTGAGGCCTTTCTGAAAATATTGAGGAAGAGGAAAGAGGCGATAGGCTAGCAAATTGCTGACATACATGGCATCAACCCATCTTTATGCATGCATAAGATATTCGTGGAGGAGGGCCACAAGTCAAATGTACAACTTAAACGCAGATTGCACAATGAGGTGATTAAATTGCTGGATGCAGGTATTGTATACCCGATTTCAGACAACAAATGGGTTAGCCTAGTTCAGTGTGTGCCTGAAAAAGGAGGCATGATAGTGATCACCAATTAAAATAATGAGTAGTTTCAAACTAGGACAGTGATAGGGTGGCGAATATGAATGGATTAGAGGAAATTGATTAAGGCCACCAGGAAGGATCACTACCCCGTTTATTTTATTGATCAAAGGCTAGACGGGTTAGTTGGGCAAGAATATTATTATTTCCTGCATGGTTATTTAGGATATAACCACATCGTGATTGCACCAGAGGACCAGGAGAAAACTACAATCACCTGTCTGTATGGGACATATGGCTTCAAGTGAATGTCGTTTGGGCTATGCAATGCCCCAGCCACCTTCCAAATATGCACGATGTCCTTCTTTCATGATATGGTCAAAGATTTTGTAGAGATATCGATGGATGACTTGTCACTCTTTAGGGAGTCTTTTGATAGGTGTTTGGAGAATTTGGACAAGGTGCTAGCGAGATGTAACGAAACTAATCTCATCCTAAACTGGGAAAAATGTCATTTCCTAGTGAAGGAAGGGATTGTATTAGGCCATAAAGTGTCAAAACTTGGGCTAGATGTTGATCGTGCAAAAGTGGAAGTCATTGAAAAACTACCTCCCTAAGTCTGTGTTAAAGGGGTGAGATGTTTTTTGGGTCATGCTGGTTTCTTCAGGAGATTCCTACATGCCAAAGGTAGAACTTTCATATTAGCTTATAGGTAGCTAAGACCTATGTGGGAACATACTTATGGGATAAGGAGATTGCTTACGTGGAGGTTTCCATCTCACGAGATAGCCATATTGGGAACCCAACTACTAGCGTAAAGGAACCCATCTAATACTTATATCTGCTAAGTGTTAAGCATAATTCCCTTTAAGAGTTATGTTAAGTCTTTACTTAGATCCATATTCACAAGAGAATGCACTAGGCATTCAAGACAACATAATATCATAAGAGCTCAAATATTCATTTGGTGAGAATGTCCTTTCACCCTTTGAACCATCAACATATGAGTAAACCTTTAACATCTTACCAATATTTTGTTCATGAGCATGACCTTTCAATCAACACAACAAGCTTACCATAAACATATATACATACTTCATGCATAATTCCAGTGTAAGGATGTATGGAAGGGGGATCTTGCATCAAAACCACAACTACACAATAGATATAGAATCCTTACTATCTAAGTAAATCCTAATCTCCTGCATAATTCTTATAAAGAAGTATAACCCTCATACCTTTGCCCTTAAAGGGTCTTGAAATCACAATCAAACCAACCATATACAAATACTACATATTAGAGGAGGAATTCATGATTCAAAAGCTTAATTAACATAAACATATTCAATTGTCAAGTTCCCAACATCAATCAAGACATAACATAGTTCATACTTTAGGAAGAAGGGGAAATCATGGGTCTTAAATCATGGGTCTAACGGAGATTTTCATCAAAATCAAACAATACTACGTTATTCCAACCATAAATCATCATAATTAACCAAATCAATCCAACAAGTGAAATCATTTTAGAAGAAGACCCATGACATGAAATGAAAACCTAAGTTATTGGGGGATTGAAGTCTTGATAACATAATTTTGAAGGGGCTCATTTGGTGATAGTGTATAGACCCAAAAACGAACTATTGAAACTAGAGCCTAACGTGTGTGCGTGTGTGCGTTTGTGCATTTGTGTTTGTCATGAGTTTTGAAGTGGTTCAATGTAGTCCTGAATCTTGGTTAAGGGGTTTAGAGGTTAGACGTCAAGGTACGACTCCCCAAGGACCACCCTAACCGTCCTAGAGGAGGACCCTAAGTCTAAACCCCAAAGCTGCCCCAAATAAACTTTGTTGCCAAAATGAGGGTGACCTACGGAAGGGGTCCATGCCTCTTAGGTCCATCCACCCCCTATGGATGGCCTCCCTATGTCAAGACCCCTAAATGCACATCTCTGACCCAGATCACGGACCAACAGTATGGTCTGTGAGTTTAGGTCTCGTGGCTTACATTTGGTTTGTGATACGCTCAAATTACACCTCCCTAAAGAAGTATAAGCGATCATTATCAAGTAAAGAACCCAACTAGTAGGTTGGGGTCGATCCCATGAGGAAAATGGTTTAGACTTTACTTTAACCAACATTTATATTCAATTAGCCAAAGTACTTCCAGACACAAGAAATAAAAGGGGGAAATTTGTGAAACAAATTTTAAGAATTCAGTAAGTAACCAATAAACAAGAGTCAATTTCAGTTGTTCTGAAGATGAGAAAAATAACTAGTGTAGACGTGTTCCCCACAAGCTCATAACGCAGTAATCCTAGTAATCGCAATCCTTTCCTAGTGTGTTACATACAAAGTGATAAGTTAGGTATCTCTAAATCCTTGATTCGGCATCTAGAGAATTTCACCCCGCACCTTGATCCGGTTACGTGTGTATAATTTACTAACCCTTACCTTTACCTCATATTAGACGTCATAATCGACGTTTGGCTTAGTTATTACTTCGCACCAATCGACACTAGCCTATTAGATAGTATCACACTAAATCTATGCTGATAATTCTTTTCTTGTTGATTACCTCCTTGATCCGGCAAGTAGAAACAAGACAAGGTCTAACGCGTGCACTCGTTAAAAAGACTTTTAAACGAAAGAATTATCAATGCATGCAAAACACTATTCAAGAATTACTTCTGTACTACTCATACCTTGTTAATCGCTCATGGTTCCCACAACCCTAGTTGTGAAGTTTAGTTACCCATAATAGCAAGAACACAATTCATAATATTAGATGAAGAAATCATGAACTTACGTAACGAGAATAATAAACCCAGAATTTCAACTTGAATTGCAAAGCCAAAATCTTCAAAACGAATGTAGAAAATCAATAATTGCTAGGGTTGCAACTTAATCTCCAAAGTCACAAAAGTAAAACTAGAATAATAATGTCTAACCCCAAAAACGAGGTTTACATGCCCTATTTATAGAAAACAAATCCTAAATTAAAAGGGAAACAAACTAAGGAAAGTTTTGTTCAGGTACGCGTCTTCAATCCACGAGACCGACTTACGGACCGTCGATGGATCTACGGTCCGTAAGTCTTTTCCGTCAATCGGGACTTAGAAAATATTTCAGCTTCAAAAAGTCAGCTTCTCTGAAGCAAACGACGGACCAGCAGTACGGACCGTAGATTGATCTACAGTCCGTAAATCCCCTACGTAGCTCCATACTTAGAATCTTCAAAAATCAGGTACTGAACCCTCGCAGTATCACTCTACGGATCAACAGTACAGTCCGTAGATCAATCTACAGACCGTCAATGGGCACCGTGGTTCCACACTTGGTCAGATTTCCCTGATTTTTCCTAAGTACCATCCCTGCTGATCTACGGTCATCACCTACGGACCGTGAATGGACCTAGGGTCCATAGATCACCTCCGTGAATGCCATGTTTCTGCATTTCTTTCAGCTGTCTCTATACTTCTGCGTATGAACATCTTTCCTATAAAACATGATAAAAACACATAAAAACCAATATAAAAAGGCCCTAGACACACACAACTTGTAAGTGAAATGTATTAGAAATACCGTAAACTCACGGTATATCAACACCCTCAACTTAAATTCGTTGTTTGTCCTCAAGCGACGCACTACGACTCTAAACGACACTTGTATAGAAGCAACCATTTCAGGCCCCAAGCAATCACATGGCTCTCTACCTCCATCACTTTTCAAATGCAACTTCGTTCTCTTAGACTCGACAAGCTAATCGATGCAGACCAGATCATGACACAGATCAACCAACTGACACACAACAGACATCTTCTTACTGTCACCAAGGTACCAACTTTTCGACAATGTAACTAGTGCCCTTACTTCAAACGAAATCCCCTTTTCACAAAAATTGAATGTCCTTCATGGTGTAAGGATTTATTCAACACTCACGCTCAGAAGTAATTTCAAATACAGTTAGTGCTTACTGCCATAAGATTGCCCTTATTTTCGTTGCTTAGACTCTCCAAACTAGACTCTAGAATCACTATAGGACTTTATTGTCTTGTAACGTAGGCTCGGGGTCAGGTGTGGTACATTTGGGTACTGCTTAGTGACTTTCTGCCCTCCTTGACATTACACTAGGCTTTTAACCTCTTTTTGCCCTATTTTTGTCATACCATCACTTTACCTTCTTTCCCTTAATTTTCTTCAACCACGGATGTGACTTTAGACTTTGTAGTTCATTTTACTTTTATTTTACCTTTTTCTTTCAACAAGTCCATTCCTCACCTCTTTTTTTTTTCTTTTTTTTTTTGTCATCACTCTTTTCATACCCATTTTTCTTTCAGTTTCCTCTTTCATAGCCACCCTCAACTTATGGAATTTCCGTTAGTTGAGGTGCACAATACCCGATTTCAAGTTAGGGTCAAGATTGAAGTTACTTTTTACATTAGCCACCCATAACTTAGGCTTTTGGCCTAAGTCAAAGTGCACATATCCAAGGAGGGACCGGGGCCAACATAGTAGATTATGGGAAAGTGAGTTCAGGGTTTTTTTGAAAGAAATGGTTTTAATTTTTTTAGGCTCAAATTATTTGGATCAAAGGGAGCATTTAATTCATTTGGTTGGATCCTTCTTTTAGGCGATTTGTGGATTTTTCAGAACAATGACCTATGATCACTTTCTATCCTCTAGATTGAATTGTCTTAGCAGGACTAATCGGGCAAGTTCTAGTTTTGCACAAAACTGTTTGAACAGTCAATGATTCTCACCCACTCTTGGCACATAGTTTCATTATCAGATTATCAGATTACCCAGTTCAAGTTTAAGGTCTAGTCATGCCATCAAGTCGATTGTTACTATGTCATACTCAGAGCCAACACAATCAACTAATCGTAGCCTACTTCTAGCATACATCCCAAAATCTGACGGGTATCATTTTTCATAAGCCATCATGTTTCATTATGTATCATGTTTCTACACATACAATCCTAAGACATGCCGGTTCAACAAAAATTAAACAGTCTCTTGGGGAAAAAGAACAGAGGCAAGAAAACCCCAAGAGAGGATTCATGAGTTAGGTTATTCAGACTTCACCCTATCACTCACAATCCATTTACCTCACCCCAACAAAAATAGATGCAATTGTCCACAATGCATACAGAAACAGTAAAAGAAAATGGATTTGGGTGAAGCAAATCTGTGGCACAAAGCACCGGCGAATCATCAACAAGTAGGGGGATCTGGTTTCCTGGAGCCCGCTAGAACAGTGGTGGTGGCACCCTCAGTAGTGCCCACATCTGCAATCATAGCACTCTTAGTAGTGCGCTCTATCAATCTCACCGCAACATCAGTGGTGCTCACAACGTCCCTCAAAATAGGCTGAACCTCTGCAACTGGGGCAGAGCTCGATGCCCCTGCAGCTCTCTCACGCACCCTCTGCTGGTGCAACTCTTCGTCTGCAATAGAAGCCCTCCTAGCCTTCTTTTCTTGCCGATGCTGTCTTTTCTCAGCTTTCTCTTCCTCCGTGCGATGAGAGCGGTGCCGCTTGCCCTTGGCATGTGTCGGTGCAGGCCCCTCCTCGGTGGTCCCACTGAATAGAGCCTCTAGCACTGTATCATTAGCCAGTGCAGTAAGAGCAGCCTGAGTCTCAACTAAAGGTGCAGCAAGAAGGGTATCAACGTCAGTCCGGAGGGTGGCTAAGTCAGCCTGCCAAGCAGATAGGTCTATGCCCGGGGTTGATCGCTCGAGGACTTGCAACTCAAAGGCATCAAGACGCTTATTAACAGCCTTGACCTTCCGGTCCATCATCCCCTCCATCCAGCGCTCTATCCTAGCCTCGGACTCGGTGATCAACTTTTGCATCCACGGCTGGATGTGATGCAGCAGTGTGGCCATCTGTGCCTCTAACTTCTGTACTCTGGCCATCGGGACAATAGTCGCTCCTAACTGTGGTGTAGACCGGGAAGAGCTAGGAGCCATACTAGCTGCCTGAGAAGAAGAGCCTGGGACAGTGTCGGTGTGGTCTGGGTTAATGGGGTCGCCGCCCTGTGCCTGCTCCACTGTGTCTGCAAGATCGGAACCCAAGAGAGGTACCTCAATCTGGGGCTCTCTACGAGGTGCTGCCACATTTGCCTCATCTCGAATAAAGTCGATGTCCAATGCCCCTGTAGGGTGGACTAACTTGTCACAATCCCAGATCGGCACTCCAAAGTCCCTGCACAAATGAAAAATCAGACATGGGAAGGGGTAAGTAGTGGAGGTCCTGAAAGCTCTCTCGTGAATCTCTGCCAGCAGCATGCGGGCAAAGTCGATCTCTACTCCTGCTACCAATGTTGCAACCATCACCACTCTATCCCAAGTGACTTGATTGTCAGCTTTTGTAGGCGACACTCTGTTATGTACCAGCAGCCAGAAGAACTTGGCCACAAAATTTAATGTGGCCTTCCGGATGCCCAACCGTGGAGCGGCGACCCATTCCGCACGCTCGCCATCTGCAGCAATGTACCTGGCCAACCATAGTAGAACAGCCTCTCGCTGCTCAGCATTCCTCTGGAAAGCGCCACTCCGTACGATGTCCCAGTGGTAATCAAACTCTGAAGTGTTAAGAAACCAAGAGTGGCCCGTGGTAGGACCATAGAGAAAACGGCTAATGGTGGCAGGTGATATGTCCACCGGACAACCCCGCACCATAGTGGAAGTGAGAGGATCGTGGGCTAAGGGCAAAACCTTTTGGTAATCGAACCGCGGCTAGTGGCGGCATATAAGGCATATAACTCTCGCACCATCTCCTCACTATACGTCCCTGAGTCTCGAGCCATCCAGTCGCACTTGTGAAAGTTAAACACCCGGTGGATTTCTGGGACAGTGTGTAAGCTCCCTGTGAGGACTCTACACTCCTTTTTAATAATTCGGGCTATTTTCTGTTTGTCATTGAACATCTTGGCATCCCGATATATTTGCCATTGGCCCTCTACGCACCATCTATTTGGCTTGCCGGCTACTTGAGTGGGGTCATCATTCCGTGGTATAGGTACGGACTCCGAGCTAGTTGCCTCATCAGACGTGGCTGCTTGGTCATTCTCACCAGATTCGGTGGCTGATTTAGCACTGCGCCTTGCAGCATGGTCAGGCTCAGATCCTGAAGGATGAGCGGACTCGGAGCCTGAAGCATGGTCGGACTCAGGTCCGGACATAGACCCCTCTGAACTGGAAGCAGCCCCAGTTGGTGATCCGATCAGTGTGTGCTCTCATCAGACTGGGAGACAGTGACTACGTCGGGAAGCACCTTCCAAGGGGTGCCTCTGGTGCCTTGAGGTGCAGGGCGAGAAGTCCTAGGGTTGTTAGGAACATATGATGGATCTGTGTTGGTGTTTGTGTCCTCATCGATTAACCAGAAACTAGGGGCAACAGATTTGGACTTCCCCCGTTTTGAGTAGGTGACCACTTCTTGGGTGCCAGCGTACCTGCGGGAACGATAATAGTGCCAAAACTAACCATACGACACAAAAATTATTTTTTTTAGACAGATGCTACAGTGGTCATCCATGGAGGAGACCTACGGTCCGTGGATCAGGGGGCCTGTCATATAGGTCCCAGATGGAAACCACGGAAGTGCAGAACAGTCCGTAGATGGACCTACGGACCGTAGTCCACCTCCGTGGTTTCACACTTGGTGAAATTTTTCAGGTGCATCCAATTATGAACCCCATCTACGGTTCGTAGATGGATCTACGTTCCATAGACAGGGTATCGTGGATACCATCTGTACCAGGTATCACAAATTTTTGGCCTTAGTTTTCAACATTAACACAATCTCATCATGCATTTACAACATGAAATTATGCTAGTTCTTCGTTCTTAAGATTCCAAATGATTATTATACCAAACAATTTAGACTAGTTGTGGAACCCTAAGTCGAAACTAGCATATAGTTTTACAATCACATAAAATAATGCTACACAATCATTATCTATCGTTCCAAGGGCATTGTAATTTTCAAGTTTATCAAGAAATTTCATCTAACAATTACCCAAGGTCAAGACCCAACTCCTGACTTTCTATAATCAATCTATGAATTGAAATTCAAAGTGAAGGGAAAGTCTATTACCTTACAAGCAACAAGGAGTGGGGTGATTGCGTGATAATACTAAGCTTAGCAAGACCAAGGAATCACCTCTTCGTTACTGACCAAACACCGGACCCTTTTGGGTGAGATTATGGGATGGGTTGTATTTGAAATGGAAATGAAGTTGGGGAATTATGGAAGGGATGATGTTATGGGGGAGTTATGGAGTGATTTAGGGAGGTTATGGAATGTTAGAAACGGTTTTGGGAGTAATGGAGGGAAGAGGAATAGTTTAAAACAAATGGGGATTTTTAAATAGGGGGTCCGGGTCGGGTCAGTCAGCATGAGGGTTTGGACTCACGAGACCCCGTCTACGGTCCGTGAGTCCATCTACGGTCCGTAGATCATGACGGTAGATCACTCTTTAACTTAGAAAAATTTAGAAGCTTACCTGGGATCTACGGACAGCATCTACATTCCGTGAGTTAAACGACGGACCGTCGATGGGTTCCGTAGACCTCTGCACCAGACCATTTTCTGGAGATTGTTCGCGGTGTACTTGCACCTGGAGCAACCAACAGGCTATTCTTTTTACATTTTCTGGACACTTTTTAGACACAGACCCTATTCTAATTCTAGCCAACACTGGTACAAAACTAAAACGACTATCAAATTTGATACAGGAAAGAAATCAAACAACGAAAACTACTAGGACAAACTACATCCTATCGTTGGCTAGATTGTACATCTTGGGTTGTCTCCCAAGCAGCGCTTGATTTAACGTAGCGGCACGACGCATGCCTCTTGATTACTCAGATTTCATCAAGATTGTAGGCCTCAATCACTTCTTGCACAATTTCAGCATTTCCCAGATAGATCTTGATCCTTTGCCTGTTTACCATGAACCTTGTTCCATCCTTTTTTTTCAAGCTCAACCGTCCCATGGGGTAACACTTTTGTGAGCAACAATGGCCCAGTCCATTTGGACTTGAGTTTGCCTGGAAACAAGCGCAACCTAGAGTTGAATAGAAGAACAAGATCACCAACAACAAATTCTCGCTTTTCGATTCTTTGATCATGATACCTCTTCATCTTCTCTTTGTACAAGGCTGAATTTTCATAAGCTTTTAGGCGAAACTCATCACGTGTTTTCAAGTCATCCATTCTTTGATTTGATGCGGCGCCCCAGTCCAAATTTAACTTCTTTATTTCCCACATCGCCTTATGCTCTAGCTCTACGGGTAAATGACAAAACTTCCCATATACAAGTTGGTAAGGAGACATACCTATGGGGGTCTTGTAGGCAGTGCGATATGCCCATAGAGCATCATCAAGCTTCCTTGACAAATCCGTTCGATTGGCGTTCAAAGTCTTCGCCAATATTTGTTTGATCTCTCTGTTGGTCACTTCAACTTGACCGCTAGTCTGTGGATGGTAAGGAGTGGCTACATTGTGACGGACACCATATTTCTCAAGTAGTGCCTTGAACAACTTATTACAAAAGTGAGAGCCTCCATCGCTAATAATAGCCCTCGGTGTACCAAATCTGGAGAAGATATTCTTTTTCAAGAATGCGGGGACACTTTTACCTTCGTTGTTGGAGAGCGCTACTGCTTCCACCCACTTCGATACAGAATCAACTGCAACAAGAATATACTTCATCCCATATGAACTCACAAATGGACCCATAAAATTAATGCCCCATACATCAAACAATTCTATCACCAGTATAGGATTCATAGGGAGCTCTTGCCTCTTTGAAATCCCTCCATCTCTTTGGCAACGATCACAAGACTTGGCGAAATCATGAGCATCTTGGTGGATGGTAGGCCAATAGTATCCACACTGCAAAATCTTATGTGCAATCCGAATACCACTATGATGCCCACCAACGGGCAATGAATGGCATGCTTCAAGTACACTCAACATCTCAACCTCAGGCACACAGCGACGAATAATCCCATCAGCACAACTACGATACAAATAAGGTTCATTCCAAAAGAATTTCTTCACATCATGAATAAACTTTTTCCTTTGGTGAAAAGACAAATCGGGGGGCACAATATCGCTTGCCAAATAATTAGCAAAGTCTGCGAACCATGGAATCAAGTCATTAGAAGCAGCCAATACCTGTTCATCTGGAAAAGCATCATTAATTTCAGCCCTATTTCCAAGCTTTACCATAGCCTCTTCCTCTAATCTGGACAAGTGATCGGCAACTTGATTTTCGGTTCCCTTTCTATCTTTTACCACAAAATCAAACTCTTGCAGTAACAATACCCATCTAATCAATCGTGGTTTTGCATCTTTTTTCGCCATCAAATACCTCAATGTAGAATGGTCAGTATGCACGATGACCTTAGTACCAAGCAAGTAGGATCGAAATTTTTCGAATGCAAAAACCACCGCAAGAAGTTCTTGTTCGGTCACAGTATAATTCTTCTGAGCCACATTTAGAGCTTTGCTAGCATAGTAAATAGGGTGAATAATTTTCTCTCTCGTTTGACCCAATACTACACCAAGTGCCACTCCACTCGCATCGCACATTACCTCAAACGGTTGTCCCCAATCCGGTGAAATAATGATAGGTGTTGTAACCAACCTTTCCTTCAACTCTCCAAATGCTCTGAGAGAAGCATCATCAAAATAGAACTTACTCTCCTTCTCGAGTAGTTTGCACAAGGGATGTGCAATTTTTGAGAAATCTTTGATGAATCTCCTATAAAACCTGCATGCCCGAGAAAACTTCTAACACCTTTTATTGAAATGGGTGGCGGAAGCTTTTCTATTACCTCAACTTTAGCTCTATCAACCTCAATACCTTTCTTTGAAATTCGATGTCCCAACACTATACCTTCTTTAACCATGAAGTGACACTTCTCCCAATTAAGCACCAGATTGCAGTCTTCACACCTTTTAAGCACCTCGGCCAGATGATCTAGACAACGATCAAAAGACTCACCTACAACTGAAAAATCATCCATGAACACTTCAATAGTATCCTCCACCATATGAGAAAATATCGACATCATACAACGCTGGAAGGTTGCTGGAGCATTGCATAACCCAAATGGCATCCGTTTGAAAGCAAAAGTCCCATATAGGCAAGTGAAGGTGGTCTTCTCTTAGTCTTCTGGAGCTATAGAGATTTGATTGTAGCCCGAATACCCATCAAGAAAACAATACCAACCCTTTCCTGCAAGTCTATCCAACATCTGGTCCATGAATGACATAGGAAAGTGGTCTTTTCTGTCCACGCATTCAACTTTCGGTAATCCATGCAAACTCTCCATCCAGTAACAGGACTCATTGGAACAAGCTCATTTCTTTCATTTGGAACCACAATCATACCACCTTTTTTAGGCACAGACTGCACAGGACATACCCAATTACTATCTGAAATGGGATAAATAACTCCCGCATCCAGCCACTTGATGATCTCATTTTTGACTACTTCTTGCATAGGTGGATTTAGTCTTCTCTGGTGCTCGATACTGGGTTTATGATCTGGCATGAGTTGGATTTTGTGAGAGCAAATACCGGGACGAATCCCTATGATATCTGTAATAGTCCACCCAATAGCTCGCTTGAACTTTTTTAACACTGTCACCAAGCATTCTACTTGTCCCGCATTCAAATCTGCCACAATGATGACCGGCAAAGTATTCTCTTTGCCCAAGTATACATACCTCAAATGCGGTGGTAGAGCCTTAAGCTCCAATTTCGGTGCCTCCACAATAGATGGTCTTGCGGGTGGGGACTCGCGATTCTTCATGTCTAATTCATACTTCTTTGGTTTGTGCCGGTAGTCACACCTATCGAGTGCGGCTACCAACTCATCATACTCTTCAATGCCATCACTATCGAAGTTCATAATAACTGCTGCTAGTGTCTCAACACCTAGTCGCTCTTCAATTTGCACTTCTGTCCCAGTCTCCACTCTGTAAGTTATGGCAGATACTGTTTGGAGCTCACCACTCTGCTTCATGGACCTACAAATATTGAAAGTTGCTTCTTCATTATTCAGTCTGAGTTTCATCTGTCCCTTTTCCATTTCAACCAACGCACGCCCTGTGGCAAGAAATGGTCTCCCAAGAATGATGGGAACCTCAAAATCAACCTCACAGTCAAGAATCACAAAATCTGCCGAAAAAATGAAAGACTCCACTTTCACTAGCACATCATGGAGTACACCAATGGGCCTTTTCATAGTTCGATCAGCAATTAGTAACCGCATTGCAGTGGGCTTTAGGTCCCCCAAACCCAACTTCTTGTAAATAGACAAAGGCATGAGGTTGATGCTAGCACCAAGATCACACAATGCCTTAGCAAAGTGTAGCAACCCTTTAGTACATGGGATCGTGAAAGCTCCAGGGTCTTCCTTCTTCTGCACAAGAGATCTTATAGCAATAGCGCTACAATGCTGCAATCTATCATCATCTTCAAAACTCACAGACCTTTTCTTTGTCACCATATCTTTCATAAACTTCACATACCCAGGCATTTGCTCCAAGGCTTCTATCAAAGGAACATTAATAGAGAGTTGTTTCAACATAGTAATAAACCTGCGATATTTACCATCCTCAGTCTTCTTCACTAACCTCTGTGGAAAAGGTGGTGGAGGTCTAGGTATGGGAACCACTTTCTGAGATATCTCCACCTCATGCTCTGTTGCTTTCTCAGACTCTGATCTAACCTCTATCACATCATCTTCTTTTCTAATCTCAACTTCCACCACAGACGGCCTAGGTGGATCTATGGTTTGCTTACCCCCTCGAGTAGTAACTACCATACAATGACCATCATTCTTTGGATTATGGATGGTGTTGCTAGGAAGAGTGCTAGGTTGACGTGGGTTCACTGTAGTAGACAACTGAGTCATCTGATGCTCTAGATGTTTTTTGACACTGCATGGGCGTCAACCTTTTGTCCAATACCAGACAAGTCGCTTCTCATCTCCTTCACATTCTCATCAGTTGCATCAAACCTTCTCATCATCTTCTGCATCATATCTTCAATACGCGCCATATTGCCTCCAGTTTCCCTAGCACCAGATTCCTGATTTTGAGGGGGAACATAAGGTCCAACCCGATCATTTCGGTTACCATAGTTGTTCCTGTTGTAGTTGTTGTCGCGATTGAAGTTCCCATCCCAGACATAGTGACCCTCATGGTTGTAATTTCCGTAGTTTCGACCTTGGTTTCCTTGACCTTGGAGCCAATTTTCTGTGTTGGATCCTTGGGCATTTGGTCGGAAACCCCCCGTCTGATCATTCACAGCATAAGCATCTTCTTCATAGTAACACTCTTCCGCTGGTGGTGGAGTTCTAGTTAAATAATTCAAAGCATTTACCTTTTCTGGTCCTCCGCTCACATGCTTCAATACCAACCCCAACTCGGTCCTCATCTGGACCATCTCTTCACGAATATCATCTACAGAGTTGTTATTTGTACTATGAACGGCAAATGTGTTTCTCCCAGTATTTGACCTCCGAGTGCTCCATGCTTTATTGTTGCGAGAGATCCTCTCCAGTTTTTCAGCAATCTATGCATATATACAATCACCATATGAACCTCCTGCAATAGTGTCAAGTACTGCTTTATTGTTATCATCCTGTCCTCGATAGAAATATTCCTTTAGTGACTCATCATCAATACGGTGGTTTGGGACACTTTTTACGAAGGCAGTGAATTTGTCCCACGAGCTACTCACAAACACTCCAGGTAATGCCATGAAATTGTTGACCCTATCTTTGTGATTGAGTTTCTTAGACACTGGATAGTACTTTGCTTTAAACACCTCTGCTAGTTGGTCCCATGTGAAAATTGAGTTATACGGAAACTTAGTGAACCGTACTGCAGCATCGCCTGTCAGTGACAAAGGGAACACTCGTAATCCAATGACATTCATATCCAAGTCTGGTCTACCTACACAACTTTTGCAAACCACCCTTAGCTTGGCCAAGTGAGCATGTGGATCCTCCGATGACGATCCTGAAAATAAGCCTCTTGCTGTAAGCATCTGTATCAAACTACTAGTCACCACAAATGTGTGCCCTGGAGGTAGAGGAGGAAGGACAATGGGTCCATCAGAGTTTGCTATGTCGATGTTGCCCCGATAGTTGTCATGTTGTTGTGGGCCTGGTGGACCATGCACTCTCACTGCATCTACCAATTGATTTTCAGCCAAACCCCGGTTTTCCCCACCAACTACTCTTGGTTGTTGTAACTCAACTGCTTCATCTAGATTTCCTCCGATAGGATTAACTGGAAGTCCTTGATTGTTCATTCTACGCAAAGTTCTGTTCAACTCTGGATCGTACGGAGTAAGTGGTTCGCCTTGGCTCCGTGTACCTGGCATACACAAGAGTCGGAACGTGAGAGAGACAAAAACAAAGGGAAAAAGTAAAATTAGGAAATATTTGACTAACGTTAAATAATGTAGTTAAAAATAAATCTAAAAGCCAGATTCCCCAGCAGCGGCGCCAAAATTTGATAGCTCAAATTACACCTCCCTAAAGAAGTATAAGCAATCGTTATCAAGTAAAGAACCCAACTAGTAGGTTGGGGTCGATCCCACGAGGAAAATGGTTTAGACTTTACTTTAACCAACAATTATATTCAATTAGCCAAACTACTTCCAGAGACAAGAAATAAAAGGGGGGAATTTGTGAAACAAATTGTAAGAATTCAGTAAGTAACCAATAAACAAAAGTCAATTTCGGTTGTTATCAAGATGAGAAAAATAACTAGGGTAGAGGTGTTTCCCACAAGCTCATAACGCAGTAATCCTAGTAATCACAATCCTTTCCTAGCGTGTTACATGCAAAGTGATAAGTTAGGTATCTCTAAATCCTTGATCCAGCATCTAGAGAATTTCACCCCGCACCTTGATCCGGCTACGTGTGTATAATTTACTAACCCTTACCTTTACCTCATATTAGACGTCATAATCGATGTTTGGCTTAGTTATTACTTCACACCAATCGACACTAGCCTATTAGATAGTATCACACTAAATCTATGTTGATAATTCTTTTCTTGTTGATTACCTCCTTGATCCGGCAAGTAGAAACAAGACGAGTTCTAACGCGTGCACTCGTTAAAAAGACTTTTAAACGAAAGAATTATCAATGCGTGCAAAACACTATTCAAGAATTACTTTTTTACTACTTATACCTTGTTAATAGCTTATGGTTCCCACAACCCTAGTTGTGAAGTTTAGTTACCCATAATAGCAAGAACACAATTCATAATATTAGATGAAGAAATCATGAACTTACGTAACGAGAATAATAAACCCAGAATTTCAACTTGAATTGCAAAGCCAAAATCTTCGAAACGAATGTAGAAAATCAAAAATTGCTAGGGTTGCAGCTTTATCTCCAAAATCACAAAGTAAAACTAGAATAATAATGTCTAACCCCAAAAACGAGGTTTACATGCCCTATTTATAGAAAACAAATCCTAAATTAAAAGCGAAACAAATTAAGGAAAGTTTTGATCAGGTACGCGTCTTCAATCCACGAGACCGACTTACGGACCGTCGATGGATCTACGGTCCGTAAGTCCCTTCCGTCAATCAGGACATAGAAAATATTTCAGCTTCCAATAGTCAGCTTCTCTGAAGCAAACGATGGACCAGCAGGACGGACCGTAGATCAATCCCCTCCGTAGCTCCATACTTAGAATCTTCAAAAATCAGGTACTAGAACCCTCGCAGTATCACTCTATGGATCAACAGTACGGTCCATAGATCAATCTACGAACCGTCAATGGTCACCGTGGTTCCACACTTGGTCAGATTTACCTGATTTGTACTAAATACCATCCCTGCTGATCTACGGTCATGACCTACGGACCGTGAATGGACCTACTGTCCGTAGATCACCTCCGTGAATGGCATGTTTCTGCATTTCTTTTAGTTGTCTCTATACTTCCGTGTATGAACATCTTTCCTGCAAAACATGATAAAAACACATAAAAACCAATATAAAAAGGCTCTAGACACACACAACTTGTAAATGAAATGCATTAGAAATACCGTAAACTCACGGTATATCAGTTTGTTGTCAAGTACATTGCCAAGCTAGGGATGAATTGGTAAATTCACCCCAAGTCCCAATTAGTGTGTGGACAGTTATTTTAAGTGTTTTAAGTTATTTTAAGAGTATTAAAACATTAAAACACCCATTTATATTTCATCTATCAAAATCAAAACATTCCCTCCTAAAAAGTTCTCTCTGGAAACTTCATTGGAGATCAAGCTAGGGTTGGAGATTTCAAGGTGTTTCTTCTTCAATGTCATGTGATTATTCAAGTATAAGGTATGGTGATCCTGCATCTTGGGTTAGTTTTCACCCTAGAGTCAATTTCAAAGAAGTTTTCACGGTTTGACAAAAACCATAAGTTTCACTCAATCTCATGGGTTCTTGCATCAAACGTTTTCAAATGATAAAATATGATTATATTGAAGTTTAATTGATCTTTTAAAATGATTTTAATCCATGAACCCATGAATTCTCTTAATTCCAAAATTGTGACTTAAGAAGTGGGTTTGTTGATTATGAATGATTGATGATGGATTTATGCTTAGAATGATTTAGATTATTGAATTGTATCATCATCTATGCCTAATAATGGTGAATTGTTGGCGAATTGAGGATTTGTGATCATAGCCTTGAATGGGAAAGTTTGACCTAATTACTTGTTGAAGTAGAATTGTCTTAGGGATGTTGATCCATTTGAAAGGTAGAGGTTTTTAATTTCATTGTACATTGTGATCATGGACTTGAAGGCATTGTTTGATGAATTGAAGTGTTATCATGACATTTTACATTTGATTGTATAATATGAAGGATTTACTTGTGATTGTAATGATGGAAAGATGATCTTGTATACAACATAATTGTGTTGTTGATTGATAGTATATTCTCTCTTAACACTCATGAATGAAGATGATGGAATGTGAAGTACTCTATAATGATGGATGTGATATATTGAATTTGTAGGCTAATGCATCCTTTTCTTGTATTAATGAATGTGATCATGACTGAAGTATCTTGACTTGGTAGTCTTAGGCATCCTCCTCTTGAATGATGAATGTATCTTGACTTAAGTATCTAAATGAACATAAGTGGTAGAGCTAATGTTGGTAGATTCTTTGTGAATTAATAAATGTCTAGAATTGGTAGACCTAATGTTGGTAGCCTCTCTATATATGAATGAATGATAAAGTATTCTAGGCAAAACCTTGGATTGGTAGACTTAATGTTAGTGGCCTTTCATGAGGAGTCTAGGTGCTAATGTGAATGTAACACCTTGGACCGGTAGACACAATGTTGTTGGCCTTTCCTTTTGTGTTTGTTAAACCTTGAAGCGGTACCTAAAAGTGGTGACCTCCTTCTTGTGTGAGATAATGAACCTAGAAACGGTAGACCTAATGTTGGTGGCTCTTTCTAGGAAGATCAATGAGCTATCCTTAATATACCTTGAATAGGTAGTCCTAATGGCGGTGGCCTTTCATTTGTATGTGCTTTGGGTCGGTAGGCCTAATGTTGGTGGCCCTCTCAAGTACAATGTTGAAATGTGATTGAAATGCTCTATGGGAATGTAGGCTAAGAACCGAGTGGATATGGTAAGGTGGAAACTCTCCCAACATTAGGCTACGATTCAAAAGAACTTCTTCCTATCCCACAAATATGTGACCACATAGGATATTAGCCAGTGGATTCAATGCAAATCCAAGCTAATCTTACCGGTCTTCCTTAGGCACGGAGACCACCTCTTTTTGGTGTGGGGGCAAAACACTTATTCCCATCATGTGAGATGTGCACTCTAGTTTCTTGATAGGTATTACCAAGTGTAGGTAGTAGTATGGGATGATATCTATACATTGCACGAGTAGGTTTTGAGATAGCTACAGTGAGTTCTCTAAGTCGTAATGAATAAATTTATGGAAGTCCTCTAAATGTTTGAATCTGTCCTCAATGAATCTAATAATTTTTTTTGGCTTAACTGCATAAATGTAAAGAAGCACGCTATACTTGGATTGTATTATGACTACTTCCGTGTCATGACTTTTTGTATATGAATGTCCCTTGTCTATGGTGACTTCAAAGGAGTGCTTAGTGTGAGTAGTAGTATGGGATGTTACTGGCACATTGCATAACTATGACTTAGAGTTGTCTTAGATGATAGTCTTAATGTTATGATGTGATTCTTGTATCCCTTATGTCTCTTAAATGCTTTATTGTGCAAAGGTTGAAAGGGTTAATGGTAAGTTCACTTTTGGAGACCTTAAAGTGGTGCCTTAATGTGGGTGGTGGTATGGGACGCTACCGATACATTACACAAGGTATAGCTTGAGAGTTACTTGAGGTGGAGGCTCAAGGTTAAGGTAAAGGGTTATATGTGATTCTGTACAAATGTTAAAATGTGACTTGTATGTTGGTTGTGTCTTCTAATATGCCTCTTTGATAAATGTTCATGAAGTTTTTACTAAAATGGAATACTAGTATGACTTTACAACAAAATATCCCTTTTAAAGAATGTTTTTGCATGGTCATCATACTTGATACATTTTTCTGTCCTAACCGATATTTTTTTAGTTTTACTACAAGTGTGGGTTTCGGGAAGTGATTGCATTGTCTAGTGAATCTTGGGATTAGAGTTCTCTCAAGACCTCTTTGGTATGTCCTCATATATCGAGGACAAGGACTTTTATTGTTTCTAGTTTTTATGTTTTAAAACTTTTGACTATACTTCGATTGTACAGGGCTGTGACCTTATCTTGTTAAAGTTTGTCCAAGATGGCCATGTGAGACTTAGTATTCCGCTGTTTTTTTAAATGAGATTTTGATAGTTTGGGTTTAAATATTTTTTTAATTCCGCACTTTTTATATATGTTGAATGTTATGAAAGCTAAGAAGCTCGTATTAGACCCTTTTGGGGTCGAGTATGTCGTGTCACTACTAGGTGGTGCTCTCGGGTCGTGACAAACTTGGTATAAGTGCATAAGATTTTGGAAATGGTTTTTAGGTTCAATGTCGCACAAGCCATGTCTATCGGTGTGAGTCGCGACACATCTACGAGCGAGAGGCTATAGGATGTTGGAAAGTGAAACTTCTTTCATATTCTTGAAGTCTTGCCTTAGAGTTTAGTTCTATAAGTGTCATTTTCCTAATCCTTCTCTCGTGTTTGTAGGAAATGAATATAAGGGCTAACCCAGAAGGTGTGGAAGAGGAGATGGTGAATGAGGGAGTCACTTCCCAAGGTGATCAAGGTCTTCAAGTTGACCAAGTTCCTCTAGGCAATCAAGAGAATGAAGTTCTGGTGATTCCCCCTAACATGACCAATGAAGAGATTAGGACAGCTTTTCTAACCCTAGGCCGAGCTATGATGGCTCAAATGAATAGAGATGTGGGGCCTAGGGTGAATGCTATTGAGAGTACCATGGCCTTAAGATTGAGAGACTTTGTGAGGATGGATCCTCCTATTTTTCTTGGCTCTAAAGTGGGAGAAGATCCCCAAGAATTCTTGGATAAAGTTTATAAGATAGTTAATGCTATGAGAGTAACTTCTAGTGAGAAGGCGGAGTTGGCTTCCTACCAATTGAAAGATATGGCCCTAGTGTGGTTCACTCAATGGAAAGGCAATAGGCCAGTTGAAGCGGGTCCTATAAAATGGGAGTTGTTTAAGAGAGATTTTCTTAGTAAGTACCTTACCCATGAGAAAAGGGAGGTTAAGGTGGAGGAGTTTGTAAACCTTAAGCAAGGTACTATGAGTGTGGAGGAGTATTCCTTGAAGTTTACCCTATTGTCTAAGTATGATCCATCCTTGGTGTCTAACCCTAGAGATGAGATGAGTAGGTTTGTGACCGGTGTATCCGACATAGTTAAGGAAGACTACTATACGGCAATGCTCCATGATGACATGGATATTTCTAAGCTTATGGCGTATGCTTAATCTATTGAGGAGTCCAAACTTATGAGAGAGGATAAGGAGTTGAAGAGGTGTAGAGTCGATGAGAATGGTCAACCTAGGTTCAAGAAGAAAGGCCAAACAAGTTTCTCTTAATTGCCCAAATCTTGATGCTTCAAAGAAGAACCATTTCTATTCACTTCAAGCTAAGAAGGACAAAAGAGCTAATCCGGATGAAGGTACCAGTAATTTATAGTTCGTTCTAGTGGTGATGAGATCCTTATGTTGTTCTATGATATGCTTATTTGGGTTTTCTCCTAAGTGGGGGATAGTATGTTGAATAGTAAGGTTGTTGATAGTGTTAATGCCCTTATCTCTTTCCTTCTATTCTTATTCAAGCTTGAGACCAAGAGTTCCTTATAGCTTGTTTCATGTTTTGGAGTCCAATGTCAAATTGAGTTTCTAACTGGATTCATGTTTAAATGAGAAAAATGAGTTTTCATCAATTGTGTTCCTCATGCTGATGTGCATCTATGATGAGTTGCCTAAATGTTTCATGAGTTGATTTGTTGACCATTCCTAATGTGCCTTATTGAAGAGTTGCATAATGAGATTTTATGAGAAAATTGCTTAAATGTGCTTAGTGATGTTGTAATGAGCATGATGTTATTTGGAGAAGGAAGTCCTCCAACGAAATGAGAAATGTGAAGTTTTGATGCATAATGAGTTTGTAGATGTAGTTCGTACCTTCTTGTTGTGTTTTGAGTTCTTTGATATGGAGTTGATGCTTCCTCTTATGTTTATGCATTTATATTAATATTGCATGCATGATTGTGAGCTGCTAGTCTTGAGTCGTTACCTCTAAATGTGTTTAAAGTGTCATTCGACAACGAATGTTCCTAAGTGGGGGATAATGTAACGAACCTAAAGACAAACTAGTGAAACTAGAGCCTAACGTGTGTGCGTTTGTGTTTGTAATGAATTTTGAAGTGGTTCAATCTAGTCCCAAGTCTTGGTTAAGGGGTTTAGGGGTTAGACGTCAAGGTAGAACTCACCAAGGACCACCCTAATGGTCTTTGAGGAGGACCCTAAGTCTAAACCCCAAGGCTGCCCCAAATGAACTCTGTTCCCAACAATGAGGGTGACATATGGAAGGGGACACCCCGTAGCTCCATTCACGCCCTGTGGATGGCCTCCATAGGTCAAGAACCCTAAATAGACCTCTCTGACCTAGAATACGGACTAACAGTTTGGTCCGTGAATGGAGTCACTGTCCATGAGTCAAGGTCTCGTGGTTCAAACCTGGTTTGTTGTGAAGTACACTGCCAAGCTAAGGGTGAATTGGTAAATTCACCCCAAGTCCCAATTAGTGTGTGGACGGTTATTTTAAATATTTTAAGGTATTTTAAGAGTATTAAAACATTAAAACACCCATATAGATTTCAATTCTCAAAATCAAAACCCTTCCCTCCTAAAAAGTTCTCTCTAGAAACTCCATTGGATATAAAGGTCAAGATCAAGCTAGGGTTGGGGATTTCAAGGTGTTTCTTCTTCAATTTCATGGGATTCTTCAAGTATAAGGTATGGTGATCCTTCATCTAGGGTTAGTTTTCACCCTAGAGTCAATTTCGAAGTAGTTTTCAAGCATTTCAAGTTTCACAAAAACCCTAAGTTTCACTCAATCTCATGGGTTCTTGCATCAAACGTTTTCAAATGATAAACCATGACTATATTGATGTTTAATTAATGATTTGAGATGATTTTACTCCATGAAGCCGTGATTTCTCTTAATTCCTAAATTGTGACTTATGAAGTGGGTTAGTTGATTATGAATGAATGATGATGGATTTAGCTTAGATTGATTAATATTATTGAATTGTATCATCATCTATGCCTAATTATGGTGAATTATTGGTCAATTGAGGATATGTGATCATAGGCTTGAAAGGGCAAGTTTTACCTAATTACTTGTTAAAGTAGAATTGTCTTAGGGATGTTGATCCACTTGAAAAGTGGAGGTGTTTAATTACATTAAACATTGTGATGATGGCCTTGAAGGCATAGTATGATGAATTCAAGTGCTATCACGATATTGTACATGTGATTGTATAAGGAGAAGAATTTACGTGTGATTTCAATGATGGAAAGATGATCTTGTATTGAAGGTAATTGTGGTGTTGATTGATAGTATATTATCTCTTTAAAACTCATGAATGAAGATGATGTAATGTGAAGTGCTCAATGATGATGAATGTGATATATTGAATTGGTAGGCTAATGCATCATTTTCTTGTATTGATGAATGTGATCATGAATCAAGTATCTTGACTTGGTAGGCTTAGGAAACCTCCTCTTGAATTATGACTGTATCTTGACTTAAGTGTCTAAATGAACATAAGTGGTAGACCTAATGTTGGCAGCCTCTTTGTAAATGAATGAATGAATGTCTAGAATTGGTAGACCTAATGTTGGTAGCCTTTCTATGAATGAATGAATGATAAAATATGCTAGGCTAAACCTTTGATTGTTAGACTTAATGTTAGTGGCATTTCATGACGAGTCTAGGTGCTAATGTGAATGTAACACCTTGGACCGCTAGACCCAATGTTGGTGGCCTTTCCTTGTGTGTGTGTTAAATCTTGAAGCGGTAGACCTAATGGTAGTGGCCTCCTTCTTGTGTGACATGATGAACCTAGAAATGGTAGACCTAATATTGGTGGATCTTTCTAGGAAGATCAATGAGCTATCCTTAATATACCTTGAATCAGTAGACCAAATGGCGGTGACCTTTCATATGTATGTTCTTTTGGTCGGTAGGCCTAATTTTGGTGGCCCTCTTAAGTACAATGTTGTAATGTGATTGAAATACTCAATAGGAATGTAGGCTAGGCACCAAGTGGATATGGTAAGGTGGAAACTCGCCCAACATTAGGCTAGGGTTCCAACGAACATTTTCCGATCCCATAACTATGTGCCCACAAAGGAAATTTGCTAATGTATTCAATGCAAATCCAAGCTAATCTTATCGGTCTTGCTTAGGCAAGGAGACCACCTCTTTTCGGTATGGGGGCAGAACACCAGATTCCATGTCTAGCTTGCATGGTCTATGTCACTTAAACACTTATTCACAACATGTGATATGTGCACTCTAGTTTCTTGATATGTATTACAAAGTTTAGGTATTAGTATGGGATGATATCTATACATTGCACGAGTAGGCTTTGAAAGGGATATAGTGAGCTCTCTAAGTCTTAATGAATAAATGTGTGAAAGTCCTCTAAATGCTTGAATGTGTGCTAAATGAATCTAATGAAGAATGTTCGCTTAAATACTTAAATGTAAAGATGCATGCTATACTTGGATTGTATTATTAGTACTTCCTTGTCATGACTTATTGTAGTTGAATGTGCCTTGTCTATGGTGACTTCAAACCATTCCTTAGTGTGAGTAATGGTATGGGATGCTACTTGCACATTGCACAAGTATGACTTAGAGGTGTCTTAGATGATGGTCTTAATGTGATTATGTGATTCATGTATCATGTATGTCTCTTAAATTCATTGTTGTGCAAAGGTGGAAAGGGTGAATGGTAAGTTCACTTTTGGTGACCTTAAGGTGGTGCCTTAGTGTTTGTGGTGGTATGGGACGCTACCCATACATTGCACAAGGTATAGCCTGAGGGTTACTTGAGGTGGAGGCTCAAGGTGAAGGTAAACGGTTATATGTGATTTTGTTCAAATGTGAAAATGTGACTTATATATTGGTTGTGTCTTATAATATGCCTCTTTGGTAAATTTTCATGAAGTTATTACTAAAATGGCATACTAGCATGACTTTACAACAAAATGTCCCTTTTAAAGCATGTTTTTGCATGGTCATCTTACTGAGTACATTTTTGTGTGCTAAACCATATTTTCTTATTTTAACTACAAGTGTAGGTTCCGGCACCTGATTGCATTCTCTAGTTAAGCTTTGGATTAGAGTTCTCTCAAGACCTCTTTGGTATATCCTTATATGTCGAGGGCAAGGACTTTTATGGTTTCTAGTTTTTATGTTTTAAGACTTTTGTCTATACTTCGATTGTAAAGGGCAGTGACCTTATCTTGTTAAAGATTTTCTAAGATGGCCATGTGAGACTTCGTATTCCGTTGTTTTTTTTAAACGAGATTTTGATAGTTTGGGTTTAAATATTTTTATAATTCCGCACTCTCTCTATATGTCGAATGTTATGAAAGCTAAGAGGCTTGTATTAGACCTATTTGTGGTCGAGTACGCCGTTTTACGAGTAAGCAGTGCTCTCGGGTCGTGACAAACTTGGTATCATAACATAAGATTGTGGAAATAGTTTTTAGGTTCAATGTCCACAAGCCACGTCTAGTAGAGTCTTGTTCATTGGTGTGAGTCGCGAAACATCTATGAGCGAGAGGGTATAAGACATTAGAAAGTTACACTTCTTTCATATTCTTAAAGACGTGCCGTAGGGTTTAGTTCTATAAGTGTCATTTTCCTAATCCTTCTACTGAGTTTATAGGAAATGCATACAAGGTCTAACCCAAGAAGTGCGGAAGAAGAGATGGTGAATGAGGGAGTCCTTTCCTAAGGTGATCAAGGTCTTCAAGGTGACAAAATTCCTATAGGCAATCAACAGAATGAAGTTTTAGTGGTTGCCTTGGATATGACCAATGAAGGGATTTGGATGGATTTTCTAACCCTAGCCCGAGCCATGATGGCTCAAGTGAATAGATATGTGGGCCTAGGGTGAATGCTATTGAGAGTACCGTGGCCTCAAGATTGAGAGACTTTGTGAGGATAGATCCTCCTATTTTCTAGGCTCTAAAGTGTGAGAGGATCCCCAAGATTTCCTGGATGAAGTTTATAAGAAAGTCAATGCTATGGGAGTAACTTCTAGGCAGAAGGAGGAGTTGGCTTCCTACCAATTGAAATATGTGGCCCAAGTGTGGTTCACTCAGTCAAAAAACAATAGGCCAGTTGAGGCGGGTCCTATAGAATGGGAGGAGTTTAAGAGAGTTTTCCTTAGTAAGTACTTTCCCCGTGAAAAGAGGGAAGTTAAGGTGGAGGATTTTATAAACCTTAGGCTAAGTACTATGAATGTGGAGGAGTATTCCTTAAAGTTTACCCTATTGTCTTTGTATGCTCCGTCCTTGGTGTCTAACCCTATAGATGAGATGAGTAGGTTAATAACCGGTTTATCCGACCTAGTTAAGGAAGAGTGTCATACAACAATACTCCATGATGACATAAATATTTCTACGCTTATGGTGTATACTCAATATATTGAGGAGTCCAAACTTAAGAGGAAGGATAAGGAGTTTAAGAGGGGTAGATCCGATGAGCATGGTTAACCTAGGTTAAAGAAAAAAGGCCAAATATGGCTCTCTTAATGGCCCAAATCTTGATGCTCCAAAGAAAAACTATTTCTATGCACTTCAAGCAAACAAGGACAAAAGAGCTAATCCGGAAGAAGGTACTGGTAAGTTCTAGTTCCTTTTAGTGGTGATGAGATCCTTATGTTGTTCTATGATAGCATTATTTGGGTTTTCTCCTAAGTGGAGGATAGTATGTTGAATAGTAAGGTTGTTGAGAGTGCTAATGTCCTTATCTCTTTCCTTCTATTCTAATTCAAGCTTGAGACAAAGAGTTCCTTATAGCTTGTTTCATGTTTTAGAGTCTTATGTGAAATTGAGTTTCCATGGTCTCATTATGTTATGCATGTTCTAATTGAATTCATGTTTGAATGAGAAAAATGAGTTTTCATCAATTGTGTTCCTCATGTTGATGTGCATCTATGATGAGTTGCCTAAATGTTTCATGGGTTGATTTGTTGAACATGCCTAATGTGCCTAATTGAAAAGTTGCATAATGAGCTTTTCTGAGAAAATTGCTTAAATGTGCATAATGATGTTGTGATGGAATGGTGTTATTTGGAAAAGGAAGTTCCTCCAATGAAATGAGAAATGTGAAGTTTTGATGCATAATGAGTTTGTAGATGTAGTTCCTACCTTCTTGTTGTGTTTTGAGTTCTTTGATTTGGAGTGATGTTTCCTCTTATGTTTATGCATTTATTTTGATATTGCATACATTATTGTGGGCTGCTAGTCTTGAGTCGTTACCCCTAAATGTCTTTAAAGTGTCATTCGAGGACGAATGTTCCTAAGTGAGGGATAATGCAACGACCCTAAAAATGAACTAGTGAAACTATAGCATAACGTGTATACGTTTGTGTTTTTCATGAGTTTTGAAGTGGTTCAATGTAGTCCTGAGTCTTGGTTAAGGGGTTACACGTCAAGGTAGGACTCCCCAATGACCATCCTAAGGGTCTTTGAGGAGGACCCTAAGTCTAAACCCCAAGGCTGCCACAAATGAACTTTGTTGCAAAAATGAGGGTAACCTATGAAAAGGGTCCATGCCCCATATGCCCGTCAACGCCCCGTGGATGGTCTCCGTAAATCCAGACCCCTAAATACACATCTCTGACCTAGACCACGGACGAACAGTATGGTCCGTAAATGGACTCACGATCCGTGAGTTTAGGTCTCGTGGTTCACAATTGGTTTGTTGTCAAGTACACGACCAAGCTAGGGGTGAATTGGTAAATTCACCCCAAGTCTAATTAGTGTTTGGACAGTTATTTTATGTGTTTTAAGGTATTTTAAGAGTATTGAACCATTAAAACACCCTTTTACATTTTATCTCTCAAAATCAAAACCTTTCCCTCCTAAAAAGATCTCTCTAGAAACTCCAATGGAGATCTAGGTCAAGATCAAGTTATGGCTGGGGATTTCAAGGTGTTTCTTCTTCGATTTCGTGGGATTCCTTCATCTAGGGTTAGTTTCACCCTGGAGTCAATTTAGAAGGAGTTTTCAAGCTTTTCAAGTTTCACTCAATATCATGGGTTCTTGCATCAATCATTCTCAAATGATAAACTCTGATTATATTGATGTTTAATTGATGATTTAAGATGATTTTACTCCCTGAACCCATGATTTCTCTTGATTCCTAAATTGTGACTTGTGAAGTGAGTTTGTTGATTATGAATGAATGATGATGGATTTATGCTTAGATTGATTTAGATTATTGAATTTTATCAACATCTATGCCTAATTATGGTGAATTAAGGATTTGTGATCAGAGCCTTGAAAGGGAAAATTTGACCTAATTACCTGTTGAAGTAGAATTGTCTTAGTGATGTTCATCCACTTGAAAGGTGGAGGTGTTTAATTATAGTGAACATTGTGATCATGTCCTTGAAGGCATAGTTTGACGAATTGAAGTTTTATCATGATATTGTACATGTGATTATATAATGTGAAGGATTTACATGTGATTTCAATGATGGAATGGTGATCTTGTATATAAGGTAATTGTGTTATCGATTGATAGTATATTATCTCTTAACACTCATAAATGAAGATGATGGAATCTGAAGTGCTCTATATTGATGAATGTGATATATTGAATTCGTAGACTAATACATCATTTTCTTGTGTTGATGAATGTGATCATGAATGAAGTATCTTGACTTGGTAGGCGTAGGCATCCTTCTATTAAATGATGAATGTATCTTGACTTATGTGTCTAAATGAACATAAGTGGTAGACCTAATGTTAGTAGCATTTTTGTGAATGAATGAATGAATGTCTACAATTTGTAGACCTAATGTTGGTAGCCTCTCTATAAATGAATGAATGATAAAGTATTCTACGCTAAACCTTGGATTGGCAGACTTAATGTTAGTGGCCTTTCATGAGGATTCTGGGTGCTAATGTTAATGTAACACCTTGGAACGGTAGACCCAATGTTGGTGCCCTTTCCTTGGGTGTGTGTTCAACCTTGAAGCGGTAGACCTAATGGTGTTGGCCTCCTTCTTGTGTGAGATGATGAACCTAGAATTGGTAGACCTAAAGTTGGTGACTCTTTCTAGGAAGATCAATGAGCTATCCTTAATATACCTTTAATCGGTAGAGCTAATGGCGGTGACCTTTCATCTATATGTGCTTTTGGTCGGTAGGCCTAATTTTGGAACCCCTCTCCAGTACAATGTTGTAATGTGATTGAAATACTATATGGGAATGTAGGCTAGGCACTGAGTAGATACGGTAAGGTGGAAAATCTCCCAATGTTAGGCTAGGGTTCCAACGAATATCTTTTTATCCCATAACTATGTGCCCACATAGGATATTACCCAGTGGTTTCAATGCAAATCCAAGCTAATCTTACCAGTCTTCCTTAGGCAAGGAGATAACCTATTTTTGGTGTGGGGGCAGAACACCGGATTCCATGTCTAGCTTGCATAGTCTATGTTGGTTAAACGCTTATTCTCATCATGTGAGATGTGCACTCTAGTTTCTTGATAGGTACTACAAACTGTAGGTAGTAGTATGGGATGCTATATATAAATTGCACGAGTAGGCTTTGAAAGAACTATAGTGAGTTCTCTAAGTCTTCATGACTAAATATGTGAAAGTCCTCTAAATGCTTGAATGTGTCCTAAATGAATCTAATGAAGAGTGTTAGCTTAAATACTTAAATGTAAAGATGCATCATGTACTTTGATTGTATTATGAGTACTTCCTTGTCATGACTTATTGTATATGAATGTGCCCTGTCTATGGTCACTTCAAAGGAGTACTTAGTGTGAGTAGTAGTATGGGATGCTACTTGCATATTGCACAAGTATGACTTAGAGATCTCTTAGATGATGGTCTTAATGTGATGATGTGATTCATGTATCGTTAATCTCTCTTAAATGCTTTATTGTGCAAAGGTGGAAAGGGTAAATTGTCAGTTAACTTTAGGTGACCTTAAGGTGGTGCCTTAGTATGGGTGGTGGTATGGGACACTACCCATACATTGCACAAGGTATTGCTTGAGGGTTACTTGAGGTGGAGGCTTAGGGTGAAGGTAAAGGGTTATATGTGATTATGTGAAAATGTGAAAATGTGACTTGTATGTTGGTTGTATCTTATAATATGCCTCTTTGATAAATGTTCATGAAGTTTTTACTAAAATTGCATACTAGAATGACTTTCCAACAAAATGTCCCTTTTAAAGAATGTTTTCGCATGGTCATCATACTTAGTACATTTTAGTGTGCTAACCCATATTTTCTTGTTTTTACTACAAGTGTAGGTTCTGGCAAGTGATTGCATTCCCTAGTGAAACTTGGGATCGCAGTTCTCTGAAGACCTCTTTGGTATGCCCTCATATGTCGAGGACAAGGTCTTTTATGGTTTCTAGTTTTTATGTCTTAAGACTTTTGTCTATACTTCGATTTTAAAGTGGCGTGACCCTATCTTGTTAATGTTTGTTAAATGTGATACTTAGTATTCCACTGTTTAAAAAAACTGAGATTTTGATAGTTTGGGTTTAAATAAGTTTTAAATTCCGCACTATTTATATGTGTCGAATGTTATGAATTCTAAGAGGCTTGTATTAGACCCTTTTGGGGTTGAGTTTACCGTTTTATGACTAGGGAGCTACTCTCGGGTCGTGACAGATAGCTACCCAAGGATTAAAAGCGTCCATACCTTATCTAAGAAACTCCAAGAAATTTGGGGAAGAACCTTGAAACTCTAGCAACCCTAGCTCCAATGGCTTCTTCCTCTTCTTGAGTCTTGAGAGAGAATTTTTGAGAAATGAGGGAGTTTTGAGTTCAATTTGGGTATTTGTGAATTATAACCAATTCTTGTGAAATTTTACTTAATAACAATATATAAACTATTCCTAAAAATACACAAAATATCTCCTATTTAAATTGGACTAAAAAGGAAATTACTCAAATACCCCTCATTTAGGCAGCCTCGTCCAGTGACTACGGCCGCTTGTCCATCCAAGGGACCACGGCTCGTGGGGGTGCTCGTGCTCCCTGAGGCAGTAGCCTTCTCTAAGTAGTCAACCTCCCGATAAGGCCAAGGCACGACCACGAGACCTCCCACGATCCGTGGTCATGACCACATGTCATGGTGGAGGCCGTGGTCTTGAGGAAAGGTCAAGGTATCAAAGCCATGCCTCCTCATGCCTCAGTGACCTTCAAGAGTCACCTTCACGCCTCGTCAAGGGCTCCAGAGCCCATGGTCCCTTGACCAGTAACTCCCCCAACGTATCACATTTTTCATGAAGCCAAGGTAACTTCACGAGCACCTTCATGAGTCGTGAAGTGGACCACACCCCATGGTCCTGCTCGTGGAGGGTGAGGCAGTAGCTAGGCTACCTCATTCCTCCAAGCCCCCATGCCCAAGTCCACTGCACAAGTCCTCCCACGAGCCGTGGTGATGACCACGAGCAATGGTGGCTGTGGAGCTTGAGGCAATGTGCCCAACTTTTGGGGTAGCCTTGGCCTTTGGCGTTAGCATGCCCCTTTCGCTTGGCACTTGTTCCTTAGACCTTGACTCCTAAGATCCCTATAACATGCTTAAATGGTCTATTAATCTAAGGGGAGTCATTTCGTAGATTTTAACCTTACGTTTAGGCTCTAGTTCAACCTACTAATTTTCTGGGTCGTTACACGCCTCTGCATCGCGGAGCTGAAGCCAACATGTGGAAAACAAATTTTACAAAATAGTGGAATGTGCGATGGAAGCATATCGCAGAGTTAGCTCAAGCCATTCGAAATGTGCAGCGAGGGAACAGGTCCGCATTGCGGGCCTGGATTCCAGATTTGCATCACGTGTTTTATTGCAAACTATAAATAGTCCAGCTCTATTATTTTATCTTTACTAAGTTTTTGAATAATGGGCAAACACGATTCGGGCTATTTTGCTGACTATCTCTAGGGCTTTTCTTTTACTCTTTCATTTTGGTAAATTGTTTTATGATCCTTGGAACATTATTTGATGATGATTTATACTATGAGTAGCTAAATTCACTTATTCTAGGGTTGTAGCTACGATTAATGGCAAAGTAGCATTTATTTCTAGCATGAGATGGGTTTTCTTATGATTTATGCTTACATTCTTGTTTAACTATTTTGATGATTGATCGCCATTAAAATAAACTCATTGTCCACTCTTGAACTCGGAAGACGAATAGAGGGATAGAGCAAGGAATGTGAGAAGCGTATTCATTCTAGAGTAAAACTTAGAGTGTTTCATATATAGGATAGGATTATACCTATATGCATCATTTGACTAATATGCAAGATGATAGCTTAATGCTCCGCTATTGGTTCACGTTTATCCCCGCTCAACGATGTAGTTAGGATGTCAATGGTGGTAGGTGATTAGAGGTCAAGAGATCATAATCGTAAAATCAACCTTGTGAAGCAATAATGAGGTTAACCTGCCGAATGCTAGAATAAGTATTACGACCAGAGATTACACCCTAGAAGTAACACAATATACAAAACTCTGAAGAGCTTAATACAAGTCTATTAGAATATCATAACATAAGAACATAGGAAATTTTGCAGAAATTTAAAACTTTTCTTTTACAATCGAACTATTTCATAAAAATACTCGAGAGTCCATGACACTATGTCTCAAACCATCTATAACACTTGAATAATACTTTAAGACACGACCCATACAAAAGCTCTAAAAGTAAAACAAATGACAAAACGCTAATAGTGGGTTTGTCCTCGAAGCTCTGAGGGCTCACCAAATCTTCAACTCCATGCTCCGTAGAAACCCAACTTCCAAGAATAGTACTCAAGTCTCCAAACCGTACATTTTGTAAAAGTTTTGAAGAAATATGGTTTAGCACAAACATGTACTAAGTATGATAGCCATGCATGAAAACCTTTGAGAACATGCTAAAAGGGACATCTTTATAGAATGCATGCAGTTTGATAGTTTAAAACCATCATTTGCAAAATAGTGTGGAAACACAATCATAAGTATACAAGACATCATGAAGTAACATATGCCATAGCAAGGTAGACAACAATCACAACTACTGCACATAAGAGATACCATTAACAGAATATACATAGTCAATACAATGTAGTATTAACATATCAGGTGAGCAACACTTGATGAGCCACCTCAAGGCAAGCTTGTGCAATGCATAGGTAAGACCCCATAATCCCACCTACACTAAGCAAGTCACTTTAGATCCTCATTCATGTTTACCCTCTTTTAATCTCATCCTTAGCCTATCTCACATATACTATGAAACTTCCACTTTTAGTAAACCACATTAATAGAAGAAACTAATGGCAAAAATCCAAGTTAACATGCAACATTTCAAGTAACCTTGACATCAAATGCAATAACCATTTAGACATAACCACCTTCATTACATGAGTCATCTTGACAAATATGGACCTACCATAACCACTCTCAAAACCTACTTGTACAATGTCTGGATGGCATCTCATACTACCACCCACACTTCATAGAACCTCTTGAGTAACCATAGCACATCCTAGACTTCACCTTCTAAGAATTAGCCTTAACTGACATACACCATGTGAGCTTACATGGAATCTGGTGTATGCCCCACACCGAAAATAGGTGTCCAATTTGCATAAGGTAGAACTAAAATGTATTAGCTTGGAAATGAATCCAATGGCTAAATAACCTACATGGATATGTAGTTATGGGATAAGGAGATTGCTTTTAGAAACACACCCTTTCTAGTGGGGGAGCTTCCATCTCATGAGATACATTATAGAAATCCGTCATTTCTAGCGGGGGTATTTCCATCTCATATTCAATATCCAATCGGTGCTAGGGATAACTTCCCAAAAAAACATGATTAGTCTTGAATTGAATTTTCAAGGATGAAGGAGTATCCCTCCATCCAATACAATTCATAAGGATAGCTCATAGATTAATTTGGTGAGAATGGACTTACAACCTAAGATCTTCATGATAGACTCAATTAGGTGAGAACTAACTTCCAACCAAGAATCTTCAATATGTTAGGAAAACTTTCACATTATACTCATTATGTGTTTATGAGAATGAACTTTCAATCACCACAATTACAAGAAAGTCATGATCCCTTTACTTTCTCAAAAAATGGTCTTACATCATGAACACAATTTCAGTTAGCATGTATAATGTCACATATTCCCCTTTAAGGACCAAAGACCAAATTTACTCAAAACATCTAGCATTCATTATATTAGACATGGACATAGTCTTAGTTCAAGTAATCTAGTCATTAAATGCATGATCCCAAACACTCATAATATTGGTCATGTTGGTAGAGTCTTTCTAAACTAACACTACATAAAATTCAACACACAACAATTTAGAGTATAATCATGTTCATAAAGTATGCCCATAAGGCCACAATTTGGCATATGTCTACCCCTCTTGGATCAAGGATCACAATCAACCAATCTCATTTAGGATTACTACATTTTACATGGAACGCAACATGATTCATTTAATTCAACTAATAGAAAATAATCCCACAACATTCATCTTACTACAAATCACCCTAATCACAAAGTCATAAATTGGGGACATGGGGGTTCATAAGTTCTTGGGGGAAATTCATCATCAAAAACCATAGAAATCCCTTACGTAATACATAATTCAAGTAATCAATTCATTATATTCACAATTCCATAACATTCCATTCATATGATTCAATAACCAACTTTAAGATCCAACATGAGAAGTAAGTGAAATTCATGGATTCATTGAAGAATTTATCATAAAAACATCATAAATCAGTAATTAAACCATAACATAAACCAATTGAATCATTGAAAATGTTTTGAGAAGAATCCATGACTTGGTGTAAAAAGCCCTAGTTTTGGAGAATTTTCTAACTTTGGAATTGAGAATTGAAAGACTTCATGGATGAAAAGTTAACCATGAATCAAAACTACCATACCTTAATTGATTAATCTTAATGAATTTGAATGGAAAAGGTGAGTTCTTGAGCCCTAGAGATTGATCTCACATTCTTCTCCAGTGGAGGTTTTTGGGAGAGAACTTTGGGGGTAAAGTTAGTAATGTTTTGGGGTCTTTGAAACCATGAAGTTAATGGTTTAAAATTACTTATATTAGTCTATTAAAATGACTTAACACTTAACTAAATTGATTGGGAATTACCTAACATATACTTACCTTGGCCGAGTTTGGGGTAGATTGCAGGTGCAATCCACGCCCCTTGACCCATGGACCGTGGGTGCACTCACTCCTATCCTGCAGGTCTGTCGGTGGGGTATGAAACTACTCATTTGCGGCCTGACCCACGACTCCCCTGCCTACGGGGCGTGGGTCATCCTACTGGCCGTAGGTGCCATCCGTAGGTGGCCCTATTTTGGCAGCTTGGGCAGATTTGGGGAGCTTTGGGGTTGGGCTTTAGGGTCCTCTTCAAGGACCTTTTGGTTGGTCCTTGGGGAGTTGTACCTTGACATTTAACCCCTAGACTCCTTAACCTAGGCTCGGGAAACCATTTCACAACATAAAACCCTACATCAAACTCAACACCTCCCTTGTAAGACTCTTGTTTCACCTTCTAGTATTAGGGGACGTTAAAATATCTCCTCCTCGGGGACATTCATCATCAAATGATACTTCTAAACACTTCACGGAATAAAACTCAAGACTAGAAGCCCATCGTGCATGAAACATCAAAGCAAAGCATCATTCAAAGAAGAAAACATCAATCCCAACTCAAAACATCATCAATGCAATACTAGGGAGTAGGAACTACATCTAATCATCCGAATATGCATGAAACTCAATAATTCTCATTTTCATAGGAGGAACTAACTTCTCCAACTAAAATAATGTTCAACACAACATCATGGAGCCAATATGCAATTTCTCTCAAAAGCATACTAAAGCATGTCCATTAACATATCTCATGAAGTCAAATAGGCAACTCATACAAAATGTACAACCACGTGATGAACATAGATCATGAAAACTCATTTTCTCATTAAAACATGAATTTCATCATGAACATGCATCATTCAATGAAACCATGGAAAACATATAATTCAAACATTACTTCCAAAACAAAGAAATTATGGAACACATACAACATCCAAGACTTCACACTTATGAAACAAGTCAACGGAAAACTTAACCTCTCAAGCTAAATGAGGAATAGAAAGAAAGATAAGGATATCGGGACATCTCATTCACCCCTTTGCCTCCCAAGTAGCACCCTCCCCTACAAAGTTCACACAAAACCCACTCCCTTACACCTTCATGAAAACAACTTCCTCAATCTTCTATTTCTTAACTTTCCGGTCTAAAACCTCTACCGAAACTTCTATATTAGAGAGGTTCTCATTTTAGCACTCTTGCTTACAAACAATCTAACCAACGCCACTCAAGACCTCATATGAGCCTACCAAACCGGGAATAAACTTCTCAAACTCATTACACATATCAAGGTGAGAATTTCAAGCTAATCCGAATCATGAACAACAAAACACCCAACGACCTTGTTATCTAAGCACATTATCTCCCCCCCTTGGGAGTAAGCCTATACGGACTACTCAAAACACCATTTCTTTCAACTCTAAGGTTTGGTCAAGTTATCACTGAACTTTCACATCCCCCACTCAACATCCCTAGGCATCACTTAAACACCACTATTCATCAACTCTTCTAACATACTTCAAAACTCATCATAAATTTCTACCAAAAACGCACATAACAATAAAGCATCCCATCTGTACCAAAGGACATCATTCTAAATCTATCATAGCAAGACTCATCTAGTCACATAGCCATATTTGGCATCACTACTAACCTTTTCTCCCTCGATCCTTATAGCATGAACAGTTCAACTGGTCACATCCTAAAGACCATCTGATAAGCAATAGGAGAAAGACCTTATAGAGTTAAGCTCTATGGCACGACTTGGAGAATGAAAAAGTAAGATTTTCCTAACATCCAATAGCCTCCTATTCATAAATGTGGTGCACTTCACACTATGAACAAGAATCTACTAGATGTGGTTTGAGACATCCAAAAACCATCCCAAATACCTTATGCTCTGATACAACATTTGTTACGACTCGAGAGTACCCCCTAGACATAACACGGTGTACAAAACTCCGAAGAGATTAATACAAGCCTCTGAGCATATCATAACATAAGAACATATGAAATTTTGCAAATATTTAAAACTTTTCTTTTGCAATCAAAATCTTTCAAAAAAATACTTGGGAGTCCATGACACTATGTCTCAAACCATCTACAACACTTGAATAACACTTTGGGAAATAGCCCATACAAAAGCTCTTAAAGTAAAATGAATGACATAACGGTAATATTGGGTCTGTGCTCAAATCAATTAGGACTCACCAAATCTTCAACTCCATGTTCATAAGAAACCTATATTCCAAGAATAGTACTCAAGTCTCCAAACCCTACACTTTGTAAGGGTTTAGAAGAAATATGGGTTAGCACAAACATGTATTAAGTATGATAGCCATGCGTGAAAACCTTTGAAAACATGCTAAAAAGGACATCTTTATTGAATACATGAACTTTTCTAGTTTAAAACCATTGTTTGGAAAATAGTGTGGAAACACAATCATAAGCATACAAGACATCATGAAGTAACATAAGCCATATCATGGTAGACAACAATCACAACTAGTGCAAATAAGAGATACCATTCGGAACATATACATAGTCAATACAATCTAGTGTTAACATATCATGTGAGCAACACTTCATTAGCCACATCAAGGCAAGCTTGTGCAATGCATAGGTAAGACCGCATAATCCCACCTACACTAAGCAAGTCACTTTAGATCCTCATTCATGTTTACCCTCTTTTAATCTCATCCTTATCCTATGTTTGACAGACTAGGAAACATTCACTTTTAACCAACCACATCAATAGAAGCAACGCATGCCAACAATACAAGTTAACATGCAACATTTAAAGTAACCTTGACATCAAATGCCATAACCATTTAGACACGAGCACCGTCATTACATGAGTCATCTTGACAAATAGGAACCTACCATAACCACTTTCAAAGCCTACTTGTGCAATGCATGGATGGCATCCCATACTACCACCCACACTTCATAGAACCTCTTTACTAACCATAGCACATCCTAGACTTGACCTTGTGGGAAATAGCCTTAACCTACATAGACCATGTGAGCTTACATGGAATCTGGTGTATGCACCATACTGAAAAGGGGTGTCCTACTTGCCTAGGGTAGAACTAAAATGTATTAGCTGGGAAATGAATCCAATGGCCAAATACCCTACAAGGGAACATATTTATGGGATAAGGAGATTGCTTTTAGAAACCCACATTTTCTAGCGGGGGAGCTTCCATGTCATGAGATACATTATTGAAATCTGTCCTTTCTAGTGGGGGTATTTCCATCTCATATTCAATATCCACTCGGTGCTAGGTATAACTTCCCACGAATACATGATTAGTCTTGAATTGAATTTGCAAGAATGGAGGAGTATCTTAACCTCCATCCAATCCAATTCATAAGGATAGCTCATAGATTAATTTGGTGAGAATGGACTTTTAACCTAAGATCTTTATGATAGACTCAATTAGGTGAGAACTAACTTTCAACCTAGAATCTTCAATGTGTGAGGAAAACTTTAACATTATATTCATTATGTATTTATGAGAATGAACTTTCAATCAACACAATAATCTCATCACAATCATGGAATCATCATGTCTAAGTATGTGTGAGTGAGAATATACCTTCAACTACCATAACTACAACAAAGTCATAATCCCTTTACTTTCTCAAAATATGGTCTTATATCATGAACACACTTTCACTAAGCATGTATAATATCACATATTGCCCCTCTAAAGACAAAAGACCAAATTTACTCAACACATCTAGCATTCATTATATTAGACATGGACATAGTCTTAGTTCAAGTAATCTATTCATTAAATGCATGATCTCAAACACTCATAATATAGTTTATGTTGGTGGAATTTTTATACACTAACACCACATACAATTCAACACACAACAATATAGAGTATATTCATGTTCATAAAGTGTGCACATTAGGCCACAATTTGGCATAAGTCTCATGTCTTACCCCTTTTGGATCAAGGATAACAATCAACCAATCTAATTAAGGATTGCTACATTTAACATGGAAGGAAACATGATTTAATTAATCCAACTAATAAAATATAATCCCACAACATTCATCTTACTACAAATCACCCTCATCACAAAGTCACAAATTGGGGACATAGAGGTTCATAAGTTTTTGGTGGAAATTCAACATCAAAAACCATAGAAATCCCTTACGTAATACATAATTCAAGTAATCAATTAATTATATTCACAATTCCATAACATTCCATTCATATCATTCAATAACCAACTTTAAGATCCAATTTGTGAAGTAAGTGAAATTCATGGATTCATTGAAGAATTTATCGTAAAACATCATAAATCAGTAATTACACCATAATATAAACAAAATGAATCATTGAAAACACTTTGAGAAGAATCCATGACTTGGAGTAAAAAGCCCTAGTTTTGGATAATTTTCTAACTTTGGAATTGAGAATTGAAGAACTTCATGGAAGAAAAGTTAACCATGAATCAAAACTACCATACCTTAATTGAATAATCTTCATGAATTTGAATGAAACAGGTGAGTTCTTGAGCCCTAGACCTTGATCTTCTCTTCTTCTCCAACGAAGATTTTTGGGAGAAAACTTTGGGGGTAAAGTTAGTTATGTTTTGGTTTCTTGGAAATTATGAAGTTAATAGGTTTGTTAATGCTTTAAAAGTACTTATATTAGTATATTAAAATGAATTAAAACGAATTAACACTTAACTAAATTGATTGGGAATAACCTAACTTATACTTCCTTGGCTGAGTTTGGCGCAGATTCCAGGTGCAATCTACGCCCCTTGACCCACTGACAGTGGGTGCACTCACGCCCCGCCCTGCAGGTTCGTGGGTGGGGTCTGAAACTCCTCATTTTGGGCATTACCCAGGACTCCCCCACCTACGGGGCGTGGGTCAACCTACTGGCCGTAGGTGCCATCCGTAGGTGGCACTATTTTGGTAGCTTGGGCATATTTGGGGAGCTTCGGGGGTTAGGCATTAGGGTCCTCCTCAAGGACCCTTTGGTTGGTCCTTGGGGATTCGTACCTTGAATTTTAACCCCCGTAGACTCCTCAATCTAGGCTTGGGGAATCATTTCACAACATAAAACCCCACAACAAACTCAACACCTCACTTGTAAGGCTCTAGTTTCACCTTCTAGTTTTATGGGGCGTAACAATAAGTGATTATTAGTTTTGAAATCGCTGCATGCTACAACCCTCGAATTTTCCCCAAATTGTGAAATCCCCTTTTTGTAACTGATTTAATTGTAGTAATTAATATTTGCAACTGATTAACTTTGTAGATACAAACAAATTCCTGAAATCGTCTGTCGCATAAGTAAATTTATTTTAGTTAAAATAAAGTTAGTATTTTTTTATTTGAAGTTCTTTGGGTTCGATAATCCGGCTCGAAAGAGTCATTGTACCACTTGAGCTACCACGTACACTTGTGTGTGCTTCGGGACGTAACAAGGGTCCTGAGTAGCAAGACCTCCTAAGAGACCCTTTATTTCCAAAAGCTGCAACATAGTGTTGGGCACATCAAACACCACATTGCCCACAGTCGAAGGCAATTGAATAGCACCGACACTTCCCAACTCATTTTCAGTAAAATCGTACAAATTACAGATGTCATCATTGTTCCCAAGTTGGCTAGCATTGCCCCTGTTAACACTCATCTCTTCACCTGTTTAAGAGCAGCCAACAAAGATAAAAATAAGTTGATTCAACTACAACAAAATCAGTTCACGACTAAACTTCAATAAAAGAATTTTAAACACTACTCCCTGATAGCGGTGCCATGTTTTATAATTCTCAAGTACAGTTCATTTGATTATAAGTGTAGGCGGTCGCTAACAAGTATAAACCCAAGTAAGAGTTGGGGTCGATCTCATAGGGAGTGATACGGTAGAGAATTTGATTACGATATGAAATAGTGTTCTAATTGTTTGTAGAAGTAGATATTTTTGCAAAAAAAATAAAGTAATAGCTAGGGTCTGACAATCAATGTCAATTGGGGGGATTTGGGTGAACAATTAACAACTACAAATAACCAGGAGTAAATAAGTAGAGAGGGTTTCTTGGGACTGTGATAAATTGAATGCAAATTTCACTAAATGGGTGATTATTAATTACTAAAACTCATTGAATTTCAGTGGGTAGGCTAGGCCTTATGTGCAATAACTATTTCTCAATCAAATATCACAAATCAAGTGAGTTCTTTCGACCCTCGACAAGTACAACACATAAAAACAACCCAATACCTCAACCAATCTACTTTTTAAAGCTAGATTAGTAGGATTGCATTTAGACCCACTTTTTCAATCTAAATCCGCAACAACAGAATCACAACAATAATCAATTAAAAGTTTTAACTCTAATACTTCTTACTCAAGCAAGCTTAGAATGCTAAACTAGATGTATTTGCAACTACAATTCATCAATAATAACACAAACTATTAATTGAACCCACTTCAAATAAAAAATAAAATCAGTAAATACGAACACCCATAAGCGAATTGAAATAATCAATTACATAATCACACCCAAAAGAATGGGGTTTTAGCAAAACATAATAAACAACGAGAAATCATTACCTACTATGTTTTCCATCATATTGGGCAACAATCCACAAGTCTCAAAATGGTCATAAATATTGAAGCTACAAATCAAAACCAACCCTAAATCTCTACTCAAAAGTGTAAAAAGAATGTTTACAATATTTAGGATAAAAAACTCAGAACTGGACAATGTGGGAACTATTTTTCTTCTTTTCAAAATTTCATTTATACTTTCCCAGAATTTCAGCAGCGGAGTCACTCAGCGAAGTAAGTTAGGCTTCGCCGACCTAATCAGCAATGGGCAGAGTCCCTCCTCCATCACGTTCTTGGCTTGGCTTTTTACACTTTCTTTGTTGTAACTTTAGGCGATCAAGTATGCAACACCTCGGAAATAAGACTTAGAAAATGAAGTATAAAATCACCTGATCCAATGAACCACAAAGAGTTTCACGAACCGTGAGAGGCACCACATTCCGTTGGTCTACCCGTGGACTCAACCCTTTCCAGTAGAGGTGGACCACAGAGCGCTTCACGGGCTGTGGACCACCTCACAGACTGTCCTGGTACTCGTGGAAGCTAGTCAGAGTCCACCAGGCCCAGACGTCACACCATGAGACCCTTCACGGGCCGTGGCGACGGACTATGGGTGCATCTGTGGAAACTAGTCAGAGTCCACCAGGCGCATACATCACACCACAGGATCCTTAACGAGTCACGGTCTTGACGACGGACCATTGTGGCATCCATGGAAGCCCTCCCGGAACCAAGTAGCTACTGGACCAAGACCATGACCGGCTTTGATGTCCCACTGTCCCTTTGACGGTACGTCAGAGGGGCTCGTGGTAAGTGTCGCCAGGTGTTTAAGTATGGTCATTTGGCTTTTTCCCTATGCGTTGGACACCTAAACTATGTAGTTTTGGTCCATTTTAGCGAAGTAAACTAATTAGAGCCTAACCTAATCAATCATACACCAAAATCAAGCAAAACATAGAGTAAAAATCAGAGAGAAAGTCGAGCAGCCTTTCAGGAAAATGCAGCAAGGATTTCATCAGCTCCACCCCTAAAATTGAAGGATTTGTCCATGAATTTCATCATCAGGTATGTGGTATTTCACTAGTGGGTTCCATTCACCCTTTAGGTCTCTAGAATTCAGTTGAACATTCTAAATAAGTTACTTTAATGTTCCTAATCAAATTATCATTACTTTAGTACCGCTTTTGTAGATTCTTGCATAAACTCAGATTCAAATGCTTAATTATTACTAAATTAATGTTGCATTTTCAGTTAGCATGTCAGTATTTTGAGCTATCCAGTATTACAGAAATTCCATCATAAATTGTTAATTACATAATCAATTGGGATTAGCTTAATACCGAGTGGACTAGGGCCAATCACCCTCAAGTCCCAGAACTTCGTTCCTCCGTAGGTTTATAAGTCCCATCAGTAGGCATTACATTTTAGTGATCACGCCAGTGATGCCTCTATACCTCTGGCAGTGTATATTGGCTCCTCTCGATGGGGCGTATACATCTAACTCCATGTTTAGCTCACGTGAATTTATGTCGGTTATTAGTAGCTCCCATGGTCAAATTCTATTGCATTGACCAGGTTATCAGTATCAGTTCAGTCTTCAATTTCAGCATAATATAAACTTGGTCATTACCTTCAGTTAGTTCATGTTCAGTATTTCCAGTATAGTATCATGCTTATCGTACATCATTGCGCAGTTATATGCTTTGTTGAGTTATGTATATTGTTCACCTTTATTCTATCTTTCATGCGCAGTACCTTTCAAGTACCCACGCATACTCTATGCTACATCTTCTCGTGATGTAGGTTCAGCCCCCCAACACTCAGATCACGCATAGGTTGGTTCCTGATCTCTAGTTCAGCAATATCAGTGGTGAGTCCTCATTTTTCGAGGACGAGTGACTTATTATCTTTTCACTTTAAGTTTAGCTGCGGAATGTCCTAGCATCTCTAAGTCAGTTAGAGGCTTTATTTCAGACATAGTTAAAGTTAGTTTTAGATTGGAATTTGATATTTCATTTGTTGTTAAGCACTCAAATTATATATTCATACTTAGAATGGGTATTCCCTATCATTTTCAGTTTATCTCATATTTATGCTTCTGCACAAGGTTAGGACAAACTTGGTATCAGTGCATTAGATTTAAGTGTCTTAGGATGTTTGAAAAGCCGCACTAGGTAGAGTCCTTTTCATAGGTGTGAAGTTCTCCACATCTAATGAGAGGGAGGCTGGGAAGTGTTTTGGGAAAATTTCACTGTGTGGCTATGATCTACCTTCTAACTCGCTGTTATGCGTTTTAGATCATACCTCCTTGTCTAGCTTATGCAAGGAATGCTAATGCCAGGAAAGTTAACACAACTCCTCCAGTCCAAGATCAGGAAGTTTTGAATATAGAATTTTGGAATGTGATTCAGTTGTTGGGTCAGAGTGTGACTAACTATGTAAAACCCCAGAAATCTAGTAAGACCAAGCTAGAGTCTAATGGAATCTAATAGGTGAAACTAGAGACTCAAATTTTAGTTTATAGTTGGAAACTTGTTTAAATGATGAAAAATGGCTTTTGAAGTTAGTTTGAGGAGATTTGAGGTTAAACGTCAATAAATGACTATAACGTTCGGAAACTAGTCATTTAAACTAGTGAGTTGTAAGGGTCTTGTCGTTAAAGTTTGGAGTGTTGTTTGAGAGTGAAAACATGTATAAGTGACTCTCATACCAAGATGGACATGTTTGGGGGTTAAACGTCCGGGTACGACTCCCCTAAGACCACTCTAGGGGTCCTAGAGGAGGACCTCAAAACAGTCCCCCAAAGCTGTCTAGACAGCGATCCTTCAGCTTTTTGGTGGTAATATACAACTGCTTTCCACGCCTAGTAGATCAAACCATTCCCCGTAGGTCTTGGGCGTGGTTCTATACTTTGTCTCCCATGAAGCCTGCAACATCTTAAGTCCCAGACACCAACCACGAAGGCCATTGACGGCCAGTAGACCCATCCACAGTCCGTGGATGGGCAACCGTGGATGCTGCCAGTTTTGGGCAATTTTTAATCAAGTTGAGGGTTAGTGTTTTAGTTAGTTAATTAAGTAGGGGTTAAGGGAGGTCATTTAGGTGATTAATTAATGACTTATATAAACTTATAGGACCCTTAACTAAATCATTAATTCACCACAAGTCAAGACCCCCAAATCAAAACCCAACTTCTTTTCCCTCAAAAATACCTCTTCTCTAGAACCTCCATTGAAGAACCAAGAATAGATCAATCTAGGGCTTGAAAATGGATTCTTTCTCGTGGGATTTTCATGGATTTCTACAACTAAGGTATGGGAGTTCTTCATTCTTGGTTAGCTATTACCAAGAAGCCCCTTCCACTATGTTTTCTAATTCCCGAATTCTAAGGTTTTCAAATCTAATCATGGGTCTCTTTCCAAAACGAATTCAATTGTTTCATTATGATTTAATATAGTTGTTTATGACGAATTAACATTGGATTGATGGAGTTTTGATGAGAATTCCCATTGGACCCATGATTTCCCCCTTTTTACTAAATTGACTTTATGATGAGGGAACTATTGAATATTGATTCAATTATGTGAATTATAATTGTTAGTGATGATACTACTGTTTTTAGATGATATTAACTTGAATTCCAAAGAATCCATGAGCTTTCCCCCAACCCTAGCTATGACTCTTCTCTACATCATGAATGTTGTTAGAAGTTGATTCAATGGATTCAATATGAGTTGATTATGATGTAGTTACATGAATTAGCTGTAATTCTACTTGTATTCATGATTAACCTAGGATTCTAGGGTGAAATTGATATAGTCTAGGATTGTGCCTTGAAAGAGGCCAATTGAGGGTTTGAATGTGATCTTCCTAAAGTGATGAATTTCTTCATGTAATACCTTGGTTTAGATCACCTAGACTTGAATTGGTTTAGGGTAATGCTTCTAAACCTTAATTGATTTGATCATGATACTTTATGCATGTTGATGAATAGTTGAAGTATAATGTGAAAATCATTATGTGATCAATGTACTTATGAGTTGTTGGATCATGGTATTCTCGTATCTAATGTGCTATTGCTATATGTTTGGGATGAGTTAGTCCATATCCCTTGAAAGGGTAAGTAACGACCTAATTACATGTTGAAGTATAATTATGCTTGAGCTATTGATCAACTTGAAAGGTGGATGTATTTACTTACTTTGTATATTGATTCACTTGAAAGGTGGAGATGTTTACTTATTATGTACATTGTGATCATACCCTTAAAGGGAATATTGTGGAGGTTTGTGCATGTTGCCAATATTGTGTGTGAACTCATGATTTCCGTAGATGTTGAAGGTCCTATGACTATGGTGTATAGAATGGTATTGTGAAAGGTCATTCTTCCCTTACCCCAACACTTGATATTGCATAAATAGTCTAGGATGATTATAATGTTGTTGTTCTGTCATTGCAAGGACAATTATACACAAACACACTCCATGGATAAAGATGATTATGATGTATCAATGGTGTCAATTAAAATTATAGTTCTCATATGAACCTTTAAACATTATTATGCATGAAATGTACATGACCATGATGTTGTACCTATTGTGTTGATTGAAAGTGCATTCTCATCAGAACACATGATCTTGATGTGAAAGTTATACTCACATACTAATGTTGATTCTAAGGTTGAAAGTACATTCTCACCTTTAATGAATCTATAAGCTAATTAGATGAAATGCATTGAATGAAGGGCAAAGTATTCCTTCACACATTTAAATGCAATTCAAAGACGAATAATGTCTAAATTAGGAAATAATGCTTAGCACCAAGTGGATATGGACAATGAGGAAAAGGCCCCTCCGCTAATGCAATAGGAAGGGCCATCCTAGTGATACTCATGAGATGGAAGCCCCTCCACTAATGCAATAGGTCGGGTTTCTAGAAGCAATCTCCATATCCCATAAACTATGTGCCCAAATAGGTCTTTATCTAGTGGATCCACCTTATAGCTATATATGTCTAGTTCTACCTTAAGTAGGACGCCTTCTTTTGGTGTGGGGTTATATGACACCGGATTCCATGTAGCTCACATGGTGTGTGCCGATTATTGCTACTTTCCCTATAATAATGAAGTAGATGAATGATGAGGCATGAACTTTACTATGACTTCTTGGTAAGTTTGCTTAGTAGGAGTGGGGGTATGGGACTTCACTTTTACATTGCACAAGTAGACTTGGTAGGATGTTATTGGATGGTTCTTTTATATTATGTCGAGACATAATGCATGTATGTATATTGAATGGATGGTGGCTATGAATGAATTGTCCTTATATTCAAATGGTATACATGACTAATCCTGTACTTATGACTATTGATTATAATAAGGTCTAAAAGATAAAGTGCATGACTAAGGTAGCTCTAAAGGATGGCTTAGTGAGGTTAGTATTATGGGATGCTAACCACACATTGCACAAGTGTTCCCTAAGGGTTGCTAAGGTAGTGGCTTTACTATTAAATAGGTATGAATAGTGTATTGGCTTATGTTGTACATTGTAGATGCATGTTAGTTATCAGACATTGCACAAGTGCTTCATATGAGTTGTTTATGTGATGATTACTAAATGATGAGATTATCTTGGTATTGGACTTTGTATTCTTATATGATTGGAGGCTATGTATTGTGAAGATTGGGATGTGTGCTATATTGGTGTTGGAGACTATGTTTGTTGTTGTAATGTTATCTCTCATGTTATAATGAAATATATGTGAATTGCCTTATTGGTTGTATTCTCAAACTATTTCAAAGATTATGTTCAAAATGGCATATAGCATGATTTCAAATGAAATGTCCCTTTTTATGTATGTTTTAATGGTTTTATGCATGGCTTCCATACTTAGTACGTTTTCGCTCTAACCCCTTCTTCTCTATAAGTGTAGGCTTTAGAGCTATTGTATTTAATCCTCGTGGCTAGGTTCATAGGAGATCAAGAAGAAGAAGCTTGGTGAGTCCATATTGTATTCGAGGGCTCAACCACATGTCCCTTATTGTCTTTACTTTTATGTTTTTAGACTTTTGTAAGGGTTGTGTCCCTATGTTTTGTATTAAAGAGTTTTATTCAAAGTTTAATAGATGGTTTGAAAAATACTATCATAAATACTCTTTCGTTTTAGAAAAGGACTTCGATTGAAAAAAAGTTTTAATTCTGCACTATTTTTATCACCTATGTGATGAATAAATTCTATGAGGCTTGTATAAGACCCCTTCGTGGTCGAGTATGCCATGTTACGACTAAGGGGTGCTCTCGGGTCGTGAGAAACTAGAACAATCAGCATGTTCCAGTTCATGCAAATGCTAGTGGTGGATCATTGGCGGCTAGGGTGTGAGGATGAATTCGCTTGAGTCTTTAGGGTTGCAAGTTGTGGCAGATCCTTAGAACTTCATTGATGATGTCAAGAAAATATTTGGAGTGATGCAAGTAACTGCGAATGATAGAGTTGAGTTGGCATCTTACCAGCTTAAGGATGTGGCTCACATTTCGTTCACTTAGTGGAAAGAAAACAGGAGTACAGATGTAGTTCCTATTACTTGGGATTGTTTTAGTGAAGCCTTTGTGGACAGGTTCTTCCAAAGAGAGTTGAGGGAGGAAAAAGCTCAGGAGTTCATAAACTTAAGGCAAGGTAGCATGTCAGTCCAAGCGGACTGAAGTTCACCCAACTCTCCAGGTATGCTCCTCACATGGTTGCCAATTTCAAGGGTAAAATGAATAAATTTTTGTATGGGGTAACCGACTTAGTGAAAAAGAGTGTAGAAATGCTATGTTATTGGAAAATATGAACATCTCTAGGCTCGTGACTCATGCTCAGCAGGTTGAGGGAGATAAGCTTAGGAGACAGGAAACTATGAGTATTCTCAAAGGAAATCAGTGGGTGGAAATGGCTCGCATGTTCAGCAAAAGTCTTCAGCCCCAACACCTTCACCAACGAGTGTTCTATCCTCCATGTTCCGACAGGATTAGAAAGGTAAGGCATCAGGCTTTAAGTGTCAGGGGAGTGTTTCGGGTACTAGGACCTACCCAACTTGTCCAAAATGTGGTAAGAACCATCTAGACGATTGTCTTGCAGGAAAGGAAGGATGCTTTGGGTATGGTCAAACAGGTCACAGGTTGAGTGATTGTCCTTCTTCTAAATAGGTTCAAGGAGGTAATAATAGTAGAGCTTAGTCTACAACTTCTTAAGCGGTAGCAGGTTGCCCAACTCAGCAGGGTAACCTAGTACAGGTGGCGGTCAGCGCCAAAACAGGTTGTATGCTCTTCAGGCTCGCCAGGATCAAGAAGATTCTCCTGATGTGGTCACTAGTACGTTACGAGTCTTTAACTTAGATGTTTATGCTTTGTTAGATCCACGGCCTACTCTTTCCTTTGTAACTCATTATATAGCAGTCAAATTTGATGTCAGTCTAGAAACTCTCAAAGAACCCTTCTCAGTCTCTACTGTAGTAGGTGACCCAGTTATAACTAGACGGGTATATAGTAATTGCCCTGTCACAGTCTCTTAGAAAAATACCTCAACAAATCTTGTAAAATTAGAAATGGTAGACTTTCATATCATTCTAGGCATGTATTGGTTACATTCATGTTATGCCTTAGTGGATTGTAGAAATAGGATCGTTCGTTTTCAGTTTCCTGACGAACCAATGTTATAATGGAAGGGTAGTAGCTTAGCGCCTATGGGTCGATTCATTTCTTACCTTAAAGCCAGAAAGATGATTTCCAAGGGGTATATCTATCATCCAGTTCAGGTAAAGGATTCAAGCTCTAAAACCCCAACTCTTGAGTCAGTTCCAGTAGTCAATGACTTCCCAGAAGTGTTTCCAGAAGATCATCCCGGAGTTCCTCCCGAAAGGGAAATCAACTTTAGAATTGATCTTCTCCTAGATACCCAACATATTTCTATCCCTCCTTACAAAATGGCTCCAAGTGAGCTTAAGGAATTGAAAGAGCAGTTGAAACATCTTCTAGATAAGGTCTTCATCAGACCCAGTATTTCCCCATGGAGTGCACTAGTGTTGTTTGTGAAAAATAAAGTTGGTTCTCTCATGATGTGCATTGACTATCAGCAGTTGAACAAAGTCAGAATCAAGAATAAGTATCCCACCTCTAGGATTGATTACTTGTTTGATCAACTTCATGGTGCTAGTCATTTTTCGAAGATAGACCTCATATCTAGTTATCATCACCTTAGAGTCAGAGATGGTGACATTTTTAACACAACCTTTAGAACTTAGGTCATTATGAATTTGTAGTTATGTCATTTCGACTAACAAATGCTCTTGCAACTTTCATGGATTTGATGAGCAGGGTGTTCAAGTAGTATTTGGACTTGTTCATTATCGTGTTTATTGATGATATCCTTATTTACTCTAGGAATGAGGAAGAACATGCGACTCATTTGAGATTTGTTCTGCAAACTCTCAAAAATCGTCAGTTATTCGCCAAGTGTAGCAAATGTGAGTTTTGGTTGCAATACGTTGCTTTTCTTTGGCAAATTGTGTCTAGTGAAGGGATCTGAGTGGATTATCAAAAAATAGAAGTAGTGAAAGAATGGACCAAACCTACCTCTCTAAAGATATCAGAAGTTTCTTGACTTTGGCTGGTTATTACAGAAGGTTAGTGTTAGGATTTTCATCCATAGCGTCTCCATTGACTAAACTCAGAAAAAGGTTAAGTTTCAGTGGTCAAATTATTGTGAGAAGAGATTTGCATAACAGAAAACTAGGTTGACTACAACTATTAGTTGGACTTTACTAGAGGGTTCAAACAGTTATCTTATCTATTTTGATGCATCCAGAGTCGCCGTAGATTTTGTGTTGATGCACCAAGGTAAGGTCATAACCTATGCTTCAAGACAACTTAAGGTACATGAGAAAAATTATATAAATCATGACTTCAAGCTTGCAGCAGTGGTGTTTGCACTTATGATTTGGAGACATTACTTGTATTGTGTTCACGTATATGTGTTCACAGACCATAAAAGCCTTCAGTATGTGTTCACCCAGAAAGAGTTGAATCTTTGCCAGAGGAGATGGCCTGAGTTCCTCAAGGATTATGATATAAGTCACCATTACCATCCTGGTAAGGCCAATGTAGTAGTAGATGCTCTTAGCAGACTATCTATGGGTAGTGTAGCAAATGTTGAGGAAGAAGGAAAAGAACTAGCAAAGGATGTTCATAAGCTTGCTCTCTTGGGAATTCGCCTTATGAGCATATTAGATTGTGGTGTAAAAGTTCAGAATAGGTCAGAATCTTCATTAGTGGAGGTTAAGTAAAAGCAAGATGGTGATCCAATATTGCTTCAACTAAAGGGTGTAGTTCATCAACAAAGAGTTAAGATTTTCTCCCAAGGGGGAGATGGTGTACTTCTGTATTAGGGTTGATTATGTGTTCCTAAGGTGGGTGAGATGAGACAGTAGATTCTTGCAAAAGTGAATAACTCCAAGTATTCTATTCATCCAGGAGCCACTAAGATGTATCGTGATCTGCGGGAAGTCCTTTGGTGGAATGGCATGAAGAGGGATATAGTTGATTTTGTGGCTAAGTGCCCCAATTGTCAGCAAGTTAAGGTAGAACATCATAAACCAGGGGTATGACTCAAGAGATCAACATTCATACATGGAAGTGGAAAGTGATAAACATGGACTTCATCAGAGGATTACCTCATACTCGCAGACAACATGACTCCATTTGGGTGATAGTTGACTGAGTTACTAAGTTTGCACACTTTTGGGCTATCCAGACTACAGACTCGGTGGAGGACTACACAAGTTGTACATTAACGAGATCTTGGTACTCAAGTTAATTTTAGCACAACATTTCATCCACAGATGGTTGGTTATTCAGTGTGTACCATTCAGACCTTAGAGGATATGTTGAAAGCTTGCGTGATCGATTTTATGTACAGTTGGGATGTTCACCTTCCTCTTATAGAGTTCACCTACAATAACAACTACCATTCCAACATTAAGATGGCCCCCAATGAGGCATTGTATGGGCGTAGATGTAGATCTCCAGTCAGTTGGTTTGAAGTAGGTGAAGAAGCCTTGATAGAGCCAGATTCCGTTCATGATGCTATGGAAAGAGTGCAGCTCATCAGAGAAAGACTTAAGACGGCCCAGAGTCACCAAAAATCCTATGCAAATGTAAGGAGAAGGGACTTGGAGTTCCAAATTTATGATTGGATTTTCCTGAAAGTGTCACCTATAGAAAGGTGTACTGAGATTTGGCATGAAAGGGAAGCTCAGTCCTGGATATGTTGGCCCTTCCAAGATCTTGAAAAGAATTGGTAAAGTGGCTTATGAGTTAGAGCTACCAGCAGAACTAGCAGCAGTGCATCTCGTCTTTCACATATTGCTGTTGAAGAAGTGTGTGGGTGATCCAGCATCTATAGTACCTTTAGAGAGTTTGGCTGTGAAGGATAGCCCACTTATGAAGAGGTGCCAGTAGAAATTCTTGATCGTTAGGTTAGAAGGATAAGAAATAAAAAAGTCACGTTAGTTAAGGTTATGTGAAGGAGTTAGACCGTAGAGGGAGCTACTTGGGAAGTAGAGGAAGCCATGAAGGCCAAGTATCCTCATCTCTTTCCTTCCGATTCCATTCGAGTTTGAAGTAACAGTTCCTCTTCAGTTTTTCAGCCATTCATGCGTATATTAAGTCTTAGTATCATGTTCCTTCAGTTTATACCTGCATTCTCAGCGTATTTGTATGTTCTTGGAACTTAGTTCATTTTGAAATAAGTTTCTAAGAAGCCTGACTTAGAAAATGTAGTAGAAAATCACATGATCCAGTAAACCACAGCAAGGTTCATGGACTGTTAGAAGGACCACGGTCTGTTGAACCACCACTGGACTCAGTCCCTTCCCAGCAGAGGTGGTCCACGGAGCCCTTCAAGGGTTGTGGACCACCTCTTAGACCATCATGTCACTCATGGAAGCCAGTCATAGTCCATCAGGCCTAAACGTCAAATTACGGGAACCTTCACGAGCTGTGGCCTTGACAACGGACCATGGTGGTGTCCGTGGAAGCTAGTTAGAGTCAACCAGGGCCAGAAGTCAGACCACGGTACCCTTCATGGGCCGTGGTCTTGACGATGGACCGTGGTGGTGTCCGTGGAAGCCTTCCCAGAAACAAGTAACTACTGGACGAAGACCATGACCGGCTTTGATGGCCCGTTGTCTCATTGACAGTCCATTAGAGGAGCCCATGGTCAGTGTCGCCTGGTTTTTATGTAGGGTCATTTCGGTTTTATCCCTATGCGTTGGATACCTAAACTGCGTCGTTTAACCCCTAAACTATGTAGTATGGGTCAGTTTTAGCCTAGTAAACTAATTAGAGCCTAACCTAATCAATCATTCGCAAAATTAAGCGACAGTTAGAGTAAAAATGGCAGAGAAAGTCGATCAGCCATTCAGGAAAATGCAACAAGGTTTTCATCAGTTTCAACCCCAAAATCGAATGATTTGTCTATGAATTTCATCATCAGGTATGCGGGTTTTTACTAGTGGGTTCCTTTCTCCATTAGATCCTTAAAATTCAGTCAGATTCTTGATCTTTTCAAATTATCTAGACCTAGGGTTTCTAGAACATCAACAGAATATTATGAATTAGTTACTTTAATGTTCCTAAACAGATTATCATGACTTTAGTACCGTTTGTGTAGATTCTTGCATAAACTCAAAACCCGAGTCATGCAGTTCTTTTACTTTATGAATTACACATGCTAGTCAGTTACTTCAGATATACATGCCTCAGATTCGAATGTTTCATTATCATTACATTAATGTTGCATTTTCAATTAGCATATCACTAATTTAAGTTATCTAGCATTAAAGAAATCCAGTCATAACATGTTAGTTACATAATCAATTGGGAGTAGCTTAATACCAAGTGGACTAGGGTCAGTCACCCTCATGTTCCAGAACTACGTGCCCCTATAGGTTCATAAGTCCCCTCCCTGGTAATTACATTTTAGTAATTACGCCAGTCATGCCTCTATACCTCTGGCAGGGTATATTGTGTCCTTTCGAGAAGGAGTACACATCATACTCCACTTTTTTCTCATGTGGTTTTATGTTGGTTATTAGTAGCTCCTTTAGTAAGATTATATTGCATTGACCAGGTTTTCAGATACAATTCAATGTTTAGTTTTAGAATACTATAAACTTGGCCATTGCATTCAATTAGTTCATGTTCAGTATTTCCAGTATAGTATCATGTTTATCTTACATCATTTCCCAGTTATATGCTTTGTTCTGTTATGTATATTGTTCATCTTTATTATATCATGAATGCTCAATACCTTTCAAATATTGACGCATACTCTACCCTTCATCTTCTCGTGATATAGGTTCAGGCTCTCAGCACTCTGATCATGCATAGGTCGGTTATCGATCTCCAGTTCAACATCATTAGTGGTGAGTCCTCATTTTTCGAGGACGAGTGACATGTTATCTTTTTAGTTTTAGTCTTTAGTTTGAGTTTTTACTAGATTTAGTTGGGATATGTCCAAGCATTGCTAGTCAGTTAGAGGCTTTATTTTAGACATATTTAGATTCAGTTTTATCTTGGAGTTTGATATTTCATTTGTCGTTAAATATTGAGATTATAAATTCAAACTTAGAATGGGTATTCCCCATCATTTTCAGTTACTCATGATTAAGCTTCTGCACATGGTTATCTTACTTCAGTTATTACTCTATGATTATGTTATGCGAGCAGGGTTAGCATGAGGTCACTCGTGATCCGAGGTCCCGTGTCCCCGTCCTTGGGGTAGATCGGGGTGTGACAAAGGTCAGGCTCGCCGATCTATTCGGCGCGTCGCTGAATCATCACTTGTGCTCACCAAGTTGGTCTTGTCCATGGGCTGACCTACTGGAACTTTTGGCGAGCTGAAGGTTCACTAGGCGACTCACCGAGTTTATTTGGCATGTACCAGCCTTGTTTTTTATCAATTTCTTCAGCTTTTTCACTCCTTTTCTCCAGATAATGACCTTGCCTTGCTCTTTTGCCTACATTACTGCAAATTAGCATTTTATCATTAGTTTAGAGCATATAATAGGCATTGAGGACACTAAAACATTAATATTAAGCCACAAAATGAGTCAAAATCCCCAACTCATCAGTGTTGTAGACTAACTCATTAGAAGTGGAATCATGAGACACTTATTTGACATAGCATCAGCCCTGCTTGATGAGATGACATAAATTAATCATACATAGTACACAAGAGAAGATCAGGTGTCTCCTTTGAATCTTGGGCTTGAAAAAGAACAAATGGAAAATAAACAAGAACTTGATAAAAAAGCATGGCCTTGATGATGACCCAAATGGACCTATTGACGAAGCACGTCATAGGAAGTGGGTACAAAGTTGTGAATACAGTCGGTATTAATAGTTGTGTAAACCCTAATGAAGCACACTTTGAGGCCATTTACAATGAAATAGAGCAATTCTTGGCAAACCAAGTGGGAGGTTCCCGTCTCAGCTATCCAAAGCCAGGGGGAATCAAGGTTGGAATAGAGATCGAGATTATGGTTGGAAAGATTGATATCACGAATGACGATACTGTGGAACAAATTGGAGGCATATAAACGGGGATATAGATCGCTATGTACCTACTCACGAATGTCCAAAGCCGAAAGAACGAAGGCCTGATCATGAAAATTTCCGCATCAACTATATTCTTGTTCGTATTTTGAAACAATTGGAATGATCTCATAAGGTGCTAAAGGAAATTAAAGATGACATCTATTCTCTTAACCAAACAGTCACTTCACACTTGGTATCGATTAAGTAGTTTGATACATACATGGGTTAGATCTCGGCTCATATAAGCTTAAGGTCGAAAAGGGGGCTCCAAAGTGATACTTAGGTGAACTCGAAAATGAGGCATGATGTCATGCCCACGTCGTGCAATGTTAAATAAGGTGATTCTTGAGAGGCAACCCAAGTTTTATTTTGTGTCGTTTGAATAACGTTTGTGTGATGTGCAGGTTGAAATTTTGAAGTTTGGGAGAAATAGGCAAATGGGCGAGCTCATAACACACTTGGTGCATCACCGAGTAGTTTGGCAAGCACAACGTCGATCTCCCTTTGGACCGATTGAAGGGCTCACATTCAGTATATTTTGGCGGGCTAAGGTCCACTATGCGACTCAGCGATTGGATCAATGATGTTAGTAACCCTTGCAAAATTCGACGCGAACTAAAGGGTCAACGGATTTAAACCATTTTAAATTCAAAACTACTCCATTGTTTAAAATTATCTACCATTGCACTCTAATAATTAAATTTTAGATCTTAGTTTTCACCTAATTTTTGGTGCGTGTGTCATTCCATGTAACGACTCAAAAAATAGTAGGATGAACTAGTGCCTTAATGTGAGGGTTAGGTCAAGAGTTAAGGGGCTTAGTTGCTAAAAGTTAAAGTACGTACTAGACCCCTTAGATTAGAATACCTTTTAATGTTTGGATGATGGTGCAAGGCCAGGAGTCAAGCCAAAAAGGGGCAATCCTAACCCAAAGGCCAAGGCTGCCCCAACTTGGCTAGACACTGCCCAAGGATCACGATTACTTTCACAACTAGTGGTCTTGACGACGGTCCATGAAAGGGGTGGTGAAGGTCCCTTAGGAATGTGTGAGGCATGACATTTTTTGCCTAGCCATTACCTAGGAACCACGACTTTCACCACGACTCGTGGTCTTGACCACAGATCGTGGGAGATGTCGCGATCTTGCCTTGGCATTGTGGGAGCCTAGGGTAAAGGAAACACCATCTAGACACTGTCTAACCTCATTAGGGTCTTCACGACCCGTGGTGGCAAGACAAGGTGCCTAAAAATTATGCCAAGCCAAGGCATCATTCACGAGCCACTTCACGACTCATTGTGATGACCATGGATCATTGGAAGGCTCGTGGGGTGGCCTTAGCTTGGTAGGAGTGGTGCATGATTGAGGAGGCTACTGCCTCAAAGACCACGGGCACCACCACGAGTTGTGGTGCCCTAGACGGTCCTTCAACTTGGGTGTGAAGCTCAGTTAGCCTCAAAGGAGACAAGGCAACTTTGCCTATGTGTTGCCTCCAAGATAACGAGCATCACCACCACTCGTGGTGTTGACCACGGATCGTGGGAGCTTCCATGGTCTTGCCTTGGCTTTGGAGGGCTGCCCAAAATTGGGGCATTTAAGTAATTTTGTTTGGTTTAATTCTTAGGTGGGGTTGATTTTAAATGTTTTATATAATTATTATATATAGTTTTAAGTCTTTTAACAATCATTTACTCATTATTTCCCCAAATCAAAAGAAAAGCTCTTCCCCCTCCCAAAATTCTCTCTAAACTCAAGGAAGAAGAATGAAGCCATTGGACCAAGGGTTGGTGGATTTCCAAGGTTTTTCTTCTTCAATTTTCGTGTGGAATCAATAGCAAGGTATGGTAGTCTTCATCATTGTCTAACTTTTCACTCAAGGAGCCAATTCAAAGGAGATTTTAAACAACGAAAATCTAGGGTTTTACTCAATCTCATGGGTTCTTTCATCAAACGATTTTAAAAGGTTTCTAACATCAAATTATGATTGTTTTAGTGTTTAATTGATGATTTATGATGAAAATACTCTATGAACCCATGGATTCTCTCAATTCCTAAATTGTACCTTTGTGGAGTGGGTTTGAAGATTATCAAGGCTTATGAATGAATTGTGTCTAAATTGCTTTGGTTTATGGAATTGTATCATTCTATATGCCTTAATTGTAGTGAATTGATGGTATATTGGTGATTTGAGATACATGGCCTTGAAAGGGCAAGTTATGACTAATTTCATGTTAAAGTAGAATTGTTCTTGAGCTATTGATCCGCTTGAAAGGTGGAGGTGACCTTATATAGAAACTTTATGTGTTATGCTTGGTTGTTGTCGTCTTTGAATGACTTATAATGAAGGTGAGGTTAGGATAGACTATGTTTACCTACTCTCATATCTAGTGAAGAATGAATGAAAGAATGTGAGAATGAATGAAAAGAATGGGAGTTAATGCTAATGAATGAAAGTTGGGTCTATTGTAACGATAGTCTCATAAAGTACGTCTTTAAATGAATGGGGTTCCTAGATGAAAGGTTTTCTCATCTTTGAATCCAAGTGCTTCATAAATGAATGAATGTGGATTAGGATGAGTACTCCTTCTTGTGTTGAGATGACAGTACTTAGTAGCAATCCTTATCCCTAAATGAATTAATGTGGGTTAGGATGAGTACTCCTTCGAGTGTTGAGATGACAGTACTTAGTAGCAATCCTTATCCTTAAATGAATGAATGAAATGAACGTCCAAACTCCGTGGGGGAGTAATGTCTAGCACTGAGAGGATATGAAGATGGGTGGATACTACTTCGTGAGTTGAGATGAGTGTATTTAGTAGCAACCCTAAAGATGGATGCCCCTTCGTTAGTTGAGATGTGGATACTTAGAAGCAATCCTTCTATCCCTTAACTATGTGCCCACATAGTACTAGCTAATGGTCTCTACCACGTAAAGGCTATAAGAATGACCCTACCTTAGGCAAGTGGGGATCCCTCATTCGGTAAGGGTTACTACCGGAATTCCATGTCAAGCTCCATGGTCTATGTCGGGTAAGGCTCTTCCCCCACATTAATGAATGAATGAACTAGGGTCTCTTAAGAATGTACTACTTAGGATAGGTGGTGGAATGGGACATCATCTAGACAATGCACAAGTAGACATTTAAGGGAGATCTTTGATGTGTCTTAGTAATGATAATGAATGAATGAGTCTCTTTGGGCTAATTAATGAAAGTGTTGGTCTTTGAGCATGCTAATGTGAAAGTGAGTCATAATGAATTGAATGTAAGTGCTTATGTTGAATTGAATGTATGTGATGATCTTATGTCATTAGTGAATGAAGTTGTCTAAATGCATTAAGTTGAATGAACAATTTATGTTGAGAGGTGAATGGAGCTTGTCTTGTGTAGCCTTAAGAATCACTTGGGTGTGATATGGAGAGGTAGTATGGGCTGCCTCACCATGTCTTACTTAGGTGAGTCTTAAGATGACATTTGATGAGTGTTCTAGTTTTAGGAAGTGACTTGTTGGCTTATGTGCTTATATGTCTTATGTGATTAACTGGTTAAGGTTGAGGTATGCATGGTAAGTGCACTTTGTGTGACCTTAAGGTGGTGCCTTAGTGTGGGTGATGGTATGGGACGTTGCCCATACATTTCACAAAGGTATAGCTGAAGGGTTACTTAAGGTGGAGGTCCAACACAAGAAGGTAAAGGTAAATGGGTTATGCATGTTTATGATGTATTGTGAAGTATATGACTTTGTATTGTTGGTTGTGACTTGTAAGGTGCCTATGATGTTGATGTGCATGAGATTTTATCAAAATGGCATGAAAGCATAACTCCCAACAAATGTCCTTTTTAGCATGTTTTGCATATCCTCATACTTAGTACGTCTGTTGTACTAACCCCTTTCTTCTATTTTACTACAAATGTAGGTTGTGGTAACTAGGAGGAAATTGTGCTTTGGAGTTGCTTGGATTGCTTCACTCTTCCAAGTCTTTGGTATGTCCTCCAGATTCGAGGACTATGTTTAGAAGTTAATTAGTCATTGTAATAGACACTTAAGTTTCATTTCATTTGTAAAGGGCCGTGTCCGTTAGTACATTTCAAGTTCTTGTCTAAGATTAGCTAAAGAGACTTAGTAGTTCCACTTGCGTATTGATGTTTTCAAATATTGATGACTCTTGAAGTCTTATGAATTTATCAAATTAAAGTTTTAAATTCTTTGTGATTTTGATGATCCATAGGATGAATGAATGCTAAGGCTTGTATGATACCTCCGAGAGTCGATTACAAGTGTAACGACTAGGGGGTGCTCTCGAGTCGTTACATTTCTCCATTATAGTTAATGATGTACCAGGATCGTATCTTCACCTTCAAGCAATTATAAGGTGAACGGATCCACAAGTCTTGGGCAAGGTTTTATGAAATGATCACTCAATGCCCAACTCATAACATTCTTGGCATGGCACTCCTAGACTGTTTCTACAGAAGTCTTGGCCGCGGAAACAAGAGCTTGGTCGACCAACTCATTCCGGGAGGCATTACAAAACAGTCATATGTGGTAGCAGCCCGACTGCTTAATCAAATGGGTGAAACACACCAAGAGGTAGAGAAAGACTTCATGTTGGTTTCCCTAATGACTCAGATTGATGAGTTGGCCAAAAAGATGGTGAAAATCAAAGTCTTGTGCCAAAGGAAGGATAAATACATCCCTCTTAATGAGTGAAGAAGTCCTAAGGACAATGAGGTTAAATGCCTTGAAAGCATGTTGTCAATCATTACCCACAAGGTGACTGAGCAAGATAGAAAGCTGGAAGAAATGAAGGAAGACATTGAAGGGATGGAGCGACTTATTTGGTCTCAATCCAGAGCTATCCAGATGCTCGAGGACTTTATGGATGATGCGTCACCCGATCTACACTCGCAACAAGACAAGGGGTTGCCTAGTAATACTATGGCTAACCCTAAAAATGGAATTTGACTACCGACATACGTCGTGCCACGACGTTAACTAAGGCGTTGTTTAGGAGGCAACCCAAAAACTCTTTAAATGCTTTATTATTGTTTCAGAAATAATGGTGTGTTGAATGTATACCATTTTTCGAAGCGGAACTGGTAGTTAGTGAATTCATGAAAGTGATAGTTTCGAAGCGGAACTGGTAGTTAGTGAATTCATGAAAGTGATAGTGTGGTAGATGGTAGTGTGGTAGGTGAGTAACTTATTTTTAAGATTTTATTATAATATCTTTTTACTAAGTGTCTTAATCTTGATATCTCTTTAATATTATTTTTTGGTAGTGCTAAATTCATTGTAATATGTAATAATATTTATTGTAATATTCTTCCGATAATTGTTTTAATATGAATATTTCTTTAATATTATTTATGATATAATCTAGATATAACATATCTTCGGTTCTTTGGTACATATATAAATTTTCCTCCATTAATTGTTCTAATAGTTTTATATCTTCCATTGATTTTACCCAATATTGTAAATATTTGTAGTTCATTTTAATCTGAATTTATTTCTAAATCATACCATTCTATTCTTTCGAAGTCTAAATCATGTAAGTCTATTTCATACCATTCTTGATTTAATATATCTTCTGATTCATAATCATTAAATATTTTTTCCCATATTATTTTTCTTAATTCGATTATTTCTATATTTTTAAGTACATATAAGATTAAAGTTTCATAGTTTTTTATCATTTCATCATGCATGTATGTAGTCATGTTCTTTATTATGCAGGTTTTTTATTTCAAATTATTCCTTCCTATCATATTCATAATTGATTAAATTCATATTAGATCATTATGAACTAGATTATCTTTATCATGTTTTCCTGTCACTACTAGCATCGTACTTTAGCAGATACTTCCTTCTTATCAGCGCATCAACTTTGTTTACTCCCCTAAACGGCTTCCTTGCCTACCGGTTTCAACATTAGGATGGCATAGTATAGAAGTTTTCTCCCTGTTTCCAGTGTGCTAATAAACTAGAAATCATGATTCAAATAATTCTAATACATAATAACTAACATAAATTTATTCAAGCATATATATGATATTCAGGAATATATGAAATTAGTTCCGCATATTTTTTGAACAATATACCTTTGCCTTTTGCTTAATCAAGCTATCTGAAATATCTGATTGGATTTCAAATTTCTCCATATTAACATTTAAGTATTTTTATAACTTAGGGGAGAGAGTGTTTTCAAGAAAATATTTATTACGTTAGGCATTGCCTGCCTTCTTTAAGTTACATATCCTTTCTTTATATAGAAAGGATTTTCATACTACACTACAATAATGTACTATTCACCTTAACACTTGTCACCTAATAAATTACACCCCTACCATCCCTTACACATGCCCATTCTTATTATGGCACACATTATGACTCACTACTTATCATTATGACACACTACTATTCACACCATACTTTATTGACTTTTTTACAAGACAAATAATTTTACTCTTATCTCATCTTTTTATTTTGTCTGCATCTCATCTTCATTGTCTTTTTTTTTATCTTCTCATCATCTTATCTTCTTATCATCTGCTTCCATCTTTATCTCTTTATTCCAGCTGGACGTCTGGGATTATATTATCTTCTCAGTTACATTTTGAACATATATGGTCAGGGTATTTGTGACCAATTAGCTTGCAATATCTAGTTAATAATTCTACCAAAAAAATCCTTCTTTTAGTGCTCGTGTCGTAGGTCGTTCTTCTGGCTTAAGTAGTGATAAAATCCATCTTTGGACTTCATCCATATCTGCTTTCCTTAGCTCCCTTGAATTGGAATAAATCATTAGCTGGTCTCTTGCATAATAGCTCCATATAGCGTTTCCGTTTAAATAGTTATTTCCTAGCTCTTGTATAATCGTTGATATACCAATTATCCTTTTGTTGGCATAAAAACTTGGTATCTCTATCTTGCATATCTCTTCTTGTTGTCTGATATCCTCGGGTATAATTATATCTTTAGTTAATCCTATCTTGATAACCTGTATTGGAGGTTTTACTTTCCCGTATAATATCTCCGCTGGTGCTGTATAGAATTTTATATAAAATAATTTTCCTTTCAAAACTCTTTTGTATGTGACGAATGCTTTGTGTAGTTCTGGTATTCCACTAACTTCTTCTTCGTCGTATGTGTATACGGTATTTAACAATTCGTAGTTCTAACAAGTTCTTACTAAATTAGCGTTAGTTTTCGGTTGTGCAATTAACTTGTTATATCCTTGTAACTTTTGTGTCAAATAATCCTGGTTTGGTTCTTTTGTATTTGACCTGGGGTTGCTATTTAAATAGGTTTGGATTTTGTGGATATTTTCAATATAGGTTCGTGTGATATAGTTATATGTCTTTTTCTCATTTTGGTTTTGCAAACTATCTGTGTATGTAGATGTTTGTGGTTCTATGGACATATGTCTAGGTGTCCTTTGGGTAAATGGTTTTTCGAATAGTTGGTTTAAGTTAGCATTTTTATGTTGTTTATCACTAACTTGTTTGCTTGTACCTGCAGCTATATTTAAACAAATGTTACGGGTTTTAAGGAGTTTCCCATCGTCTCCTTTTAGCTTTGGGTTTTTTCCGTCTTCCGATCGACGTAGCTCCGTATTTTTATAGTCATGATGCTGACTAGCTTTAGACTTCAGATTATCTTCATTAGTCTTTAGCTTTTGTATCTCGTTGTCCATACTATCCACTTTTATACAAAGTGTAGTTATGGCTTTGAGTATCTCTTCCATTGTATTTTCGTTCTCAGTCTGAGTAGCTTTGTCTTGATAAGTAATCTGCAATAACATTCTTATCAGTTTTTATTACTTCAATTGTAAATGTGAAATTTAATATATTTAATACCAATCTCCTTATTTCTTTTGTTGTTACCGAATCTTGTATTTTTCTTGTTAGCCACCATTTTACTTGTGTATTATCTGTTCTTATAATAAATTTGTTATATACAATATATGGTTCAAATGATAATAAACACTTATATACTGAATATAATTCTTTTCTATTTATTTCCCATTTTATTTCTGTATTATTAAACGTTCCTGAATAATACCTGCAATGATGTTCTATCGTAGTGTCATCATACCTGTATTTTAATATTCCTCCATAACTTTTTTCACTCGCATCTGATTCTATTATATAAGTAAATTTTTTGTTTTCATCTGGAAAGTATAGTTTAGGTAAGTTTTTACATAATAATTTTACCTTTTGTATTTGTATTTGGTCTTTTTTATCAAACTGATATTCTATATCTTTCTTTAATTTTTGTTGTAATGGTTTTAAATTCTCTGCTAATTTTGGTATGTATTCTCTTACTTGATTTACTAGTCCTAAGAATGACTGTAATTTCTATTTTGTATCTAGTTGTTCATTTGAGTTAAAAAAAATTTGTACTATATGTGTTTGCATTTTTATTCCGTTTTTATCTATTTGTATTCCTAAGAATTCTATTTGATTTTTTATTATATCTGCTTTCTTTTTACTTAGACTTATACCCGAATATTCTATGATATGAATAAATTTTTCTAATAATCTTATATGTTCATCTTATGTTTTGGAATATAATAATATATCATCTATGTACACTACACAATTTTCTATTTGTTTAAAGTAATTATCCATAAAGTGTTGATATCTACCTGGTGCGTTTTATATCCAAATGGTAATACATTTCATTCATAAAATCCTTGTGGTACAGTGAATGCTGTTAGTTTTTTAGATTCTTCTTCTAGTTTTAAGTGATAAAATCCTGATTTACAATCAAATTTGCTAAAATAATTATATCCTTGTATTTGTCTTATCTTTAGTATTTTATTTGGTATCGGATAATTATATGTTTTAGTTTTTGCATTTAAATTTCTATAATCAATAATCATTCTGCTTTTTCCTCTTTTTTGTTCACTATGTTTATATATGATAAATGTCGGGCTTGTATGCTTACTATTGCTTTCTTGTATATATCCTTTTACTAGTAATTCGTCTATATGTATCTTAAATTCGGTTAAATCATTAAAATTATACTTTGATGGTTTTTGGGTTATTATACTGTTATTATCAATTAGCTCAATTTTTACTTTTGTTTTATGTTTTTCCCATTTATCTTCTGGTAAACAATTGTATTTACATTAATTAGTTTCTGCTCCCGTATCTATCATTGGTGTATAATATCGGTTGTAATATCCTTCTATTATTATCTTCGCAAGTATATATATTTTCATATTTTTATCATACTAAAGTCCTTTTTATTATTACCCTTTTATTTTCATAATTTATTGTTAATTGTTTGTCTTCTAGATTATATGGTTTTACTTGTTCTAACCATTTTATTCCTAAGATGATATTTTCATTTCCTTGATATATTTTGAATTTTATCACTATTGGTACTCCTCCGATGATTATTTCCTTTTCTGTAGTTTCTTCGGTATATATTAATGCTTTTGGTAGTTCGGAGCATGATTGTTCAATAGTTATTATTTCATCTTCCGTCACTAATTCTCTTGTAATATAATTTTCTTCTCGTCCTGTATCTATTAGTATTAAATATTTTCGTTGTTCCATTATTCCCGTGATGTAGTAATGATATGGTTTTATGTCTTCTTCCATTGATTTTAGTGGGGTTTTATCTATTCTCCTTGAGGTACTCATTTTTGATGATATTTGGGGTATCTCATTGTTTATTCTTTTCGATGTGCTTAGTCTTTCTTTTACTATTTCTAAATCTTCTTCTATATCAATTTCATTATAACTATAATCATTTTTATCTATGACTGTAACTATTCTTTCAAAGGGATCTTCTATTTTTATTTTATTTATTTTATTTTTTGCTGTTATTTTGTGTTTTGTCGTTAAAACATATAAGTTTTTACATCTAGCTGTAAATATTTTACTTCCCGGGGCTAGTTCTATTCCTGACATTTTCCAATATAATACTAATGATTTATCTATATTTCTGTCATTTACTGCTACTGAGTAATTAGCACTTATTATAAATTTAAATTTTTGGTATATGAGGTTACCTTTTACCGCACTTATTATGCTTTTTTCTATAGGTTGTATAATTCTATCATCTGCTAAGTATATTTCTATGGGTGTATCTATTCCTTCTCTAAAACATGCTTTTATTAGTATTTCTGTTCCTCCTAAATGTACATATTTAATTGGATTTTTAGCCTTAATATCTTGTATTTCTTTATTTATTATTCGTTTATTTATTATTGGTATTTTGGCTTTTCCTTTAGTGTATTTGCAATCTATGATATGTTCTCTTTGACTTACTACGTAATATTCTTCTTTTTGTCGTTTAAACCAGTTTCTTATTGTTGGTATTTCGAATATTTTTGCTACACTTAGGTCTAATTCTTTTCCTTTTATTTGCTCAAATATATTATTATCAAATATTATTTTTTGTTCTGTCGATTCTTCATCTTGATATTTTTCTTTAGTTATTATTTGTATATCTTTTTCAGTCATTGATATCGTATTCATTATCCGATTCTATTACTGAGTTATTTTCTATTTCATTTTCCGATAATTCATATATACTATCATTGCTTTCTAATTCATAATCTACGTACTCTATTTGTGTATATTTTTCATCGTCTATTATTATTTCTGATATTTGTTTTTTCTTTGGATTTTTAGGTAATTTACAATCTCTAGCTATATGTCCTAATTTTCCACAATTATAACAAGTACATTCCGTTAGTTTTCTTTTTGGTCTATATGGTCTTTTGGTTTTGTAGTTTTTTACATAGTATCTTCTTCTTGGTTTTTTATATTTATATTTTGATCTATATTTTTTATTATATTTCTTTCTATTTTTATAATACCTATTCGTACAACCAAATTGAGATGCTGTTTTATTTTTGCAACATGCTAAGTTTTTTATTAATACTTTTTCCATTTTTATTTCTTCTTTATGTTTTTCACATAGTTCCATAAACCATTGTTGTAAGAATTTCATTCTAGCTCCTAAGGTGTCCGTTAATTCTGCTTCATTCCAACTTTTTATTATTTTTGAATTAAAAGGTTCTGGTAATTTTGTAAAATATAATTTTCTTATTTCTTTACTTTCTTCTGTGCTATATGTTCCTTTATAATAGTATTCTCTAAATACACATGTATATTCATCTATGTAACACATATTACATATTGCTAATTTTGTCATTAGATTCTGATTTATGATCTTTTCTTTATTTTGTTCTTCTACCTCTGTTGTCACTACTAAATTCATTCCTTATAGCTATTTCGTATTTATATAATATTTCCATGGTTGTAGTGGCTATTCCACCATCAAATTTTTTATTATTTCTTAAAGTTGTAAAGCCTTCACTTGTTAAATTTTGTAGCCATAATTTTACTGTTCCTATAAGTGTTCTATCTATGTATCCTGGTGCCTCTGCTATTACTATCTTGTTATCTATTAATTGTTTTGATATATATCCTATCCATAATTGGATTGTTTTATTTATATCTACTACACAGTCTAAATCTAAAAAATCATGTTGTCCAATTATTGGTTTAGGCGTCCATTTTCTACTTAATCTTTTATCCCATGTAGTTTTTTCTTTATCATATTGTTCATAATTTTCATTATAATATTTTGGATTAAAATTTTTTGGGTTTTTTACTCCTGATGTGCTAGGTTTTTCGTCCATGTTTACGTCTTCTGTATTTACTTCTAAATTCTTTGTATTATGTATGTTTGCTAAAAGTTCCATATATGTTTCGCTTGTTTCCGAATGTTGTTCTAGATCATCATCGTTTATTTCATCAACTCTTATTTCGGGTAGATTATCATTTTCTTCTTGTTCTTCTATTTTATCTTCTAGTTGCAATTTTTCTTTCAATTTAATTATCTCATTTGTTAATTTCGTTTTTTGTTATTTTTCTTTTTGTTTTATTTCATACATTTCTTTTAATATTGTTAGCTCGTTTTCTAGTTCTATTATTTTGGTATTTTTTACTTCTTCTAATTGTTGTACTTCCTTTTTTGCTTGTTGTTTTATTTTTTCAATTTCCGTTTTTCTATCTATTTCTTCATTTTCTTTTGTTATTCTTATCATAGCAGTTAAACTATCTTCTAGTTTTATCGTTTCTTTCTCTAACATTACACTTATATTGTCACCTATTTTCTTATATCTTCTTCCTAGATTAGAAAATATTATCTTTATTTTTAATCCGTCATAATTTTCATATGTTTTTTCATCTAATTGCATATTATTCTTTATATCACTACTTAAGCCAGAATAACGACCTACGACACGAGCAGTAAAAGAAGAATTTATTTCGGCAGAATTATTAACCAGATATAGCAAGCTAATTGGTCACAAATATCCTGACCATATATGTTCAAAATATAACGGAGAAGATAATATAATCCCAAACGTCCAGCTGGAATAAAGAGATAAAGATAGAAGCAGATGATAAAAAGATAAGATGATGAGAAGATAAGAAAAAAAAAAGTCAATAAAGTATAGTGTGAATAGTAGTGTGTCATAATGATAAGTAGTGAGTCATAATGTGTGTCATAATAAGGATGGGCATGTGTAAGGGATGATAGGGGGTGTAATTTATTAGGTGACAAGTGTTAAGGTGAATAGTACATTATTGTAGTGTAGTATGAAAATTCTTTCTATATAAAGAAAGGATATGTAACTTAAAGAAGGCAAGCAATGCCTAACGTAATAAACATTTTCTTGAAAACACTCTCTCCCCTAAGTTATAAAAATACTTAAAAGTTATATGGAGAAATCTGAAATCCAATCAGATATTTCAGATAGCATGGCTAAGCAAGAGGCAAAGGTATATTGTTCAAAAAATATGCGGAACTAATTTCATATATTCCTGAATATCATATATATGCATAAATAAATTTATGTTAGTTATTATGTATTAAAATTATTTGAATCATGATTTCTAGTTTATTAGCACACTGGAAACAGGGAGAAAACGTTTATACTATGCCGTTTAGAGGAGTAAACAAAGTTGAGGCGATGATAAGAAGGAAGTATCCGCTAAAGTACAATGCTAGTAGTGACAGGAAAACATGATAAAGATAATCTAGTTCATAATGATCTAATATGAATTTAATCAATTATGAATATGATAGGAAGGAACAATTTGAAATAAAAAACCTACATAATAAAGAACATGACTACATACATGCATGATGAAATGATAAAAAACTACGAACCTTTAATCTTATATGTACTTAAAAATATAGAAATAATCGAATTAAGAAGAATAATATGGGAAAAAATATTGAATGATTATGAATCAGAAGATATATTAAATCAAGAATGGTATGAAATAGACCTACATGATTTAGACTTCGAAAGAATAGAATGGTATGATTTAGAAATAAATTCAGATTAAAATGAACTACGGATATTTACAATATTGAGTAAAATCTATGGAAGATATAAAACTATTAGAACAATTAATGGAGGAAAATTTATATATGTACCAATGAACCGAAGATATGTTATATCTAGAATATACCATAAATAATATTTAAAAAATATCAGAAGAATATTACAACAAATATTATTACATATTACTATGAATTTAGCACTACCAAAATATAATATTAAAGAGATATCAAGATTAAGACACTTAGTAAAAAGATATTATAATAAAATCTTAAAAATAAGTTACTCACCTATCATACTACCATCTACCACACTATCACTTTCATGAATTCACTAACTACCAGTTCCGCTTCGAAACTATCACTTTCATGAATTCACTAACTACCAGTTCCGCTTCGAAAAATGGTATCAGAGCTATGGATAATAAGAAACACGGTAAGAAACATACGAGTAGAAAATTAAGAAAAATAAGAAGAAAATTAAATAAATTATATCCGGAATATAAACAACTTAATATCACAAAGAATGATAACGAAAAATTAAATCAATTAATAAATAATATATCTAAAATAAAATATAAATATATTCAATACTTAAAAATACAATGAATAACAAGAATAGAGACTATAGACAAAAACTTAATGAAATAATTATTGCAAAACGCAAGAATTAGAACATAGGCAAAATAGACTTAACAATAATATATTCGCAGGAATTTGTCACAAATCTATAATAGCACAAAGAAAGACTATTTTATATCTAGAAATACAAATAAATAACTTAGAATATAAACTACAACATAATTTATAAATGAATAAAGAAGAATACGCAATAGATGAAAAAACATATGAAAATTATGACGGATTAAAAATAAAGATAATATTTTCTAATCTAGGAAGAAGATATAAGAAAATAGGTGACAATATAAGTTTAATGTTAGAGAAAGAGACGATAAAAACTAGAAGATAGTTTAACTGCTATGATAAGAATAACAAAAGAAAATGAAGAAATAGATAGAAAAACGGAAATTGAAAAAATAAAACAACAAGCAAAAAAGGAAGTACAACAATTAGAAGAAGTAAAAAATACTAAAATAATAGAGCTAGAAAAAGAGCTAGCAATATTAAAAGAAATGTATGAAATTAAACAAAAAGAAAAAGAACAAAAAACAAAATTAGCAAATGAGATAATTAAATTTAAAGAAAAATTGCAATTACAAGATGAATTAGAAGAAAAAGAAGAAAATAACCAAGATAATCTACCCGAAATAAGAGTTGATGAAATAAACGATGATGATCTAGAACAACATTCGGAAACAAGTGAAACATATACGGAACTTTTAGCAAATATAGATAATACAAAGAATTTAGAAGTAAATGCAGAAGACGTAGACATGGACGAAAAACCTAGCACATCAGGAGTAAAAAACCCAAAAAATTTTAATCCAAAATATTATAATAAAAATTATGAACAATATAATAAAGAAAAAACTACATGGGATAAAAGATTAAATAAAAAATGGACGCCTAAACCAATAACTGGACAACATGAATTTTTAGATTTAGACTGTGTAGCAGACATAAATAAAACAATCCAATTATGGGTAGGATACATATCAAAACAATTAATAGATAACAAGATAGTAATAGCAGAGGCACCAGGATACATAGAAAGAACAATTATAGGAACAGTAAAATTATGGCTACAAAATTTAACAAATGAAAGCTTAACAACTTTAAGAAATAATAAAAAATTTGATGGTGAAATAGCCACTACAACCATGGAAATATTATATAAATACGAAATAGCTATAAGAAATGAATTTAGTAGTATGACAACAGAGGTAGAAGAACAAAATAAAGAAAAAATCATAAATCGGAATCTAATGACAAAATTAGCAATATGTAATATGTGTTACATAGATGAATATACATGTGCATTTAGAGAATACTATTATAAAGGAACATATAGCATAGAAGAAGGTAAAGAAATAAGAAAATTATATTTTACAAAATTACCAGAACCTTTTAATTCAAAAATAATAAAAAGTTGGAATGAAGCAGAATTAACAGATACCTTAGGAGCTAGAATAAAATTCTTACAACGATGGTTTATAGAACTATGTGAAAAACATAAAGAAGAAATAAAAATGGAAAAAATATTAGTAAAAAACTTGGCATGTTGCAAAAATAAGACAGCACCCCAATTTGGTTGTACGGATAGATATTATAAAAATAAAAAGAAATATAATAAAAAATATAGATCAAAATATAAATATAAAAAACCAAGAAGAAGGTACTATGTAAAAAACTACAAAACCAAAAGACCATATAGACCAAAAAGAAAACTAACGGAATGTACTTGTTATAATTGTGGAAAATTAGGACATATAGCTAGAGATTGTAAATTACCTAAAAATCCAAAGAAAAAACAAATATCAGAAATAATAATAGGCGATGAAAAATATACACAAATAGAGTACATAGATTATGAATTAGAAAGTGAAGATAGCATATATGAAATATCAGAAAATGAAATAGATAGTAACATAGAAATAGAATCAGATAAAGAATTCTATAATATAACAAATGACTGAAGCAGACATACAAATAATAAATAAAGAAGAACATCAAGACGAAGAATCTTTAGAACATAAAATAATATTTGATAATAGTATATTTGAACAAATAAAAGGAAAAAAATTAGACCTAAGCGTAGCAAAAATATTCAAAATACCAACAATAAGAAACTGGTTTAAACGACAAAAAGAAGAATATTATGCAGTAAGTCAAAGAGAACATATCATAGATTGCAAATATACTAAAGGAAAGGCCAAAATACCAATAATAAATAAACGAATAATAAATAGAGAAATACAAGATATTAAGGCTAAAAATCCAATTAAATATGTACATTTAGGAGGAACAGAAATATTAATAAAAACATGTTTTAGAGAAGGAATAGATACACCCATAGAAATATACTTAACGGATGATAGAATTATACAACCCATAGAAAAAAGTATAATAAGTGCAGTAAGAGGTAACCTCATATACCAAAAATTTAAGTTTATAATAAGTGTTAACTACTCAATAGCAATAAATGACAGAAATATAGATAAATCACTAATATTATACTGGCGAATGTCAGGGATAGAACTAGCCCCAGGAAGTAAAATATTTACAGCTAGATGTAAAAACTTATATGTTCTAACAACAAAACATAAAATAACATCAAAAAAATAAAATAGATAAAATAAAAATAGAAGATCCCTTTGAAAGAATGGTTACAGTCATAGATAAAAACGATTATAGTTATAATGAAATTGATATAGAAGAAGATTTAGAAATAGTAAAAGAAAGACTAAGCACATCGAAAAGAATAAACAATGAGATACCCCAAATATCATCAAAAATGAGTACCTCAAGGAGAATAAATAAAACCCCACAAAAATCAATGGAAGATGATATAAAACCACATCATTACTACATAACGGGAACAATGGAACAACGAAAATATTTAATATTAATAGATACAAGACGAGAAGAAAACTATATTACAAGAGAATTAGTGACGGAAGATGAAATAATAACATTGAACAATCATGCCCCGAACTACCAAAAGCATTAATGTATACCGAAGAAACAACAGAAAAGGAAATAATCATTGGAGGAGTACCAATAGTGATAAAATTCAAAATATATCAAGGAAATGAAAATATCATTTTAGGAATAAAATGGCTAGAGCAAGTAAAACCATATAATCTAGAAGACAAATAGTTAACAATAAATTATGAAAATAAAAGAGTAATAATAACAAGGGCTTTAGTATAATAAAAATATGAAAATATATATACTTGCAAAGATAATAATAGAAGGATATTACAACCGATATTATACAATAATGATAGATACGGGAGCAGAAGCTAATATATGTAAATACAATTGTTTATCAGAAGATAAATGGGAATAAATAAAAACACCGATAATAGAAACGGGATTTAATAATGAAGGAAGCATGATCACATATAAGGCAAAAAATATAAAAGTACAAATATGGGATAAAATATTAACTATAGAAGAAATATATAAATTTGAATTAACTACAAAAGATATGCTATTAGGAATGTCATTTTTAGAAAAATTATACTCAAATATAATAACAAAAACACACTGGTGGTTCACGACACCGTGTAAACAAAAAATAGGAGCAAAAAGAGTAAATAATAAAAAACAAAAAACAACAAAATGGATAAAAGGAAGTGAAAAAATTACACAAAAATTAGAAAATATAAAAGAAGAAAACCCTAAAATAGAATTAATTATATTCTCTATAGATAAACTAAAAATAATTCAAGATAAGTTAGAATTATTATATAGTGAGGATCCTTTACAAGGATGAGAAAAACATAAAACAAAAGTAAAAATTGGGCTAATTGATAATAACAGTATAATAATCCAAAAATCATTAGAGTATAATTTTAATGATTTAACCGAATTTAAGATACATATAGATGAATTACTAGAAAAAGGAAATATACAAGAAAGCAATAGTAAGCACACAAATCCGACATTTATCATAAATAAACATAGTGAACGAAAAAGAGGAAAAAGCAGAATGATTATTGATTATAGAAATTTAAATGCAAAAATTAAAACATATAATTATCCGATACCAAATAAAATACTAAAGATAAGACAAATACAAGGATATAATTATTTTAGCAAATTTGATTGTAAATCAGGATTTTATCACTTAAAACTAGAAGAAGAATCTAAAAAACTAACAACATTCACTGTACCACAAGGATTTTATGAATGGAATGTATTACCATTTGGATATAAAAATGCACCAGGTAGATATCAACATTTTATGGATAATTACTTTAAACAAATAGAAAATTGTGTAGGGTACATAGATGATATATTATTATATTCCAAAACACAAGATGAACATATAAGATTATTAGAAAAATTTATACATATCATAAAATATTCGGGTATAAGTCTAAGTAAAAGGAAAGCATATATAATGAAAAATCAAATAGAATTCTTAGGAATACAAATAGATAAAAACGGAATGAAAATGCAAACATATATAGTACAAAAAATAATTAACTCAAATGAACAACTAGACACAAAAAAGAAATTACAATCATTCTTAGGACTAGTAAATCAAGTAAGAGAATACATACCAAAATTAGCAGAGAATTTAAAACCATTACAACAAAAATTAAAGAAAGATATAGAATATCAGTTTGATAAAAAAGACCAAATACAAATACAAAAGGTAAAATTATTATGTAAAAACTTACCTAAACTATACTTTCCAGATGAAAATAAAAAATTTACTTATATAATAGAATCAGATGCAAGTGAAAAAAGTTATGGAGGAATATTAAAATACAGGTATGATGACACTACGATAGAACATCATTGCAGGTATTATTCAGGAACGTTTAATAATACAGAAATAAAATGGGAAATAAATAGAAAAGAATTATATTCAGTATATAAGTGTTTATTATCATTTGAACCATATATTGTATATAACAAATTTATTATAAGAACAGATAATACACAAGTAAAATGGTGGCTAACAAGAAAAATACAAGATTCGGTAACAACAAAAGAAATAAGGAGATTGGTATTAAATATATTAAATTTCACATTTACAATTGAAGTAATAAAAATTGATAAGAATGTTATTGCAGATTACTTATCAAGACAAAGCTACTCAGACTGAGAACGAAAATACAATGGAAGAGATAGTCAAAGCCATAACTACACTTTGTATAAAAGTGGACAGTATGGACAACGAGATACAAAAGCTAAAGACTAATGAAGATAATTTGAAGTCTAAAGCTAGTCAGCAGCATGATTATTATAATTTCTTTCTTTCTTTTCTCTTCGTTCTTTCTTTCTTTTTTTTATTATTTGTTTGTTAAATATCATATTACTATTTTTCTTCCTTTATCTCAACCCTAAAATTATCAACTAAAATTTAAATTAAATCCTATTTCCACTCCATCACGTTCCTTTTAATTAGCACCAGACTCACACCCAAAACTATTATAAAAACACACGCTCAATAAAGAAAAAAGAGGGACATATACACATATACACAGATACACAGAAATACAGAGAGAAAAAAAGATAACAAAAAGTGAGTTTTATTTTGAAAATTAAGTCAGCGTTCAAGGTTTCACTCAAGGTTTCGGATTTGTGGCTCTTTAAAGTTAATATTAGCTATTAACTTTGGAAATCAGTAGATCATAGCAGTTGTTTTTGTGGTATTAATTTTCGTAGCGAGGTAACTCTAAATTCTCGCATAATGTAGTTGGAATGCTCGTACGAAATTTGATTCCAATAATATGAAGTTTTATGAGTCGCATGTTATTATTATCTACTATTGTTTGTGATGAATTTATGAATGCTTAGAAAAACGTAATCGTTTACGTTTCTTGCTTTAGAATAATATAAAAATAAAAATAAAAGATGTATCATACATTTTTGTTTTATGCTCTTTAGATGCAATTAATATTGAAATTGGTTTTGTGATATTTAATTTTGAATAATTAATATTTCTTGGACCTTAGTTTTCACTTAAGAAAATTTTGTTGAAATTATTTGTAGACTTGTTAGATTAGGATATAAACTGAATTTTAATTGATTGGTGATTTAGAAAACCTATGTGTAATGTGTTTTAGTTTTTTTTTTTAATATATTATTTTTTTTTAAAAAATAGTTTGCCTTTAGAATAAGCGTCAAGATGATTAACACTTTAATTCGAATTATTAAGGTATATAATTAAGAAGATAGATGAATATTTATTTAGATATTTATGGTAAAAAATAAATAATGAATAATTAGGAAAACTAATATTAAAAAATGAGAAAGCATAAGAAAAAAAAATAAAAACAGAACAAACGCAAACTGAAAGAATAATAATAAAAATAGAGCGTAACAGAAACAAAAAAAAATTAAACCAAAAAAAAAGTAAGAAGAATAAAAAATAAATAAAGGAACATAATGTAAAAATGAAAAAGTATAATAATAAAAAATATAAAGAAAAGAAAACAGAAAAAAAAACAAAAAAAAAGATGATTAAAACAAAAAATAAAATAAACAATAAAAAAAAAAAGAAGAAGACGAGAAACAGAATGTCCAAAAAGAATAAAAAATATAAAAATAAAGGTTAAAGTAGAAAGAAACAAAAAAAAACGTAAAAAAGAAAAATACAAAGAGACAGAATGAAAAAAAAAATTAATAAAAATATAAATTAATAAAACCAAAACGTAGAAAAGGGAAAAAAAAGTAAAAAAAAAAAGAGTAAAAATTAAGAAGGAAAAATCTTTCTAAAAATAATCCTAATCTATTTAGAATTTCTTGCTAAAACTAATTCCAAATCACATAAAATTTTATTCCTATTTTAAATCTAACTAAAAAAAAAAATACAATCCTAAAATACTCAAACTCAAAAAATCTCAATCCTACACAAATTCTAATTCCTAGCAATTAGATACCTACATATTTTTTATCCACAATAAAAAATAAATAAATACAAATACATGAAAAAGAAAAGGAGAAGAAAAGAAATTACAAGACATTTCAAAATTTGTAAATATCCACCTATTAATTTTACTTTATTATGTTTGAATAAATTTATGTGATATACATTTTTTTTAATTAATGAACATATATTAATATAATATAAATAGGTTTAAAATAAATCAAATAATGAGGTAAATAACTTTTATTATTAAGCTAATAATACAATATCCAAAATTTAATTTAAGTCATATATGTCAATAAAGCGATCGTGTTAGAATCACGGGACTCGAGGGGTGCCTAACACCTTCCCCTTGGTCAACAGAATTTCTTACCCGAATTTCTAATTCGCAGACCAATAAAAATAAAGAGACAAATTTCCTTTTGATTAGGAATTTAAATAATAAGGTGACTTGGAACACCAAAACTCAATTCCAAGTGGCGACTCTGAATAACAAAATAATCCCATTTCAGAATGTCACTTTAATTGGAAAAACTATTTTTCTTTCAAAACATACTTGAATTAATTTTGAGGGAAAATAAGAGGCGTGACAGATGGCGACTCCGTTGGGGAGAACCAAAATTCGAGCTTGTAAATATTGACTTGTGTATGACTTTATTTGTTTATTTCTTCATTTATGTTTTGGATATTGTATTTATTGACTGAATGTGCTAATTATTTTTAATATTATTTGTATTACATTATAACTATCTTCTCTCGCACACCCCTCTGAGTCTTCTATAATACAATTATGGATCTTCGGTCCATGGTGAAGGATTTTTGGTCACACATGTTTAGAAAGGGGAGCACCCATGCACAAAGCCGGAAAGCGCTGCTACCGGTACGTTGCTACTCCCTAACTCGAGTTGTCCGCTCGTTTTACAGTCAGTCTAGATACCTTTCTCCACAAGTTCAACCTTAGTAGAACTAAAACCTTCAGACATGATATCCTTACTAGGTTCCACTTTATCTGCATCATGTGCATTTAACTTAGCAAGACTCGGCATGAGGGTCGGGTCTGTCTAGGACAGGTACCTTTTCTTGAGACCATCATGTATATTTTTGTGCTACTTGTTGCATAATGTGGAAGACTATAACAAATGTTGACCGGCTTTAGATAATTGACTAAAAGAAAAAATGTCTATTTTACCCATTTTCAGCAAATGATTCAAGATAAACAAATTGAAAATAATATATATATATATATAACCCTCAATTGTATTCTCGCTTTTATCAAAACATCAAGTTTTTACAAAAAATAAAAAAATAAAAAATAAATATATAAATGAAAAAAGTTATAATAAAAAAAATAATGCATATAAAAATAAAATAAAATAAATTATTATATATATGTATGTCTTTAAATTTGTTTCAAATAGGGCATATCCACCTTCTTTTTATTTCTTTTTCTTTCTGTTCTTCATGGTTCACTTGTCAAAATTATCTCTTTATCTGGTCATTTTCTCTGAAAACAACCTAGGCTTCCCTTAAGGAAGGTCAACAAAAGTCGTTTTCGAAAGAATGACCACTTTAGGCATTCTGAGTCATTTTTCATATATTTTTTTTCTATTATTTTAACTACAACAAATGATTTCGAATTATCAAAATTTCATAAGTTAAATTTGGTTTTAAATCGCGAGTTTCTTTTCCTAACCAGGTAATCATGAGATCTATGAGATGTGATAAAACACCAAGGGATGAAGCAGTCGAAATGGTCAATGATCCCCCAAAGTTCATGATCACGGATAAAACCCCACCACTACTCATGGCTTGGTGGAACGATATGCATGAGTTTAGGCGAACTGAGATATTCAAACATCTTGGTTTCCTCACATATATCATGAGATTTAGTCCTGACAGAGATTTGATCGAGGCTTTGATCCCTTTTTGGGATTCGGAAAGCAATGTGTTTCGTTTTAGCGATTTTGAGTTGACGCCTACATTGGAGGAGTTGGGTGGTTTCACAGGGTTAGGCAAGGATCTTCGAAGCAAAACACTCATAGCCCCAAGAAACGTCAGCGGGAGCAAATTTTTAGAACAAATGCACATCATCTATCCTTATAAGGAGTGTTTCGATAATGGGTTGGTTTCCTTGGAATTTCTATACTCAAGATATGGAAAGAAAGAATGATTTTCAGACTACGGAAGCAACTTAAAAATGGGCAACACCTCCCTACTTGGGAAAAACATAGACAAGAAGCATTCATGGTGGCCTTTTTGGGAACCATGGTTTTTCCAAGAAGGGATAAAAAAATCAGTATTCGTCTGTCGGGAATAGTCGCTCTTATGATGAAGAAAAATAAATCCACTATCTTGCCAATGATGTTGGCTGACATTTATTGTGCTTTGACTAAATGTAGAGAAGGGGAAGACTTTTTTGAAGGTTGTAGCATTCTATTGCAAATGTGGTTTCTGGAGCACTTGTATTGCCATTGTTTTGCGACAGATTTCAAATTTGAATGGACGAATTATATTTTGAGCCACCCAGACAGGATGAAGGAATTAGTAGACAAATTGCCAAAAGGTGTCAAAGCGTGGAGACATTATCTTCTTAAATTAACTGCATCTGATATTACATGGAACTATCATTGGTTCCCTGCGAGTGAGGTAATTGTTATGTCTTCCTATCGTCCATTCTTTGCTCTGACAGGCCTTCGAGGATTCCAATCATACGTACCCCTTCGGGTGCTACGACAACTAGGACAAAGACAAATCTTACCTAGGGCCGAGGATACACAGAGTTTCGTATGGGAGGTGTCGTCTGAAGATCGAGATCGAGAATTAAAAGCTCAAAAGATTTGGGGTGGTAGTCGAACTTTAAGCTCAAAAGCTATGGTAGACGATCGTGTTGAAGGAGAAGTAGACCCCTCATACCTCCATTGGTTCTTTGATCAAGCCCCCCTCAAAGTAATGCCCAAAGGATCAGCGCGAGAACTCAGAGATCGAGAAGAGGAAATTGAAGTCAGAATCAAGCAAGCTCGGCTCGAGGTGGAAAGAAATTACAGGTCTACTCTGGATATCCTCAGTAATGATCTAAAGAATGCTAGAGAAGAGTTCACTCAACGTGATGCAATATGCAAAGAGAGAGTTAGGTTGATTCAGAAAAGGGCTAAAAGGGAACATCAATCCACCATTCGAACCTTACATGAGGATTTGGGCATTGTCACAGGCGCTATGGAGCAACAAGAGGAGGAGTATAAAAAAGAAAAGACCCTCTTAATGCACACACAGGCTAGACAACAAAATCAGTTAAAAGCTTCGATGGGACGAGAAACAAGCATAGCAAAGTGTTTCACATCGTATCAAGCAGAAGTCGCGATCGAGAGAAACCAATGGATGGGGGAGCGTGAAGAACTTCATAATCAAATCGAAGAGATTCAGGCACATGAAGAGGATTTGACCCACACGGTTGGTACTACTCAAGAATGGTTGCAGAATTGTCAAGAGAATATGGAGGAGGCCAAAGGAAAAGTGTTTCAACTGACAGAGAGCTTGATTGATGTTTGTGGTGGTTATCTACATCGGAGTGATGAGAGCCTGGGTCGACATGCGCGTGCACTGGCCCCACATCTGCCAAAAGCTTTGTTCAAGGTTTACTCTAGCCTAGGGGGCAATTGATGATCGAGAAATATTGGAGAAGGATTTTTTTATTTTATTATTATTTCTTTTATTTTCATTTTTTTGTCGAAGTTTGATTCAATCTTTAAGTACTTTGATGTTTTGGTCATTTATTTTAAGAACATTTTGATTTGAATGATGTCTTCATATAAATAAATGTCGTGTTTTCTTTTTTTTAATGATTCTTCTTCACGAACAACGTAATGATCTTATTCATGTTCAACATGATACATAGGCAACCTTCAACAGGTTCGATCAAAATGCGTTCAAAATATTTAGATGAGTAAAGTATGGGACTAAAAGACATAAGCATGTCGTCCAAAGTCGGGATGAAACATAAAAGTCTTCCAAAACTCATTATAGAAATAGGAATAATTTAGGTGCATAACATACAACGTGTGATTAATATTGTAAAGTGTTGAATCCTAACACATTTGTTTTTATATATAAGAGAGAAAGAGTTTAAAGGTGGTTGGTTTGTGAAGAAAGCTGGCATCTCATCAATATAACACAAGATCAAAAGGGAAAGCAAAAATGACACGCAAAGACCGAACAGAGTCGGGAAATGACGAAGTCCAAAATCAAATGGTTGCACAAGAGTCAGTATCTGTAGAAGAGGTCAAAATGTTGAGACAACAGATGGCCGAAATGTATGAAGCTTGGATGAATGGGCAGGCTCCCCATCTTCCATTCGGGAATACCTGAATGTGAATATGTCATTCCCCATTCAAGTCTCAACAAGTGACCCGATTTATCCACCTGGATTTGGACCCTACGTTAACACATCTAATACTGCTGAAACTTCATCGGTACACCCGTTGAATCCACCCATGATGAATAATCCACTCTTCATGCCAACTGTGCAAACTAATGCAATTACTCAACCAACACTAGTACAAAAATCCAATGATGACCCTATACCCAAAGATCAATACGGCCAAGGTCAGGCCCCTAAATTGACTCTCAAAATTCCTGATTCTTACCACCACACTCATCAATACAATTCCCCCTTCGAGGTTGAAAAAACCATTAAGGACGAGGAAAATGAAGAAATTGCAAGAAAAATGAGGAGTTTGGAGCAAAACATAAGGAATATGCAAGGGCTGGGAGGACACAAAAGTGTCTCGTTCAAGGACTTATGCATGTTTCGAGATGTTCACTTTCCTATAGGGTTCAAAACTCCAAAGTTTGATAAGTATAATGGTCATAGCGACCCAGTGGCTCATTTGAAAAGATTTTGTAATCAGCTAAGGGGAGCCGAAGGAAAAGAAGAACTTCTTATGGCTTACTTTGGAAAAAGTCTAACAGGTGTAGCCTCAGAATGGTTTATCGATCAAGATATTTCTCGATGAAATGTCTGGGATGACATGGCGCAAGATTATGTCCAACAATTCCAATACAATATCGATATCGTTCCGGATCGCAATTCCCTAGCTAATATGAAGAAAAAATCATCTGAAAGCTTTAGGAAATATGCCATAAGATGGAGGGAGCAGACAGCTAGAGTCAAACCGCCGATGAAAGACTATGAATTGATTGATGTTTTTCTCCAGGCACAAGAACGTGACTACTTTCACTACCTTCTCGCTGCAATGGGAAAACCTTTCGCCGAAGCAATTAAGATCGGAGAAATGGTAGAGAACGGCATAAAATCGGGTAAAATTGTAAGCCAAACATCCATTAGAGCTACCACGCAAGCAATACAAAGCGGGTCAGGTAATTTTGTAAATCGAAAAAAGAAGGAAGAAGGGTCCATGATGACGTCTGGATCGAGAGGTGTTCAAATGGGCATGAACCACCCTTATGTCCAAGTCCAACAAGAACAATCTAATTCTCCTCAACATTATTACCCATCCCAATATGCAGTTCTCAATACTCAAGCATATGTCCGACCTCCTCAGCGCCAACAATGGCGGGCACCTGCCCCACAAGGTTCTCGCCCCCAACAACAAAATTTTCAGGCACCCCAAAATCCACATCCCCGGATGGATTATACAAGAGAACAAGGTCGGAAAGAAAACTTTACCCCAATTGGAGAGTCATATACGAGTTTGTTGCCGAAATTAGTACAATTGAGATTGGTTGAACCTGTCAATCCCTATTTTGTCAATCCAAATGCAAGAGGCTTTGATCCAACTGTTATATGTGAGTATCACGCTAACACTCCAGGTCATCGCACAGAGAATTGTTGGACTCTAAAAAGAGTCATTGAGAAGTTGATTGAGGATAAGGTAATTGAGATACGCAATGAGGAGGCGCCAAATGTCACCAATAACCCACTCTCTGCTCACTATAAGGAGCATGTTGTGGGGATGGTAGACATTTATGAAGATTGTGAGCAAACATGTAGAACAAAAATGGAAAGCAGGGATTCAAAAGAAGAGTCGAGTATGGTTTTAGAACCCATACAAAAGGCACCGATAATTGTGAATGGTGCAAGTTCAAATTTTGGAGACTTGAGAAAACTAGTGTTGTATGTCCCTGGAGCTGTAAAAAGAAGAGAAGTACCGTTGAATGGACCAAAATTATACATTCCTGGTAAGCTTCGAACATTTGGTCAAAATCAAGAAAGTGTGAAAGAGCCAATTGTGATACAAATTGCAACGCAACTTCCGATGACAAACACTAAGACCGTTCCATGGAACTACAATAAATTCGTTGTTACCCATAAGGGAAAGGAGATTATTGAAGAAACAGATGAAACAAGAGGATTAACTCGTTCTGGGAGGTGTTATGCCCCAGAAGAATTAAGAAGAGACAAAAAAGCCAAAGAAAATCAGTTGCCGGTTAAAAAGCCTGTCACTAAGGAGGAGGCTGAAGAGTTTTTGAAAAAGATGAAACTCAAGATTATTCTGTTATTGATCAATTGAGGAAAACACCCGCTCAGATATCCTTGTTGTCATTTGATACGCTCAAATTACACCTCTTTTCAGAAGCATAAGCGATCGTTATCAAGTAAAGAACCCAACTTGTAGGTTGGGATCGATCCCACGAGGAAAATGGTTTAGACTTTACTTTTAACCAACAATTATATTCAATTAGTCAAATTATTTCCAGAAACATGTAATAAAAAAGGGGGGTTGTGCTTGTGTGAAACAAATAGTAAGACGTAATATTGTAATCAATAATTAAACTCAACTTTGGTTGTTATCAAGATAAGAGAAATAACTAGGGTACACATGTTCCCCATAATCTCATAACGCAGTAATCCTAGTAATAGCAATCCTTTTCTAGTGTATTACATGCAAAGTGATAAGTTAGGTATCTCTAAATCCTTGGTCCGACATCTAGAGAATTTCACCCCGCACCTTGGTCCGGCTACGTGTGTATAATTTACTAACCCTTACCTTTACCTCATATTAGACATCATAATCGATGTTTGGCTTAGTTATAGCTTCGTACCAATCGACACTAGCCTATTATATAGTATCACACTAAATCTATGTTGATAATTCTTTTCTTGTTAATTACCTCCTTGGTCCGGCAAGTAGTAACAAGGCGAGTTCTAACGTTGGCCACCGTTAAAAAGACTTCTAAACGAAAGAATTATCAATGCATGCAAAATACTAGTCAAGAATTGCTTATTTACTATTCATACTTTGTTAATCGATCATGGTTCCCACAACCCTAGTTGTGGATTTAGTTACTCATATTAGCAAGAACACAATTCATAATTGTAGATGGAGAAATCTTGAACTTACGTAAAGAGAATAATAAACCCAGAAAATTAACTTGAATTGCAAAGCCAAAATCTTCAAAACGAACTTGGGAAATCAATAATTGCTAGGGTTGCAAATTAATCTCCAAAGTTACAAAGCAAAAATAGAATAATAGTGTCTAACCCCCAAAAACGAGGTTTACATGTCCTATTTATAGAAAACAAATCCTAAATAAAAAAGGAAACAAATTAAAGAAAGTTTTGTTCAGGTACGCGTCTTTGATCCACGAGACTGACTTACGGACCGTCGATGGGTCTACGGTCCGTAAGTCCCTTCCGTCACTCGGGACTTAGAAAATATTTCAGCATCCAACAATCAGCTTCTCTGAAGCAAACAACGGACCAGCAGCACGGACCGTAGATCGACCTACGGTCCGTCAATCCCTTCCGTAGCTCCATACTTAGCATCTTCAAAAATCAGGTACTGGAACCCTCGCAGTCTCACTCTACGGATCAACAGTACGGTCCGTAGATCAATCTACGGACCGTCAATGGGCACCGTGGTTCCACACTTGGTCAGATTTCCCTGATTTGTCCTCAACACATTCCTGCTCATCTACGGTCATCACCTACAGACCGTGATGGACCTACGGTCCGTAGATGACCTCCGTGGATGCCTTTTTCTGCATTTCCTTCAGCTATCTCTAAACTTCCGCGCCTGAACACCTTTCCTGCAAAACATGATAAAAACACATAAAAACCAATATAAAAAGGTCCTAGACACACACAACTTGTAAGTGAAATGTATTAGAAATACCGTAAACTCACAGTATATCATCATTACTCATACATTCTAAAGAGCATCGTGAAGTTTTGACCAGAATCTTGAATGAGGCACATATCTCAGAAAGTATCACGGTGGGTCACTTGGAAAAGATGGCCAACCGAATATTTGAGGTAAATAGAATCACTTTCACTGATGATGAATTGCCTTTGGAAGGATCTGGGCATAATAAGGTGTTACATTTAACCGTGAAATGTGAAGAACACTATGTGAAGAGGGTCATGGTTGATGGAGGATCAGGTGTAGACATATGCCCTCTTTCTACTCTACAAAGGTTGAAAATCAACACGGATAGAATTCGTACTAACAATGTCTGTGTGCGTGCATTTGATGGCGCAAAACAGGACACTCTTAGTGAAATATACTTAACTGTTACAATTGGACAAGTGGAGTTCGGAATCACTTTCCAAGTAATAGACATGGACATTTCTTACAATCTACTTTTGGGTAGGCCATGGATCCACCTGGCTAGAGCTGTGCCGTATACTCTGCACCAAGTGGTCAAGTTTGAGCATGATAAACTGGAAATCATTGTCCATGGTGAAGATGATCTCCCAATCACCCGAGATCCTTCAATACCATGCATTGAGGCCAAAAGAGGTTGTGAATCCCTCAACTATCAGGCTTTTGAGATTATAACAGTCAATCAGTTTTCGGTAGGGAAGCCTATACCACAACCTCATCTATCATCTGCTTCAGTCATGGTGGTGTCCCAGATGGTACAAAACGGCTATGAACCTGAAAAGGGACTAGGGTTGTCTTTGCAAGGAATTGTAGATCCCATCAATCCGATGGGTAATCAAGAGACATTCGGTTTGGGTTTCAATCCAACTAGATTTGATATAAAATGGGCAAAAGATCGTAAAAGAAATGTTTGGAATTTGTTGAAGCCAATCCCTCATATTGCTCAATCTTTCGTTAAATCTCGAGGTGAACCGAGTCCAGACTTTTCTATCCAGAATGATGTGGATGAAATATGTCAGGGTATCAAGGAAATGTTTTATGACATAAACATGACTCAGATGGGTGAAGGCACTAGTCATATGGATGTGCAATTCGTCAGCCCGAATGTACATCTCAACAACTGGGAAGCCACTCCTCTCCCTACAAGGAGGGAGTCTTGGTAGTTTATTTTGCTGTTTTAATTTATTTATTTGGATTATTCTCAGGGTTGTAATTCAAACCTTCTAGTTGTCTCACTTTGGTGTTAACCCTTCTATCATTTCTCATTTAATGCAATGAAGTTCTAGTTTCACAATCATATTCAATCATCTTCTCTGTTCTTACTCTTTCTAATATATGTCCTCATATTTTTCATTTCAGTTACGTTAATGTCAACTTTAATAATATGACATGCATGCAGAGTTTACAGTTAGATCCTAAAAAGCTGTCTGATCTCGAAACAATGAATCCAAAGTTTGACGAATATGATGAAGATGAAGCTTACGAAAAAATAAAACAAGGATTGGATCAATTTGAAAATAAGCCTAAACCTAATTTAAGTGAAACTGAGGCTGTTAATTTAGGAACTCCTGAAGAAGTGAGAGAAATAAAGATAAGTATTCATGTTGATCAGAACATTCGAGACGACATAATTCAAGTTTTATTTGAATACAAAGATGTCTTTGCTTGGTCCTACGACGACATGCCGGGTTTGAGTGCTGATTTAGTAGTTCACAAACTTCCAATACATCTTGATTTTCCACCTGTCCAGCAAAAGCAGAGAAAGTTTAAGACAGACATGAGCGATAAAATTAAAGAGGAAATCATGAAGCAATTGAGTGCAAATGTGATCAGAGTTGTCTAATACACTACATGGTTGGCTAATGTTGTGCCAGTGCCAAAGAAAGATGGAAAGATCAGAGTTTGTGTTGATTACAGAGATTTAAACAAAGCATGTCCAAAAGGACAATTTTCCATTACCCAACATTCATATCCTGGTTGATAATTGTGCCAAACACGAGATTCAATCTTTTGTGGACTGTTACGCCGGATATCACCAAATTCTCATGGATGAAGAAGATGCAGAAAAAACTGCTTTCACCACCTCATGGGGTACATATTGTTATAGAGTCATGTCATTCGGTCTGAAGAATACGGGAGCAACCTACATGAGAGCTATGACTACCATATTCCATGACATGATGCATAAATAAGTTGAGGTATATGTCGATGATGTCATCATTAAATCTAGAGTGCAAGTCGACCATGTGCGTGATCTAAGAAAATTCTTTGAAAGATTGAGAAAGTACAACCTCAAGCTTAATCCAGCTAAATGTGCATTTGGAGTGCCATCTGGCAAACTTTTAAGTTTTATAGTTAGTCGAAGAGGTATTGAATTGGACCCCTCTAAGATAAAGTCCATTCGAGAATTGTCACCTCCAAAAACCAAAACTGAAGTCATGAGTTTTCTAGGAAGGTTAAACTATATCAACAGGTTCATTGCTCAACTCACCGCCACATGTGAGCCGATATTCAAGTTGTTGAAAAAGGACGCTGCTATCAAATGGACAAGTGAGTGTCAGGAGGCTTTTGACAAAATTAAGGAATATTTAGCAAACCCTCCGGTATTGGTCCCACCAGAACCTGATAGGTCGTTATTCTTATATCTTTCAGTGATGGATAATTCATTTGGTTGCGTTTTAGGACAACATGACATTACGGGAAAAAAGGAACAAGCCATTTATTATTTGAGCAAAAAGTTCACAAGCTATGAGGCAAAGTACACTCTGTTAGAAAAGACTTGTTGTGCTTTGACTTGGGTTGCCCAAAAATTGAAACACTATCTTTTGTCCTACAAGACCTATCTTATATCTCAAATGGATCCTTTGAAATATATTTTTCAAAAATCCATGCCAACAGGTAGGTTGGCAAAATGGCAGATTTTGCTTACAGAATTTGATATTATTTATGTCACTCGCACCGCCATGAAAGCACAAGCGTTGGCCGATCATCTAGCAGAGAATCTGATCGATGACGAATACGAGCCCCTAAGGACATACTTCCCTGATGAAGAAATCAACTCTATTGAGGAAGAAATTCCTGATGATGGTCACGTGTGGAAATTATATTTTGATGGGGCTGTCAACAAAAATGGAGTAGGAATTGGGGCAGTTCTTATCTCACCAAACGAATGTCATTATCCTGCCACAGCACGACTTCAATTCTTTTCTACCAACAACACAACAGAATACGAAACTTGCATCATGGGTTTGAATATGGCAATAAATTTGGATGTGCATGAGTTGGTGGTTTTGGGGGATTCCGATTTGCTCATTCGACAAGCTCGAGGCGAATGGGAGACTCGAGACATTAAACTCATGCCGTACAAACAATGTTTAGAAAACCTCATCAAAAGGTTCTAGTCCATTGAATTCAGGTACATTCCCAAGTTTCACAATGAGTTAGCTGATGCTTTGGCCACCCTAGCCTCGATGCTTCCATACCCGGGTAATACCTTTATTGACCCGTTGGAAATCCAAGTCAGGGATCAACATGGTTATTGCAATATAATTGACGTAGAGCCAGATGGTGAGCCCTGGTATCACGACATTAAACGGTTTTTAAAAGCTAAAGAATATCCAATACATGCTGATAAAGATAATAAAAAGAACTATTAGGCGACTCGCCAATAGTTTCTTCTTGAGTGGCGATATCCTATATAAAATGACTCCAGATTTGAATCTATTGCGATGTGTGAATATTCAAGAAGCAGAAACAATTATGAATGAGGTGCATTCAGGGGTTTGTGGCCCTCACATGAATGGTTATGTTCTAGCAAAAAAGATTATCCGGGCAGGGTACTATTGGTTGACCATGGAGCGAGATTTCTTTCGATTTGTATGCAGGTGCCATCAGTGCCAAATTCCTAGCGACTTGATTCACTCACCCCCTTTAGAGTTGCACCCTATGTCTGCTCCGTGGCCTTTTGTGGCTTGGGGAATAGACGTCATTGGGCCGATTAAGCCGAAAGCATCTAATGGGCATCGATTTATTTTAGTTGCCATCGACTACTTTACCAAATGGGTGGAAGTTGTCACATTCAAATTAGTCACCAAGAAAGCAGTGGTGGACTTTGTTCATTCAAACATCATATGTCGTTTTGGCATACCAAAAATCATTATTACAGACAATGCAGCGAATCTCAACAGCCACCTGATGAAGGAAGTTTGTGAGCAATTTAAAATTGTTCATCGTCATTCAACCTCTTATCGACCCAAAGCAAATGGGGCAGTTGAAGCGGCAAATAAAAACATCAAGAAGATTCTTAGGAGAATGGTGCAAGGATCTAGGCAGTGGCATGAAAAACTACCATTTGCTCTCTTGGGATACCGCACGACTATTCGTACGTCAGTCGGTGCAACTCCTTACTTATTGGTTTACGGAACTGAGGCAGTCATACCCGCAGAAGTTGAAATCTCTTCTCTTCGAATCATTGTCGAAGTGGAAATTGAGGACACGAAATGGGTTAAATCAAGGTTAGAACAATTAACACTGATAGACGAAAAATGGTTGACATCAATTTACTTTGGTCAATTATATCAGCAGAGGATGGCTCGAGCTTATAACAAGAAGGTACATCCAAGAAATTTTGTAGTCGGTCAACTTGTTGTGAAACGCATCCTTCCCTATCAAAACGAGGCCAAAGGAAAGTTTGCCCCAAATTGGCAAGGCCCTTATGCTATTAAACAAGTGCTATCAAAAGAAGCATTGCAACTGGCAGATATGGAGGAAAAGTGTCACGACCCAAGCCTAGGGCCTAGACGTGACCGGCGAATGGGGAACCCGAAGGAACCCCAAACAAGCCTCATAGCGTATCATTACACATCCTTGGTCGCGGAAGCAATTAAAATGACCATAAGCAATAAGCATAATCAAAGGGGGAAATCGGGACTAAGGGAGCAAGAGAAAAAAAGAAGAAATGGTACATAAATACCATAGATGAGTCAAGCTCAAGCATAATACACAACTTGTCCAACACCACCTCTAAACATGAGTACTTAGCGGGGGCCAAGACAAACTACCGGGCTCACCCTCATAGTCAAAACATAACTAAAAAGAAAAGTCTTATACATAGCAAAAGATCATGAGCAACGTCCCCGGAATGGAGGACTCACCAATAACCTTGATAGGAAATCGTATTAGCCACGCGGAGGAGGATGGTCAAGCGGTGCTCCGGTCCCTACATGGTGACATCATGTAGGCATAGAGTATGCGTTAGTACGTTTGAATGTACTAAGTATGTGGGATGCAATGCAATGCTACAATAGATGGACATCATAGGAAAAATGCATAATCATACCCGATAGATAGCACATTAGAGAAATGATATGTATAATGATGCTTACATAAAAATCATATTTAGTGGGACGTAGTACATGTGTGGTGAGTGACCATCAATATAGTATTTTCCAAGGCCTACCACCCCCTTGGAGAGGCGAAAGAGGTACAAACCCCTCAATGTGGTTACCCGGGCCTACCACCCCCCGAGCTAGGGACCAAGGTACAAACCCCTCGATGTGGTTATACGGGCCTACTACCCCCCGTACTAGGCAACCAAGGTACCAACCCCTTGATACGGTTATACGGGCCTACTACCCCCCGTACTAGGCTTGGTCGACTCACAACACTTATATAGAAAAATTCATATACATGTGTCCATTTCATCATCATTTCAATAATTATATAACCATTCGATTCATAGGACGTACATTGGACCTTCCATTTCCTATGAATTCTATAAATGACATTTTATCAAACACATGGTGGGCTATTGTTCATGTAAATGAAATCATGTACTTCAAGAGTACTAAATCCAACCAATTCCGAAATACATATAAATCAGCCCACCAACAACATACACATATATATATCAATTTTCATAATTTGATCATGGAAGCATAAAAACCATATACATCACATAAAAATTCCAATTCATGATAATATGCAAAATATACCATAGTAGGGTGTGTAGTAGTAATTTCATACTTCAAGAGTTCATAATAACCATAAGGACCCATAAACTTGAAGTAAAAATAGAGAATAAATGGTTGGACTTGTGGAAAGGAAGGTTTCCACAATCAAACCCACATACCTCAACTTTGGGGAATCATTGATGAAGATTGGAATGGAGAATTGATGCTTGAGATTGAGTCTTGAATCCGGAATTAGAACTTGAGATGTTTGAATTTGGTTGAAGATCTTGGTGGAATTTTGGAGAGGGATTAGTGAGTGTTTTTGAGTGTTTTGAAGCTAGAAAGAAATATAACTAAGTATGGGACAATCCTCTTTTTTATAAAAGAAAAACGTCCAGCCCGCTACAGTAACTAAGCTCTCTGGAAATTACAATTCTGCCCGGACAGGTTTTACGAAAATGGTCATAACTCCTTCATCCTAACTCGAAACCAACTGCATTGGAAAGCTAACTCGAAGGGTTTTAATTTAATAGGTAGTGGCCCTTCCAGTTCCTTGTGTGCTAAGAGATATGCCCCTTTAAAGTTGACCCTGAAAATCGCATTTTTTGCGATTTTCGAATTTTGATACGGTTGCTCTAAAATTCGGGTTAGACCCATTTCCCACTCAATTTTACCCCCTGAATAAGAATATGAAGTCGAATTTCCGAAATCATGCACGAATTTTGAGATATATGGAAATTACAATTATAGGTGTTTCCGAAGCACATTTTCGGGCATTTTTGGGGTCGTTTCAAAAAGGCAATCGACACAATTGTTAATGCATATTCGATCAAAAGATACTATGTTTAACACTTTTTGTTATGACACTCTCATGATTGACATTCTCAAGATGAGAGGATAAAAATGTATCCTCCTTTATTTTAAACACCACTTGTCTTGTGCAAAAAAAAAAGAATAAGAATAAAAAAAAAAGTTTCATTGAACTACGTTCGACCTGATTCCTAAAAGGATACGTAGGCAACCCTTCATTGGGGTTCGGTCTAATCACTAAATAAAACAATAATCATGTTCTTCAATTCTCCAAGGGCTGAGACATGACATTGTGACCTACGGTGTGTTACAACAAAAATAAAAAATAAAATAAAAAAATAAAAAAATGAGAGAGTCTTATGAGTGAAAACCCTCATGGGCACCATAAGACGATAGTAAGTTGAGAGAAAGAGATAAAAATGTCTTATTGGTGGAAAACCATGAAGGGCACCATTGATCAAATGATGACATTCCGTCTTGGTATGAGCACACAATCAAGATAGAAGTCAGGCTATAGACTGAAAGGTACAACATTGTTTCATGAGATTCGGACAACTTAGAAGGATCAAACGTCAGTCCAAATGCATGTCATGATTCATTAAGGTGGTCACGTACTTTCAGATAAGATTCTTTTCATTCCTTTTAAACATTTACTTATTTCCTTCATCTAAAGACATAACTTTTTTTTCATAGCCCTTTCATTTGTGTCATTTGTACTTGTGTTCGGTATTCTTTGAGTCTCATTCAGCATAAACTCGCGACAAGTGAGAAAATCAAATTAAAGTAGCGAAATTGACTACAGTATTTCCAGTTGGATGTTGGGGGCATGCACAACATTGACTAGGGCTGTGAACCAATCAAAAAAATATATATATTTTGATACCATGTGAAAATCGATAAAGCAAAAAGTTGCTTTGGAAATGATGAACCCCACAACGTGCACAAAATGGAAATGGGTAAAAATGTTCATAAGAAGTGTTTCAAGGGAAGATAAGGACCGTCTCTAAAGCATCTTCAAGCTATTCACGCGATCGTCAATATGATGATTCTTTCAACCAACACAGATTCAAAGTCAAACTCCACAAGATATTTGAAGTCACAAACCAACCACCATTTAGAAAAACTAACAAAATATTCTTTGTTTTAAAATAGATACAAAGAAAAATCGTGCAAGTAATTCGCGAGAGTCAAACGCCATGAGATAAGTTCTTGAATCCCTGTCTCTCCTACAATATGCACCACAATAATAATGATAACAATTAAAAAAAAGATTATTTTTCTTAATAAAAGCTGGGGCATTTTATTTTATTTTTATTTTTTGTTTGTTTCTTTTATGTTTGGAAAATGTACAAAAATAAAAATAAAATAAAATAAATGATCTTAAATATAATAATAATAATAATAATAATAATAATAATAATATAAGAAAAAAAAAACATATATATACAACCCCTATTTTTATTTTTCATGTCTTCACAGGGCATAATAACCCCTGGTTGCATATAGGGCACAATAACCCCTATTTTATTTTATTTTTTTCAATGGGCACAATAATCCCTGGTTGCATATAGGGCACAATAACCCCTATTTTATTTTTCATGTCTTCACAGGGCACAATAACCCCTGGTTGCACATAGGGCACAATAACCCCTATTTTATTTTTCATGTCTTCACAGGGTACAATAATCCCTGGTTGCATATAGGGCACAATAACCCCTATTTTATTTTTTATGTATTCACAGGGCACAATAACCCCTATTTTATTTTTCATGTCTTCACAGGGTACAATAATTCCTGGTTGCATATAGGGCACAATAACCCCTATTTTACTTTTTATGTCTTCACAGGGTACAATAATCTCTGGTTGCATATAGGGCACAATAACCCCTATTTTATATTTTATGTATTCACAGAGCACAATGACCCCTGGTTGCATATATGGCACAATAACCCCTATTTTATTTTTCATGTCTTCACAGGGCACAATAACCACTGGTTGCATATAGAGAACAATAACCCATATTTTTTTTTCATGACTGCACAGGGCACAATAACCCCTGGTGGCATATAGGGCACAATAGCCCCTATCTTATTTTTTCATGTCTTTACAGGGCTCAATAATCCCTGGTTGCGTGTATGGCACAATAGCCCCTATCTTATTTTCTATGACGTCACAGGGCGTAATAACCTCTGGTTATATTGGGCACAAATCTCCCTTTATTTTATTTATAAAAGTATATTATTATTATGCCTAGTATAAACTTTTATAGCTTTCATCAATAACTCACAAAAAATTTCCTAGTGCATACTGGGGCAAAAATTTTGTTTCGTTTGTTTGTTTTGTTTTATGGCGTGTAGGTTTCTACCTAGTATACCAATTTGAAGTTCAAGAATAAAATCCTCGTTTTGATTAGAGAAACGAAGAATGTCAGATGTCAATGACATTTAGAGTCGCTTTCAACCCATGTAACGGCTCAACATATCATGAATCATCTTCTCAAGAAAACAAGCATTCAACAATATCATGCGGAAGAGCGTCAACGACTCAAGTCAAATCATAAGTTTCAAATCATAAATTCAAATATCAAGATGAAAGTTCGGAATCGATGTACCTACCCAAAGAGGGTGAAGCGATAACCGAAGATTCAAAATGAAGACTCAGTACTCGTGGAGTAGATATGATCTTGTATGTTTCCCTTCTCTCCAATTGTATTTTTCCTTTTAATGTAACAGCTGGAGCTACGAACCGGAACCTCGAGAAAACCTCACTCGACTACCTAAAATTATTCTCCCGTCCCTTCCTATATATTAACTACACCTGATTCCTTATCATTAACTCTGGATAGGTAGTTTGTCTAAAGTTAGGGCGTGGTCAAACCTCTTCTCTTTTATTTATTTTCACATTTTTGGATCAATGTCTCAGTCAAAAATTAGTCACATTGTTCACGTCTTTGCATGAAAACTCTTCATGTTTTTCCAAGCAAAGAGGGGCATACTGTGAACACCTAATTTTTGACCAAAATTCTACACCCAATTATAATATTTCAACAGGGCTATATTTAAAATAAATTAAAAATAAATAACTGAAAATTACAACAAATTATAAGCTCACTTTATGTTTAAAGTTTAATAAAGAAAGCTTTTGAATTTAACGTATTTTGTTTTAATCTTTCAACTTTTATCTAGTCTAAAAAATAATAATAGTCGTATATATCATGGAAAAGTAGAAAAAACTAATAATAAAAGATAAAAAGAAGAGTCCTATAAATATCAAATTACCTTACCTTTATCCTAATTACCCCCAATTTCCTTAACTTATTTGCTAAAAATCCTCCTCCCATTTAGTTTATTTTATTTTTTATTCCTTTTTTTTTTGTTCTTGCACGATCTTTTACACGTTTCTTTTTTTATTATTATTATTATTATTTCTTTCTTTCTTTTCTCTTCGTTCTTTCTTTCTTTTTTTAATTATTTTTTATTATTTGTTTGTTAATATCATATTACTATTTTTCTTCCTTTATCTCAACCCTAAAATTCTCAACTAAAATTTAAATTAAATCCTATTCCCACTCCATCACGTTCCTTTTAATTAGCACCAGACTCACACCCAAAACTATTATAAAAACATACGCTCAATAAAGAAAAAACAGGGACATATACACATATACACAGATACACAGAAACACAGAGAGAAAAAAAGATAACAAAAAGTGAGTTTTATTTTGAAAATTAAGTCAGCGTTCAAGGTTTCACTCAAGGTTTCGGATTCGTGACTCTTTAAAGTTAATATTAGCTATTAACTTTGAAAATCAGTAGATCGTAGCAGTTGTTTTTGTGGTATTATTTTTTGCAACGAGGTAACTCTAAATTCTCACATAATGTAGTTGGAATGCTCGTACGAAATTTGATTTCAATAATATGAAGTTTTATGAGTCGCATGTTATTATTATCTACTATTGTTTGTGATGAATTTATGAATGCTTAGAAAAACGTAACCGTTTACGTTTCTTTCTTTAGAATAATATAAAAATAAAAATAAAAGATGTATCATACATTTTTTTAATTATTGTTTTATGCTCTTTAGATGCAATTAATATTGAAATTGGTTTCATTATATTTAATTTTGAATAATTAATATTTCTTGGACCTTAGTTTTCACTTAAAAAATTTTTGTTGAAATTATTTGTAGACTTGTTAGATTAGGATATAAACTGAATTTTAATTGATTGGTGATTTAGAAAACCTATGTGTAATGTGTTTTAGTTTTTTTTTTAATATATTATTTTAATAAAAAAAAATAGCTTGCCTTTAGAATAAGCGTCAAGATGATTAACACTTTAATTCGAATTATTAAGGTGTATAAGAGGATACATGAATATTTATTTAGAGATTTATGGTAAAAAATAAATAATGAATAATTAGGAAAACTAATTTTAAAAAATGAGAAAGCATAAGAAAAAAATAAAAAATAAAAAATAAAAACATAACAAACGCAAACTGAAAGAATAATAATAAAAATAGAGCGTAACAGAAACAAAAAAAAATTTAACCAAAAAAAAGTAAGAAGAATAAAAAATTAATAAAGGAACATAATGTAAAAATGAAAAAGTATAATAATAAAAAATATAAAGAAAAGGAAACAAAAAAAAAGATGATTAAAACAAAAAATAAAATAAACAATAAAAAAGAAGAAGGAAGAAGACGAGAAACAGAATGTCCAAAAAGAATAAACAATATAAAAATAACGGTTAAAGTAGAAAGAAACGAAAAAAAAACGTAAAAAAGAAAAATACAAAGAGACAGAATGAAAAAAAAAATTAATAAAAATATAAATTAATAAAACCAAAACGTAAAAAAGGAAAAAAAAAAGTAAAAAAAAAAAGAAAGTAAAAATTAAGAAGGAAAAATCTTTCTAAAAATAATCCTAATCTATTTAGAATTTCTTTCTAAAACTAATTCCAAATCACATAAAATTTTATTCCTATTTTAAATCTAACTAAAAAAAAAATACAATCCTAAAATACTCAAACTCAAAAAATCTCAATCCTACACAAATTCTAATTCCTAACAATTAGATACCTACATATTTTCTATCCACAATAAAAAATAAATAAATACAAATACATGAAAAAGAAAAGGAGAAGAAAAGAAATTACAAGACATTTCAAGATTTGTAAATATCCACCTATTAACTTTACTTTATTATGTTTGAATAAATTTATGTGATATACATTTTTTTAATTAACGAACATATATTAATATAATATAAATAGGTTTAAAATAAATCAAATAATGAGGTAAATAACTTTTATTATTAAGCTAATAATACAATATCCAAAAATTAATTTAAGTCATATATGTAGTCAATAAAGCGATCTTGTTAGAATCACGGGACTCGAGGGGTGCCTAACACCTTCCCCTTGGTCAACAGAATTCCTTACCCGATTTCTAATTTGCAGACCAATAAAAATAAAGAGACAAATTTCCTTTTGATTAGGGATTTAAATAATAAGGTGACTTGGAACACCAAAACTCAATTCCAAGTGGCGACTCTAAATAACAAAATAATCTCTTTTCAGAATGTCACTTTAATAGGAAAAACTCTTTTTCTTTCAAAACATACTTAAATTAATTTTGTCGGAAAATAAGGGGTGTGACAATCCCAGACGTCCAGCTGGAATAAAGAGATAAAGACGGAAGCAGATGATAAGAAGGTAAGATGAAGAGAAGATAAAAAAAAAATACAATGAAGATGAGATGCGGACAAAATAAAAAGATGAGATAAGAGTAAAATTATTTGTCTTGTAAAAAAGTCAATAAAGTATGGTGTGAATAGTAGTGTGTCATAATGATAAGTAGTGAATCATAATGTGTGTCATAATAAGGATGAACATGTGTAAGGGATGGTAGGGGGTGTAATTTATTAGGTGACAAGTGTTAAGGTGAATAGTACATTATTGTAGTGTAGTATGAAAATCCTTTCTATATAAAGAAAGGATATGTAACTTAAAGAAGGCAGGCAATGCCTAACGTAATAAACATTTTCTTGAAAACACTCTCTCCCCTAAGTTATAAAAATACTTAAAAGTTAATAAGTAGAAATCTGAAATCTAATCAGATATTTCAGATAACATGGCTAACCAAGAGGTAAAAGTATATTGTTCAAAAAATATGCGGAACTAATTTCATATATTCCTGAATATCATATATATGCTTGAAAAAATTTATGTTAGTTATTATGTATTAGAATTATTTGAATCATGATTTCTAGTTTATTAGCACACTGGAAACAGGGAGAAAATTTCTATACTATGCCATCCTAATGTTGAAACCGGTAGGCAAGGAAGCCGTTTAGGGGAGTAAACAAAGTTGAGGCGCTGATAAGAAGGAAGTATCCGCTAAAGTACGATACTAGTAGTGATAGGAAACATGATAAAGATAATCTAGTTCATTATGATCTAATATGATTTTTAATCAATTATGAATATGATAGGAAGGAATAATTTGAAATAAAAAACCTGCATAATAAAGAACATGACTACATACATGCATGATGAAATGATAAAAAACTACGAAACTTTAATCTTATATGTACTTAAAAATATAGAAATAATCGAATTAAAAAGAATAATATGGGAAAAAATATTTAATGATTATGAATCAGAAGATATATTAAATCAAGAATGGTATGAAATAGACCTACATGATTTAGACTTCGAAAGAATAGAATGATATGATTTAGAAATAAATTCAGATTAAAATGAACTACGGATATTTACAATATTGGGTAAAATCTATGGAAGATATAAAACTATTAGAACAATTAATGGAGGAAAATTTATATATGTACCAAAGATCGAAGATATGTTATATCTAGAATATATCATAAATAATATTAAAGAAATATTCAGATTAAAACAAATATCGGAAGAATATTACAATAAATATTATTATATATTACTATGAATTTAGCACTACCAAAATATAATATTAAAGAGATATCAAGATTAAGACACTTAGTAAAAAGATATTATAATAAAATCTTAAAAATAAGTTACTCACCTATCATACTACCATCTACCACACTATCACTTTCATGAATTCACTAACTACCAGTTCCGCTTCGAAACTATCACTTTAATGAATCCACTAACTACCAGTTCCGCTTCGAAAAATGGTATCAGAGTTATGGATAATAAGAAACACGGTAAGAAACATACGAGTAGAAAATTAAGAAAAATAAGAAGAAAATTAAATAAATTATATCCGGAATATATACAACTTAATATCACAAAGACTGATAACGAAAAATTAAATCAATTAATAGATAATATATCTAAAATAGAATATAAATATATTCAATACTTAAAAATACAATGAATAGCAAGAATAGCGACTATAGACAAAAACTTAATGAAATAAATATAGCAATACGTAAGAATTAGAACGTAGGCAAAATAGACTTAACAATAATATATTCGTAGGAATTTGTCACAAATCTATAATGGCACAAAGAAAGACTATTTTATATCTAGAAATACAAATAAATAACTTAGAATATAAACTACAACATAATTTATAAATGAATAAAGAAGAATACGCAATAAATGAAAAAACATATGAAAATTATGCCGAATTAAAAATAAATATAATATTTTCTAATCTAGGAAGAAGATATAAGAAAATAGGTGACAATATAAGTTTAATGTTAGAGAAAGAAACGATAAAACTAGAAGATAGTTTAACTGATATGATAAGAATAACAAAAGAAAATGAAGAAATAGATAGAAAAACGGAAATTGAAAAAATAAAACAACAAGCAAAAAAGGAAGTACAACAATTAGAAGAAGTAAAAAATACCAAAAAAATAGAACTAGAAAAAGAGTTAGCAATATTAAAACAAATGTAAGAAATAAAACAAAAAGAAAAAGAACAAAAAACGAAATTAACAAATGAGATAATTAAATTTAAAGAAAAATTGCAACTAGAAGATAAAATAGAAGAAAAAGAAGAAAATGATAATCTACCCAAAAAAAGAGTTGATGAAATAAACGATGATGATCTAGAACAACATTCGGAAACAAGCGAAACATATACGGAACTTTTAGCAAACATAGATAATACAAAGAATTTAGAAGTAAATACAGAAGACGCAAATATGGACTAAAAACCTAGCACATCAGGAGTAAAAAACCCAAAAAATTTTAATCCAAAATATTAAAATGAAAATTATGAACAATATGATAAAGAAAAAACTACATGGGATAAAAGATTAAGTAGAAAATGGACGTCTAAACCAATAATTGGACAACATGATTTTTTAGATTTAGACTGTGTAGCAGATATAAATAAAACAATCCAACTATGGATAGGATATATATCAAAACAATTAATAGATAACAAGATAGTAATAACAGAGGCACCAGGATACATAGAAAGAACACTTATAGGAACAGTAAAATTATGGCTACAAAATTTAACAAGTGAAAGTTTAACAACTTTAAGAAATAATAAAAAAATTGATGGTGGAATAGCCACTACAACCATGGAAATATTATATAAATACGAAATAGCTATAAATAATGAATTTAGTAGTATGACAACAGAGGTAGAAGAACAAAATAAAGAAAAGATCATAAATCGGAATCTAATGACAAAATTAGCAATATGTAATATGTGTTACATAGATTAATATACATGTGCATTTAGAGAATACTATTATAAAGGAACATATAGCACAGAAGAAAGTAAAGAAATAAGAAAATTATATTTTTACAAAATTACCAGAACCTTTTAATTCAAAAATAATAAAAAGTTGGAATGAAGCAGAATTAACAGACACCTTAGGAGCTAGAATGAAATTCTTACAACAATGGTTTATGGACTACTATGTGAGAAACATAAAGAAGAAATAAAAATGGAAAAAATATTAATAAAAAACTTAGCATGTTGCAAAAATAAAACAACACCTCAATTTGGTTGTACGGATAGGTATTATAAAAATAGAAAGAAATATAATAAAAAATATAGATCAAAATATAAATATAAAAAACCAAGAAGAAGATACTATGTAAAAAACTACAAAACCAAAAGACCATATAGACCGAAAAGAAAACTAACGAAATGTACTTATTATAATTGTGGAAAATTAGGACATATAGCTAGAGATTGTAAATTACCCAAAAATCCAAAGAAAAAAAAAATATTTGAAATAATAATAGACGATGAAAAATATACACAAATAAAGTACATAGATTATGAATTAGAAAGTGAAGATAGCATATATGAAATATCAGAAAATGAAATAGATAGTAACATAGAAATAGAATCAGATAAAGAATTCTATAATATAACAAATGACTGAAGTAGACATACAAATAATAAATAAAGAAGAACATCAAGACGAAGAATCTTTAGAACAGAAAATAATATTTGATAATAGTATATTTGAACAAATAAAAGGAAAAGAATTAGACCTAGGCGTAAAAAAAATATTCGAAATACCAACAATAAGAAACTGGTTTAAACGACAAAAAGAAGAATATTATGTAGTATGTCAAAGAGAACATATCATAGATTGCAAATACACTAAAGGAAATGCCAATATACCAATAATAAATAAACGAATAATAAATAAAGAAATACAAGATATTAAGGCTAAAAATCCAATCAAATATGTACATTAATTTATATGTTCTAACAACAAAACATAAAATAACAGCAAAAAATAAAATAGATAAAATAAAAATAGAAGATTCCTTTGAAAGAATAGTTACAGTTATAGATAAAAACAATTATAGTTATAATGAAATTGATATAGAAGATGATTTAGAAATAGTAAAAGAAAGACTAAGCACATCGAAAAGAATAAACAATGAGATACCCCAAATATCATAAAAAATGAGTACCTCAAGGAGAATAGATAAAACTCCACAAAAATCAATGGAAGAAGATATAAAACCACATCATTACTACATAACGGGAATAATGGAACAACGAAAATATTTAATATTAATAGATACAGAACGAGAAGAAAATTATATTACAAGAGAATTAGTGACGAAAGATGAAATAATAACTATTGAACAATCATGTCCCGAACTACCAAAAGCATTAATGTATACCGAAGAAACAACAGAAAATGAAATAATCATTGGAGGAGTACCAATAGTGATAAAATTCAAAATATATCAAGGAAATGAAAATATCATTTTAGGAATAAAATGACTAGAGCAAGTAAAACCATATAATCTAGAAGACAAACAGTTAACAATAAATTATGAAAATAAAAGAGTAATAATAAAAAGGGCTTTAGTATAATAAAAATATGAAAATATATATACTTGCAAAGATAATAATAGAAGGATATTACAACCGATATTATACAACAATGATAGATACGGGAGCAGAAACTAATATATGTAAATACAATTGTTTACCAGAAGATAAATGGGAAAAATTTAAAATACCGATAGTAGTAACGAGATTTAATAATGAAGGAAGCATGATTACATATAAGACAAAAAATATAAAAGTACAAATATGGAATAAGATATTAACTATAGAAGAAATATATAACTTTGAATTGACTACAAAAGATATGCTATTAGGAATGCCATTTTTAGAAAAATTATACCCACATATAATAACAAAAACACATTGGTGATTCACGACACCGTGTAAACAAAAAATAGGAACAAAAAGATTAAATAATAAAAAAACGAAAAACAACAGAATGGATAAAAGGAAGTGAAAAAATTACACAAAAATTAGAAAATATAAAAGAAGAAAACCCTAAAATAGAATTAATTATATTCTCTATGGATAAAGTAAAAATAATTCAAGATAAGTTAGAATTATTATATAGTGAGGATCCTTTACAAGGATGGGAAAAACATAAAACAAAAGTAAAAATTGAGCTAATTGATAATAACAATATAATAACCCAAAAACCATTAAAGTATAATTTTAATGATTTAACCGAATTTAAGATACATATAGATGAATTACTAGAAAAAGGAAATATACAAGAAAGCAATAGTAAGCACACAAGCCCGACATTTATCATAAATAAACATAGTGAACAAAAAAGAGGAAAAAGCAGAATGGTTATTGATTATAGAAATTTAAATGCAAAAACTAAAACATATAATTATCCGATACCAAATAAAATACTAAAGATAAGACAAATACAAGGATATAATTATTTTAGCAAATTTGATTGTAAATCAGGATTTTATCACTTAAAACTAGAAGAAGAATCTAAAAAACTAACAGCATTCACTGTACCACAAGGATTTTATGAATGGAATGTATTACCATTTGGATATAAAAATGCACCAGGTAGATATCAACACTTTATGGACAATTACTTTAAACAAATAGAAAATTGTGTAGTGTACATCGATGATATATTATTATATTCTAAGACACAAGATGAACATATAAGATTATTAGAAAAATTTATACACATCATAGAATATTCAGGTATAAGTCTAAGTAAAAAGAAAGCTGATATAATGAAAAATCAAATAGAATTCTTAGGAATACAAATTGATAAAAACGGAATAAAAATGCAAACACATATAGTACAAAAAATAATTAACTCAAATGAACAACTAGACACAAAAAAGAAATTACAATCATTCTTAGGACTAGTAAATCAAGTAAGAGAATACATACCAAAATTAGCAGAGAATTTAAAACCATTACAACAAAAATTAAAGAAAGATATAGAATATCAGTTTGATAAAAAAGACCAAATACAAATACAAAAGGTAAAATTATTATGTAAAAACTTACCTAAACTATACTTTCCAGATGAAAATAAAAAATTTACTTATATAATAGAATCAGATGCAAGTGAAAAAAGTTATGGAGGAATATTAAAATACAGGTATGATGACACTACGATAGAACATCATTGCAGGTATTATTCAGGAACGTTTAATAATACAGAAATAAAATGGGAAATAAATAGAAAAGAATTATATTCAGTATATAAGTGTTTATTATCATTTGAACCATATATTGTATATAACAAATTTATTATAAGAACAGATAATACACAAGTAAAATGGTGGCTAACAAGAAAAATACAAGATTCGGTAACAACAAAAGAAATAAGGAGATTGGTATTAAATATATTAAATTTTACATTTACAATTGAAGTAATAAAAACTGATAAGAATGTTATTGCAGATTACTTATCAAGACAAAGCTACTCAGACTGAGAACGAAAATACAATGGAAGAGATACTCAAAGCCATAACTACACTTTGTATAAAAGTGGATAGTATGGACAACGAGATACAAAAGCTAAAGACTAATGAAGATAATCTGAAGTCTAAAGCTAGTCAGCAGCATGACTATAAAAATGCGGAGCTACGTCGATCGGAAGACGGAAAAAACCCAGACCTAAAAGGAGACGATGGGAAACTCCTTAAAACCCATAACATTTGTTTAAATATAGCTGGAGGTACAAGCAAACAAGTTAGTGATAAACAACATAAAAATGCTAACTTAAACCAGCTATTCGAAAAACCATTTACCCAAAGGACACCTAGACATATGTCCATAGAACCACAAACATCTACATACGCAGATTGTTTGCAAAACCAAAATGAGAAAAAGACATATAACTATATCACACGAACCTATATTGATAATATCCACAAAATCCAAACCTATTTAAACCGCAACCCCAGGTCAACTACAAAAGAACCAAACCAGGATTATTTGACACAAAAGTTACAAGGATATAACAAGTTAATTGCACAACCGAAAACTAACGCTAATTTAGTAAGAACATGTTACAACTACGGATTGTTAAATACCGTATACACATACGACGGAGAAGAAGTTAGTGGAATACCAGAACTACACAAAACATTCGTCACATACAAAAGAGTTACGAAAGGAAATTTATTTTATATAAAATTCTATACAGCACCAGCGGAGATATTATACGAGGAAATAAAACCTCCAATACAGGTTATCAAGATAGGATTAATTAAAGATATGATTATACCCGAGGATATCGGACAACAAGAAGAGATATGCAAGATAGATATACCAAGTTTTTATGCCAACAAAAGGATAATTGGTATATCAACGATTATACAAGAGCTAGCAAATAACTATTTAAACGGAAACGCTATATGAAGCTACTATGCAAGAGACCAGCTAATGATTTATTCCAATTCAAGGGAGCTAAGGAAAGCAGATATGGATGAAGTCCAAAGATGGATTTTATCACTACTTAAGCCAGAAGAACGACCTACGACACGAGCACTAAAAGAAGGATTTATTTCGACAGAATTATTAACCAGATATTGCAAGCTAATTGGTCACAAATACCCTGACTATATATGTTCAAAATGTAACGGAGAAGATAATATAATCCCTGTGAACACCTGATTTTTGACCAAAACATAAAGATTCTACACCCAATTTTAATATTTCAGCAGGGTTATATTTAAAATAAATGAAAAATAAATAACTGAAAATTAGAACAAATTATGGCACTCGTCTTAAACCACCAAGACAAGTCAGCCTAAAACTCAACCATTACAATAAAATGCGGAAGTTTTATAATAAACTCAAATATACTCCCAAAATCTGGTTGTCACGTGTACAAGCCTCTAAAGTATTACAATTGATTCAAAAAGAACAACACAAGTCTCATATGACATTGTTTCTAGAGTAGAACAAGATCATAAACAGGAGTAAGAAGGTCTGTTGAGTTGACAAACAACTACCTCACAAATCTCTAAGAAGCCTCGAAAAAGAAGAGAATAACAAGTGCCACAAAAATCTAGGCTCGTAACCTACAAAAATTTGTAGAAGCAAGGGGTGAGTACCAAACCACACGGTACTCAGTAAGTAAACCTCTAAACACGAGGCAAGGGGATAGAATACAGGTACTCCTTACACCCCAACCGAACCTTCACAACTACAATCTGTATAAAACCAACCCAACCTAACAGTTCACAATTTACAAAGCACATAGCTCAACACAACACTCTAACAATTGCATATCCTCAACAACAACAATAGTTCCATATCCTCAACAACAACACTCTAACAATTGTATATCTTCAACAACAAGCTCAATATTCATCAGTCACAAGTTCCATAGAAAGGCACTCACAAGATCAGCAACATACAAGATCAAGTTCACCAATAATAAAGAAGTGCAATGCAATGAAATGCAATGTCAAGTATAGCGATGCATGTCTAACCTAGTGATACACACCCGCTGTCTCTCAGTCCGGGACCCATGGGGGACATATCTGTCCATGCATCCATCGACAATTCATAACTCTAATCTTTAGAAAAGTTGATGATAATTCCTAGTAAGTCTGTACTGAACTAGTTCATATCTCACAGTCATATCTAAACTCATAGGCAAAAATTAATAAATCTTTCAACTACAAACCAAGGGTTTATACAAGAGGTCTTATTCCTTCACTTTTCTTAAATTCTTTCTATGACACAAAATTCTAAATATCTTGAACCCTTCAATACACCATACTCTTTCTCCTTTCGCTGACTTGCTTACCAATCTTATCTTTTGACTAACAACCCATGATCTTTCTACCTTATCCTCTAAACCAAAACATTACGTGAAACCCCCCTTAGGTATAACAATCAAAAGCAATCAAATTCACTACTCAAATTACGTATAAGTCCTTCCAAATGTTTTATACTCAATGCGATCAATCACTTCTTACCTTACCAATCCATACCTTGACAAAACACACTGCCACAAACCTAAACTTACCATGAAAAACTTGAATTTTGATCCCAACCGTATAACACAATCCCATTATCTATCAACATTAGCTCATACATTGATGATCTTTATGAATTCACGTATCTTAGCCTATAATTGATCGTCTCTCCATTGATCTTACCATATCCTTCGTTAAAAATTCAATTGTACGAATTACCAAACTCAAAACTATATTTATCAGGCACAAGTTCCATAGAAAGGCACTCACAAGATCAGCAACACACAAGATCAAGTTCACCAATAATAAAGAAGTGCAATGCAATGAAATGCAATGTCAAGTATAGTGATGCATGTCTGACCTAATGATACACACCTGCTGTTTCTCAGTCCGGGACCTATGGGGGATATATCTGTCCATGTATCCATCGCGGCGCGCGATACGACCCTCGATAATAGTAACCATCGCGGCGCGCGATACGTCCCTCGAAATATAATATTGGTCGCGGCGCGTGACACGTCCCTCGAAATATAGTATCCATCACGGCGCGCGATACGTCCCTCGAAATGGTACATCCTCTTTATTTTCTTATTCTTTCTCAATGCACATAACACTTGTCACAACCATGTCTCAGAACAATACAAATGACATGTTCACACAAATAATGAGGAGATGACCATTTTCATAACATTGCACAATTCACAACAAGACAATCAGGATACAACATCAACAATGATTCAACAAGCCTTTCAAACAATTCTCAACACATCACACAAACATTTGATCACATTGCCTTTTATTATCCCTTTTTCATCATTAGAATTAATCAATGTGGACAAGTCAATCCATCACCAAGCCTCATTACGCTAAACACATATTACAAGGAAATACATGAATTCCATACACTTAACAAGGGTTTAGAAATCCACTTGCCTCAAATAATTGAACAATCACTCCGGGACTTGAGCCTTCCCTTTTCGTTGAGCTTCCAAATAAATGCAATCTATTTAAATATATATTCACAATAAGATTTCGAAAGTAACAACACCTACATTATTATGTGTTAGCCTTGACCTAAAAATTCACTAGAATTTATAATCAAGTTCGTAAATCTTGATGCCAATTAACATTTCAACTATCATAATTTTCTAAGTTTCAAGTCTAGGGTTAAGTTCCAATTTTATCGAATATCATAATTCGAATGGTATGCACCTAATACCATACATCTAATATTTAATTACACATACCAACCTATCAAAACTTGAATCATAATATAATAACCAAAAAATATATAACTTAAACCGAATACCTTTGGAATAGTAACGTGGAACTTGAATTTTTTCCTTTGACACCCTTTATTCCAACCAATAATTGGCTCATCATTCTTATTAATTTAGCACCCACCAGTTACCATTAATTTCCAAAACAAACTCACAAACCCTTTTTAACAAACATACAGTAATCCACCTCAATTTCCCATCTAACTCTTAATGAATTCAAAATATTAACCAACAGAAAAACATATCTTATATCCTAGCACTGTTTCATCCGCCAACCATAATAATTTAACCAGTACCCTCTAGTCCATAAATATATGTAAATAATATATGCATATATCTGTACATGAAAGGAGAAATTAGCTTCACATATATGTATTTATTATATACCTCAATACTCCTTGCTTCCAAGCCGCAACAACTCCACGAACTTTCTTTCGTTTTCGCCGCACAGGTGAGTTCTTGCCTTCTCTTTTTCTTTTCCTAAACTATGACCCAACAATCTCAACCCTAATGATTTATTTTCCTATATAGGTCAAGTGGTATTAAATTAATTATAACTTAACCCATTAAGCATTAACTAAAATTAGTTATTTAATAATTAACCATCAATTAATTCACTCTAGTTAAATGAATATTTAAAATTTCCAAAAACGACTTTATGGGTCATTACACTCACTTTATGTTTAAAGTTTAATAAAGAAAGCTTTTGAATTTAACGTATTTTGTTTTAATCTTTCAACTTTTATCTAGTCTAAAAAATAATAATAGTCGTTTATATCATGGAAAAGTAGAAAAAAAATAATAAAAGATAAAAAGATGAGTCCTAAAAATTTCAAATTACCTTACCTTTATCCTAATTACCCCCAACTTCCTTAAATTATTTGCTAAAAATCCTCCTCCCATTTAGTTTATTTTATTTAATTATTTTTTTTTTAATTTTTTTTTGTTCTTGCACGATCTTTTACACGTTTCTTTTTTTTTTATTATTATTATTTCTTTCTTTCTTTTCTCTTCGTTCTTTCTTTCTTTTTTTATTATTTTTTATTATTTGTTTGTTAATATCATATTACTATTTTTCTTCCTTTATCTCAACCCTAAAATTCTCAACTAAAATTTAAATTAAATCCTATTCCCACTCCATCACGTTCCTTTTAATTAGCACCAGACTCACACCCAAAACTATTATAAAAACACACGCTCAATAAAGAAAAAAGAGGGACATATACACATATACACCGATACACAGAAACACAGAGAGAAAAAAAGATAACAAAAAGTGAGTTTTATTTTGAAAATTAATTCAGCGTTCAAGGTTTCACTCAAGGTTTCGGATTCGTGGCTCTTTAAAGTTAATATTAGCTATTAACTTTGAAAATCAGTACATCGTAGCAGTTGTTTTTGTGGTATTAATTTTCGCAGCGAGGTAACTCTAAATTCTCGCATAATGTAGTTGGAATGCTCGTACGAAATTTGATACCAATAATATGAAGTTTTATGAGTCGCATGTTATTATTATCTACTATTGTTTGTGATGAATTTATGAATGCTTAGAAAAACGTAACCGTTTACGTTTCTTTCTTTAGAATAATATAAAAATAAAAATAAAGGATGTACCATACATTTTTTTAATTATTGTTTTATGCTCTTTAGATGCAATTACTATTGAAATTGGTTTCGTGATATTTAAGTTTGAATAATTAATATTTCTTGGACCTTAGTTTTCACTTAAGAATATTTTGTTGAAATTAGTTGTAGACTTGTTAGATTAGGATATAAACTGAATTTTAATTGATTGGTGATTTAGAAAACCTATGTGTAATGTGTTTTAGTTTTTTTTTAATATATTATTTTAATAAAAAAAATAGTTTGCCTTTAGAATAAGCGTCAAGATGATTATCGCTTTAATTCGAATTATTAAGGTATATAATTAAGAGGATACATGAATATTTATTTAGAGATTTATGGTAAAAAATAAATAATGAATAATTAGGAAAACTAATTTTAAAAAATGAGAAAGCATAAGAAAAAAAAAGAAAAAAAAATAAAAACAGAACAAACGCAAACTGAAAGAATAATAATAAAAATAGAGTGTAACAGAAACAAAAAAAAAATTAAACCAAAAAAAAGTAAGAAGAATAAAAAATAAATAAAGGAACATAATGCAAAAATGAAAAAGTATAATAATAAAAAATATAAAGAAAAGGAAACAAAAAAAAACCAAAAAACAAAGATGATTAAAACAAAAAATAAAATAAACAATAATAAAAAAAAGAAATAAGAAGACGAGAAACAGAATGTCCAAAAAGAATAAAAAATATGGCAACATCCAACCAGGACATTGATCAGTATCCCAAACTTTCTTTAGCCAGCTAGACAGTTTGGCGGATGCCTTCCTCTCAAATGTGGTCTCAATGACAAAATTGTACCTCGACTCCCTTGTACACAGAGTTTGGAAAAAAAATTAATAGCATTAATTAGATCAATAGTAAAAAAAAAAAGTAAAGTATACTAAACTTAAATAAAAAATATATACCTTAAAATCATTAAACATCTCCTAGCGTATACTGTTTGGAATCTCGCTCCAAGAGTGATAATCCTATGTATAAAGTCTTCTAACACAGTCTTTAAAGCCCGGGCAGTATCCTTTGCAGGATGCCACCTGCAAAATACATAATACATATGCTAGTTTATGAATAATATATTAAAGTATACGAAATAAATAAATTAAACTAACAAATAGATAACAAATCAAACTTACAATGATCGATCGGCTTAATCATGACTCTACCAAGTCTGTCCTTCTGGCCAGGAGCTAGAGCAGGCATCTGATCATCTAGTGTAGCACTAGGTGTAGCTATAGATGAAGGTGATACACCATGATGAACAAAGTGCTGAGTCAATGGAGGCGTACCGGCCATAGTATCTCACTGCTCGCTACTAGAATTGCCAATCCTCATGGCGGATAACTGAGGAGATGTACATGTGGGAGATGGAGTACCATCCGATATCCTACCTGTGGATAAGGGTCGTGGTCGATGAATAGCCTGTAAAGGTAGGTCCTCGGTCGACGACAATTAAGATAATGTGCCCGAGGATTCGCCGTACGAAACAGAACAACAAATAAATGAGTATGATGACTGATACGCTCTGGCGTAGAGGAAATAGATCCTGGAATATCCTCAGGATCTATGGGTCTCTTAGTTGACTTCTCTTTTTTAGCCTGTTTAGTCTGGATTACTTCAAGATGCTCGCGATGTCTATAACCGTCACCGCATGATGACATTTATATGCAAATTTACATGCATAATATATAAAAATCACAAATTAAATAAAATTAAAAAATTAATTAACCTACATATATACTAGCTTTCATTCTACACTATTTCTCCTCGCTTGTTTCAATTCCATCATTCTCCCATTCTTCGTCCTCAGTTGTTTCATTTTCATTATCATCCCATTCTTTGTCATCAAATGATTCATTTTCCTCATTCTCAGATATTTCTTCCTTAACATTCATTATCTCATAATCAGATACTTCTTCTAATATGTGTTGAGGATGTTGTAGTGTGGTTTCCAATTCAACATCAACTTTTTGATGAACAATTGAAACATCATTTTGATATGCCATACCTAAGACATTGTCAATTTCAATTCTTCCCACAGACTTAGTTTTATAACAACCCACCAATCAACTTTCTCTCTATGCAATGGATATGCCGCGTAATACACTTGTTTATCATTTTGTGCAATAACAAAAGGATCACAACTTTTGTATTTCCTGGTGTGTTTAGCTTCAATTATATTATGTTGATTGTCCACCTTTGTGCTTCTATGTGATGGGTCAAATCACTCACACCGAAACAATACAATCTTCTTCTTAGGCCAACCTGAATTCCTCACTTCAATAATCTCAAGAATAACACCATAATATTCAATAGTTTTGCCAGTACCATCAACATTACTTTGTATATAGACATCGCTATTATTTGTTTTCTTGTTTGTAGAAACTTCTTCAGTTTGAAACTTAAAACCATTGACACAATACTTATTCATTGCCAGTACTTGAGATTCAGGTCCAAGTGCTACGTCTTTCACTAATTGAAAATGTTGGACACTTGAGTATTCATCGTAAACATACGTGATTGTTATTTCAAGTAATACAATTTAGTATAACATGAATATATTACTAAATACTTAGTGATTGCACAATTACATAGTTTTAGCCATTTGGAATATTTTTTTATAGATGGCTTCATTACACCATGTGTTTACGAAGAAGCTGATCATTTTACATTCAAGTATTTCGTTAGATAATGAGCACTTATTAGTATGTAATTTGATTACACATTTTTAACACTTACTAGGCATATGGTTGAATCTCTGTACAATTAAGCAAAATATGTGTCACAGATGATTGCATTTCCATATCAGTGAGGCCTCGCTTTCCACGCTCTTTAGATCCTCGACCACTTTGATTAAAAATTGATATCGGTGGAAATGAAAAAGATTCAATATTACCTTCATCATTGCTATTGGGCCTGTTTCTCCTACATGACACATCATCACCAAAGTAATAAGAATAAAAATCACCAGTTTCTCTCCCAATATGACCTTGAACAACTGATCCTTTGATCTTTCCCCTTTGCTTAATTGTTTGGAACTACCAATTTTTATGCATGTATATATGTGTATATATGTTAATAAAAGACTTGGTGAATATATATAACTTAGTGAATATTTCAAATGGATAAATCCATCTTGTTTGAACCAAACCTTCGAGACGGGCCTCTTGTACAAGGTGAATTGAAAGATGCTCCATCACATCAAAGAAACCAGATGGAAATATTCTCCAACTTAGTAGTAATAACAAGAATATGTTCCTCCATCCTGTCTAAACTACTCTCCAACAACTTTCCAGAACACAAATCTTTATTATCTCTGTGATTGGTTTCCATATCCTTTCAGGTAGATGGCTAAAAACGATAGGTATTAAAGTTTCCATGAAGACATCAAGATCATGACTTTTCATACCTCTAAATTTTCCTTCATTCATATCTGCCCGCATTCCTAAATTCGAGGCATAGTCCTCCGGCATCCTCAATTTTTTAATCCACTCACAAATTTCACGTTTCTCATCCAATGTGAATGAAAAGTTGGCTTTGGGCTTAACTATTTTACCATTTTGTAATTCCTGCAGTCATAACTCTTTTCTCCTACAATATTCCTTTATGTCCATTCTAGCTTTTGGATTGTGTTTTTTCTTACCCTTAACATCCATCACTGTGTTAAACAAATTGTCAAAATAATTTTTTTCAATGTGCATCACATCAAGATTATGTCGTAGCAGATTGTCTTACCAATATGGCAACTCCCAAAATATGCTTTGTTTGGTCCAATTATGTTCAACACCATGATGTGAATCAAAAGGAGGCTTTGGGCTAAACCATAGCCATCTGCACATAACCCCAATCTAATATTTCTTGGTTTACTAGCAAAATCAGGATATACATTATCAAAATGCTTCCATGCTTCACCATTAGATGAATGAGACAAGACATTAGGCGGCCTTCTATATTCACGATGCCATCTCATATGTGGGGCAGACCTCATCGATGCATACAACCTCTTTAACCTAGGAATGAGAGGTAGATAATGCATCGCCTTAACTAGGACCATCTTTCCAGCCGGAGTCCTCTTATAACGAGCATGTCCACAAAACTTACAATTTTCTAATTCACTATAAGTCTTGTTAAACAACATGCAACCATTAACACAAAAATGAATTTTCAATCCTAACTTGGAAACCAAACGCTTTGCCTGATAGAGGTTCTTAGGTATGTTAAACTCCAGATTATCTAGTTCACCCAAAAGATCAACCATTGAGTCCGTAGCTGCATTAGGAACATTCCAATCTGATTTAATATTCATTAATCTAACCGCAACTGACAAAGAAGAATGCAGACTCCCTTCACATAGTGGACGACTAGACTCTTCTAATTGATCATAGAATCATCTTGCTTCTTCTGTAGGAGCTTCATCAAAATATTGTTTGGGTTCCATCCCACCTTCAACCCCGAAAGCATCATTAATCATTTCATGAACCCTATTATGTTCAACCCTATCTTGTTCAACCCTATCATCATATTCAACCCTAATTTGGCCATTTGATGCAAGCATAATATATTCATCCACACACATCGAATTATAGATCATACCATTCAATCCATCTCTTTCTCCATGATCAATCCATACAAAATATCTAGGCTTAAATCCATTACGGTACAAATGAACTATGACTGGATCTGGTTAAAAAAAGTTTAAGCACCTACATGCACTTCAAGGACATGTACCCAATCCATTATTCTTGAAAATATCAAGTGTCATTATATGTTCAATAAAATTTCTAACACCGTCAATAAACTCAGGTTTCAAACCAGCACCAATTTCATAATGCATATTATTCATCCACAAACGATGATCCATCTACAAATATATAGATATTCAATTATATTAATAAATTTAATAATAATTTTACTACATTAAACTAATTTATATTGTTAATATAAATACTATATTTCAAGATCTACAAAGTTAAAGCTTAATTAATTAATGAATACTAATTAATTAAGTTCAAATTAAGTTCAAGTTCTAGTTAAGTTCAAAATTAAGTTTATATTAATTCCTAATTAAGTTTTCAAGTTATTATAAATTAATTAAGGTTAATAAAGATCTAATTAATTTATATTAAGTTCAAATTAATTAAGGTCAATCAGATTTTAAAGTATTACAAAATTCTAATTAAGTTCAAATAAAATCTAAGTTCTAATAAGAATAAAAATTAATTTCTAATAAATTAAAGTCAACAACATTTAAAGTTTATATTTCTAATTAAGTTCAGTTTATAGTATATTCAAGTTATAATTAATTATAAGTTCTAACTAAGTTGTAATTCAAATCCCCAAAATCCCAAATTCAAACTAGCTAGCTAGTGTCCCAAATTCAAACTATTAGTCCTAAAATCTGAAATATAATTCAAACTAGTCCTAACTTCCAAATTCAAACTAGTCTTAAAATCACAAATTCAAAGTACTCATAGAATTCAAAAAACAAACTAGTGCTAATATTCCAAATTCAAACTATTAGTAGTCCTAAAATCTCAAATATAATTCAAACTAGTCCTAAATTACAAATTCAAATTAGTCTTAAAATCACAAATTCAAACTAGTCCTAAAATCCCAAAATCTAACTAGTACTAAAATCCTAAATTCAAACTAGCTAGCTATTCGTAATCCCAAATTCAAACTATTAGTCCTAAAATCTCAATAATAATTCAAACTCTAGTTAGTCCTAGAATCCAAAAATCAAACTAAGTCAAATAATACCCAAATTCAAGAAACTCCTTAAATACCCTAGTTTAAACTAATCATAAAATCCCAAAATCAAACTAATTAACTCAAGAAATACTCAAATTCAAACAAATCCTAAGATACCCTAATTCAAACTAACCCTAACATTAAAATTTTCAATTAACTCACTAACTAAAAATTCCTAATTCAAACTAACAATCAATAAACACAAAATCAATAAACTAATTACAATTAAATAACTAACAAAATCAAATAGAGCTCAAATTGAATTTTTTTGATAAATAAAACCCTAACCTTAAAGGAGAAGGAGATAATGAAGAGAAAGGGGAAGGAGGCGGCGGTGGCAGCTCCGGTAGGTGAGGTTCGCGGAGGCAGCTCCTCACGACTCCAATCGGAGGCAGCAACAGACGGAGTAACGACAGTGGTAGAGTGGAGAGAAGGAGAGGAGAGAATGTGAAAAATAAGAAATGGGGGAAATCGCGTCTGTAAGTATCAAATATTTATTGAAAAGTGACGGACAACGTCTCCATGTCCGTCGCATTTCATTAAATAGTTGACCAAACGATTTGACCAAAAAGCGACGGACATCGAGACGTTGTCCATCGCTTATTTAAAATATTTGACCAAGAAGCGATGAACATAAAGATGTTGTCCGTCACTTCCATAGAAAAATAATTAGTAACATAAAATAATTCAAAAGCGATGAACGACATGGCTATTGTTAAATTTATGTATAATTATTTTTAATTAAAAGCTACGGACAACGTCTATATTTATATTCAATAAATAATTATTAATTTTATAAATATTTGGCGCAAAAATCCACGGAAAAAAGCGACGGACTAAAAGATGCCGTCCGTCGCTTTTTGTAAAATAATTAAAAAAATAATTATTTTTATTAAAAAGCGACGGACATTGTGGCATATGGCATCTCTTTTTGGAGCGACACTGTCCGTCATTTTTTAGCAGTTTTTTTAGTAGTGAACTACATTCCCCAGGGTACCCCAATAAATAATTTGAATAACAAATGACTGCGGCCCGCATAATCGTCCATTAAGTAAGAAATAAAAATGCGGAATGGCGGAAATATTTCATGATGCAATGCCAACATACATATAATTAAACAAATAATGAATAAATAACAACTACATTATACAAATAAAAAATATAAAACATATAATGAATAACACAATAAAAGAATGACTCCTCAATTTAAAAAAGACTCATAATGATTAAAACCTCTATATCTCCAAATGAGTCGTCATTCTGTTTACATCCCTACTTTATTCAAATAAGGCGAAGTGTTGTGGTGACTCAAAAAATAATAAATTAGTTCAGTTTTAAATGAATTTTAAGAAAAATGAATTTTAAAGGAGTCACCCTTTAATTTTAGGAAAAATTAGGAAACCAATAAACTAATTAACATAAAAGAATGTCTAAGAAACAAATAGATTCTAGGTAAGGGGTTCAAGTTATTTCGAAGGGAAGGTGTTAGACATCCTTCAAAATTCACAATTGTGGGTTCCGACTAAATTGATTTTTTAAAATTGAGGAGGAGATAAAAATAATATACAACTATAATAAACATGCAATATACAAAAACAAAAAAATAAAACAATAACATTAGACACGCCCTAAAGTTTGCCTAACATCGATATAAACAATATAATTCAAATTTCATATGAATAGCTTTAATGGAAAACAACTCTGGGTACCTGTACAAACACTTAGTAAAAGTGCTAGTACTATATAAATATGAATAAAAATAAATGAATTAAATAATAATTTCAAAATAAAAACATGTCTTATTAACATGGGAGGCCTTGTAAATCGACCGTAATTTCTTCATCTGCCAATTTATTTTTTGATTAATACTAAACATAATAAAAACTAAATAATCAAAATTGAAATAAACTGTTAGAGGAAAACTCAATGGCAACATCACATTTGCTAAAACAATCTCTAAATTAACAAAACTTATCCACTAAGGCACTAACTATAACAAATAAATAATACTTAATAAAAAGGAAGTGATAAAAGTAGTAATATAAAAACATGCACTAAGTAATCATAATAAAGGTTACATGGTCAAAAACAACTTGAAAACTATATGCACATGCTTTGATTATGGCAAAGAATGTAAAGCATGTTCGGGACACCAACCTCAAAAGTAGACAAATATCAAGCGCATGCAGAGGAGAAAGCAAGCAAGAGAGATAATATCCAACTCTGTGACTATTCCCACACACAAAATTGACAAGAGGTATGATCTAAAATTAGGGTGTCAAAATGAAAGAGTCAAAAATGCAAAATAAAGGAGAGTTTTGAATTTCAAACGGTTGGAAACCCTTTTGACCCTTCAGTTCGCGTCTTGATCAGCGATGTTACTTATGTCGCCGACCCATTCGGCAATGCACAAAATGGAATTTTTTCTATCCGAAATTACCAGAACTCCAACCGATTGGTTTGTCAAAAAGGTGATCCACACTGGGCTCGCCGAATGTTACTTGAGCTCGCTTAATTGCCCATTCCTCCCAAGTTTCAAATTTTCAACCTGCACATTTAACAACCGTTATTCAAACAACAAAGCTTAAAAAATAAAAACTTGGGTTGCCTTGTAACATCTTGATAATTGAAAGAACTAGAAAGAGTTAGAGTTGGGATTAGTCATTTTAGGAAACAATAAAAAGTCTAGAAATTTGTTAAGTTATGTTAAGTTTGAGTTTTTGGTCAACTTCAAACGACCATAAATCCTAGATCACGATGAGTTAGGTGTGTTTCTAGATATCGTAGGAAATATCTTGGAATAATCTTTCTAACGCCGCTGAGTATGCACAATTCCGAGTTAGTATGAGTGAGATATGCCAATTTGAAGTGGGGTTGTTTAAATAAGGAAAGTCTAAACCGGATTTTTGAAGAGTAGTTTAGTCTTTTCCTTACCCAATTACTTACATCCATTTTTAGTAATTTATTTGGGGTCTAAACTGAGTTAGTTCAGTTTACGCTATTAAGAAATATGCTAGGGTTTTGAGAGAAGAGAAAAGAGGAGAAAGGAGAAGAGAAGCTCAAGATTCGTCAAGTTCTTGCGATTTTGGTTGTGGAATTCGCCAAGGATTCAATCCTACAAGGAATGTGAGACTTTCATAGCATTGGGCTCGTTCACCCACGCGCGAATCATGTTTGTTTCAGCGAAATTCGTTTCTATAAAGTTCAAAGTATGATGTTCTTGAATTATGTTCTTGAAGTTTGCTTTGGTTCTTGAAATTTAATAGGATTGTGTACTTCTTGATGAAATCGTGTCGATTTAAGAGTTGTTTTGAGTTAGATTCTTGTGTATATATACTAGGCATTTGAATTTATAGAGGGATTGAAAAAAAGAATTAGATTTAGGTGAATTGGGGTGAGAAAACTAAGAAGGAAAAAGTCGAGCAGGTTTTGGCACGCAGGTCTGTGTCGCAGACTTGCTCCCCCTGTGAACAAAAATCACCTCAGCGTTGCGGTTGGGACGCAGACTCCTCTGTTTCAAAATTAAATTTTGTGATCAAATATTTAAATACATCTCCACGTCGTGGACTAGTTTCCAGATAGTGATTTCTTGATCTTTTCTCATGTTTAACTATCTAAAAACACTCCTAAACATCATGAGATCGTTCCTATCACAAATAACAATCCATGAATCCATAATTCAATCAAAGGAATCTTAAGAGTCAAGTCAAGGAAATTTAAGAGTCAAGTTAAGAGAAGTTCATAAAGTTTTCCAAAAGTCTTTTACAAACGTTTCACCTTTGTTTTAAGGCTTAAACTCTGAGTTCAGTAAAGAGTAAGAGTAAGAGTTCATTTCTTCAAAGCCTATATGGGAACTAAGTATTCCCAAGAGTTAAATTTTTTTCCACATTTGAGCAAGAAAGGGAACATTGATTACAACAGAGCTTTTAGGCTAAGTTTTGAGTAATTATCTCAAACCAAAGAAATAAGTTTGTTTTAAAAACATATGAGCTAAGTTTATTTTTGGGAGTAGTATTGAGCACTCATATGGGGATGTGAGTTCATAATAACTCAAGCCTCCATAAACCATGTAGCCATCATGTGTAGTAAAGGTCATACTTTTTAGATGATTCCTTAAGTGTTTTTTAGCATAGACTAGTTGATCCACTTAGTTAAGATGTCCTATATGACAGTTCTGGCAGCTTGGGCAAGATGATGTATCACCATTTAGGCTCATAGTGGTGGTTGTTAGTTAGATAAACTCCCACAAAAACTATATTACTTTATTATATGAGTAAAGTTGAGTTTGTTATTGCATTTTCTTTAACGAACTAAGTTGTTTTCCATTGTTTTACAAGCTTTCCATATATTGCATGTGTTTTATTCCTTTATATTGAGTTAAGTTATTCATGAGTTGAGTAAAGCGAAGGTAACTGTTTCTTTAGATTTCTTTCAAGATTATGTTATGTTTAGTTTTCCTCTCGCATACTCGTACAATCAATGTACTGATGCCATTTGGCCTGCATCGTCTTATGATGCAGACACAGGTAACCAGGATCATCATCCAACGCCTCGTTGATCTAGTTGAACACTCAGAGTTTGTTAGTGAGCCTCCTAGCTTCCCAGAGGGCTCCTTTTTATCATTTGCTTTTAGTATTTCATTGTTAGGATGATCAGGGGTCTTGTCCCGACATCCCTCATTGTTTTAGAGGCTTCATAGATAGTTGGTAGTTTAGTTGTCTTTACATTATTATTGTTATGTTGACATTTGAGTTGCCACATTGGCCAAGTTGAATGTTTGACCTTCAAACAGTTGAGTAGAAATGCATTTGATCATTGTAATAATGCTAAGAGTCTTCCGCTGAGTAAGTAAGCCAGGCCAAGGGTTTGCTTGACGGCATAAATGGTTCTCAAGTGTCAGTCCCGCCCAGGGTGTAGGCTCAGGCCGTGATAAACTTGGTATCATAGCATAAGGTTTATATTATATGAAGTCATGTTAGTAGATTCCTAGTTATCGGTGTGAAGCGCACCAAATCTATAATTAGAAGGCTGCGACACTTAGGAAAATTTCTCACTTCTTTCATGCTCATTTCGTACGTCAGAGTTGGATCTCTAAAAAGTTTCTTCTAATTCGTGCTTGCACGTGTTTTCAGATAATCATGCCTCCACGAAGAGCTGTCAGAGGTCGTCCTGCTAGGCGTAATGTTGAGGAGCAAGGGGTAGGTACCTAATGCACCGAAAGTGCAACCCCAAGGAGAAGTTACTAATGTTGAGTTCAAGGAAGCGATAAAAATGCTAAGTCAAGTTGTGACTAACTAGGTTGGGTAACAAAGAGGGGCTCGACAAGAAGAGGCTGACACTTTGAGGATCCGTGAGTTCTTGAGGATGAATACTCCAAGTTTCACTGGTTCGAACACTACTGTCACGACCCTAGCCTAGGGCCTAGACGTGACATGGTGAATGAGGAACCCTAAGGAACCCCAAACAAGCCTCTCAAACTTGTCATCACACTTCATCGGTCGCGGAAGTACAATCAACATTAATTAACGGGAAATAGGGACTAAGGGCAAACCATTTCAAAATGACATCATAGAACAAGAGTCAAGCTCATTTACAAAATACTTGTCCAACGCACACCTCTACATACATAGATAGGACGGGGGCCATGACATACTACCGGCTCCCCTCATAGTCAAAATACAATTGCAAGCTAAAGTCTCAAAACATAGGAGTAGGAAACATAACATAGCCCTCGAATCATTGAGGACTCACCAACAAACTCGGATAAGCACCGTACTAGCCACGTGAATGGAGAGAAGGATCAAGAGTAGCTCCGGTCCCTACATGGTGACATCATGTAGGCAAAATATGCGTTAGTACTTGGAATGTACTAAGTATGCGGGGTGCAACACAACAATAGACAAGGACACAATCGAAATACAAGAAATAGTTTCATAGGCATTATGAATAACAATATGAGGATGCATGATCAAAGTGAAGTCAAAACATGTTTAAGTAAATCTATACTAATAGTAGATATCATATGTGTATGCATGATCCAACCAATCTATAACCCCAACTTAGGATGGGGGATGCCGTTCACACCCGGACACCCTGGTGGCAAGGTATAAACCCCTCACATGGTTGATGTTGGTCACACCCCAAGCATCCTAGGTGGTGAGATATAAACCTCTCACATGGTTGATGTTGGTCACACCCCAAGCATCCTAGGTGGTGAGATATAAACCTCTCACATGGTTGTCCGGTTCTTTTCCCCCGGACCGGGCATGGTCATGCAACACTTTATATAGGAAATTCCCATTAGGCTCTAATGCAATCTCACGTATGGAATGAACATATACACAAGCTTAGTTTGTCATCAACACATCTCTGGATTGCCATACATCTCATAACTCAAGCTTTAAAGCATCGATTCATCAATTCTCCATAGTTGGACATTTTGTCAAACACCTTGAAGGCATGTAATGGAATCAAAGAGCATGGAAAATAGGGTAGTAATTATGCAGCCAAACCAGTGAACAACCTACAACAACACCTTTTAACACCCACAATACCACATGAAAATCTCCACATCCATTCCAAATTTAGATTCAAGTTCTAGAGTCACAACATGCTCAAAACAATCACTTTTCATGTTTAAAATTCAATGTGCAGGAAATTATTACAAAGAACAAGACTAATTTATGAATCTTAACTTAAACCATGAATTAGTGAGTAGAATAGAGTCTAGGCACTATGGGTGGAAGGACCCATGAGTTCAACACCACATACCTTGAGTTCTTATGAAGGTCTTGAGAGTGTCTTCAATGGAAGCTTGGAACTTGGAGCAAGAGTCTCTTCAATCTTGAGGAAGGTTTTGGATTAGGGTTCTTGAGAGAACTTGAGAGAAAATGTGTCTAAGTATGGGAGAGGTGTTTTGGGAAATGTTTTAGAGATGGGAATTGAACTAATGGTATATAGGAAATAACATATGCCCTTTGGAAAAATGGTCCAACACTTAGAAAAAAAAATGAGGCGGGTGAACAGTAAAAACGCTCACTGGAAATTGCATTTCCTGCCGGACAGATTTTACGAAAATGGGCATAACTTCTTCGTCCGAACTCCGAATGAGGTGAAACGAAGTGCGTTAGGTAGCTAACTCAAAGGGCTTTCCATGGATATGTTATGGGCCACCCAATTATTTGTGTGCTAGGAGATATGACCCTCCAAAGTAGACCCTCGAAAAAGGCTTCACTTGGAAATTTCGGATTTTGATACGGTTGCTCTAAAATTTGGGTTAGACCCATTTCCCACTCAATTTGACCCCCTAAACAAGAATATGAAGTCGGATTTTCGAAAAACGAAACGGATTTTTTTTGATATAGCTAAACAAGTTTCCGGTAACTTCCGAAGCACATTTTTAAGAACCTTTTGGGTCATTTCAATATCTCCCCCTTGGGAACATTCGTCCCCGAATGTGGAAGAGACGTACAAGGCAAGACTTAGTAAGAACATATCAGCCCCAACATGAATGCAAAAATTTTATTTAAACATCACTTCAAGATTTCAAAACTTAGTGTAAAGCATCCATAACTCATCAATTTAAACATATATGCACATTAATGATTCAGGGGCTGAAATGTAAGACTCAATGGAGTACAAAGGACTTGATTTAATACCTTAGGCTTGAGTGGAGTTGAATAGATAAGGATAACGTCTTTGCATGTCCGCTTCGGCCTCCCAAGTAGCACTCTCCACTTGTTGATTTCTCCAAAGCACCTTAACGGACGCCACTTCTTTGTTCCTCAACCTTTTAACTTGTCTATCTAAGATCTGAACCGGGACTTCTTCATACGTCAAATTATCTTCTACAACACCCACAACCTCAAGAGGTACAATAGCGTTAGGATCACCAACACATTTCCTCAACATCGATACATGGAATACCGGATGAACTAATTCCATCTCCTTGGGCAACCCCAACTCATAGGCTACTTTACCAACCCTTCTTATTATCTCATAAGGACCGACATACCTAGGACTTAATTTCCCCTTCTTACCAAAACGAACCACACCTTTCATTGGAGAAACTTTCAAATAAACCCAATCACCCACTTTGAATTCAAGATCCCGTCTCCTCACATCGGCATAAGACTTTTGACGACTTTGGGCTGTTTTCAACCTCTCCCTAATCATCCTTACCTTCTCAAGAGCATCCATGACCAGATCCGGACCCAACAAGGCCACCTCTCCAACTTCAAACCACCCAACCGGTGACCTACACCGTCTACCATAAAGTGCCTCAAAAGGAGCCATACCGATACTAGAATGATAACTATTGTTGTATGCAAATTCAATCAAAGGAAGATGATCATCCCAACTACCTTTCAACTCCAATACACAAGCTCTAAGCATATCCTCCAAGGTTTGAATTGTTCTTTCGGCTTGGCCATCCGTTTGAGGGTGGAAGGCCGTGCTAAGCTTTACCTTTGTACCAAGACCCCTTTGGAATGACTTCCAAAAGTGAGAAGTGAATTGGGCACCACGATCCGAGATGATAGACAAAGGAATCCCATGCAACCTTACCAATTCATGAATGTACAACTTGGCATACTCTTCAGCCCCGTAAGTAGTTTTAACCGGTAGGAAATGAGCCGACTTTGTCATCCGATCAACCACCACCCAAACCGAATCAAAGCCTCTTCTAGCCTTGGGTAAGCCCACTACAAAATCCATGTTGATTTCTTCCCACTTCCAAGTAGGTATCTCAATGTCTTGAGTTAGGCCACCCGGCCTTTGATGTTCGGCCTTGACTTGTTGACAACTATGGCAACCCGAAACAAATTTTGCAATGTCCTTCTTCATACCGCCCCACCAATACACATCCCTCAAGTCTCTATACATCTTTGTTGACCCCGGATGAATAGAATAAAAAGAATTATGAGCCTCATCAAGGATTCTTTCCCTCACACCATCCACACAAGGAACACATAATCTACCTTGGTACCTAAGGGCACCATCTCCCCCTTGGGAGAAAACCTCCACCTTACCACTACTCACCGAAGCCTTTAATTCTACCAAAGAAGGATCAAGATCTTGCTTGACTATCACCTCATCAACCAAGGAAGACCTTGAACCATCAACAACAACTACTCCTCCACTATCCACCCCTTCTAACCTAACTCCCAATTTGGCCAACCGATGGACCTCCTTAGCCAACTCTTTACTACCTTCCTCCACATGAGCCAAGCTACCCATGGACACTCTACTCAATGCATCCGCCACCACATTAGCTTTCCCCGGATGATAGTGAACACTCATATCATAATCCTTAAGGAATTCTAACCACCTCCTTTGTCTCAAGTTAAGATCTTTTTGCGTGAACACATATTGGAGATTCTTATGGTCGGTGAAGATATCAACATGCACCCCATACAAATAATGACGCCAAATCTTTAAAGCAAAAACCACGGCGGCCAATTCAAGATCATGGGTTGGGTAATTTTTTTCATGAACCTTAAGTTGCCTAGAAGCATAGGCTATAACCTTACCACTTTGCATCAACACACAACCCAAACCAATACGGGAAGCATCACAATAAACAACAAAACCTTCTAACCCATCCGGAAGTGACAAAATAGGAGCGGACACAAGCCTTTCTTTCAAAGTTTGGAAGCTTTCCTCACACTCATCCGACCACACAAATTTAGCCTTCTTTTGAGTCAACTTAGTCATAGGAGAAGCAAGAGAAGAAAACCCTTCCACAAATCTCCTATAATAACCCGCTAAACCCAAGAAACTCCTTATATCCGACGGGGTCAAAGGTCTAGGCCAATTCCTAATAACATCGGTCTTCTTAGGATCCACCTTAATACCATCCCCCGACACCACATGGCCTAGGAAAGCAACTTCCTTCAACCAAAACTCACACTTTTCATATTTAGCGTACAACTTCTCTTCCCTCAATCTTTGGAGTACAACCCTCAAGTGACCCTTGTGCTCTTCCTCACCCCGAGAATAGATCAAGATGTCATCTATAAACACCACCACAAAAGAATCAAGGTAGGGTTTGAAAACCCTATTCATCAAATCCATAAAGAGAGCCGGAGCATTAGTCAACCCGAAAGACATCACCACAAACTCATAGTGCCCATACCTAGTACGAAAGGCCGTCTTGAGAATATCACACTCCCTCACCTTCACTTGATGATACCCTGACCGAAGATCAATCTTAGAGAAGTGACTAGCCCCATGCAATTGGTCAAATAAATCGTCAATCCTTGGAAGAGGATACCTATTCTTGACGGTGACCCTATTAAGTTGTCGATAATCAATACACATTCTAAGAGACCCATCTTTCTTCTTCACAAACAAAACCGGAGCACCCCAGGGAGAATGACTAGGTCTAATAAACCCCTTCTCTAACAAATCTTTTAATTGCTCTTTCAACTCTTTCAACTCCGCCGGGGCCATACGGTAAGGGGGGATAGAAATAGGTTGAGTATCGGGAAGGAGGTCTATACCAAGATCTATCTCCCTTTCGGGAGGGACACCGGGAAGGTCTTCTGGGAAGACATCTAGAAACTCATTAACAACCGGAATAGACTCAATAGGAGGGACTTTAGACTCCACATCATTGACTCTCACAATATGGTACAAGCACCCTTTGGAAATCAACCTATGGGCTTTAATGCAAGAAATGAATTTCCCCTTCACCACAACATCCCGGCTCTCCCACTCAAGGACGGGTTCATTAGGAAATCGGAACTTGACTTTACGAGTCCTACAATCAATAGAAGCATAATATGCATGCAACCAATCCATCCCAAGAATAACATCAAAATCCACCATGTTCAACTCAACAAGATCACAAGGCAACAACTTATTTAATATGCAAACCGGACAATTTCTATACACTTTTCTAGCAACAATAGAGACACCAATGGGAGTGGATACTTCATATGACTCATGCAACAATTCCGACTCGACATGAAATTTTCTAGCAACTAAGGGGGTAACAAAGGAAAGGGTGGCACCCGGATCAATCAAAGTATAAACATCAAGATCAAAGATTTGCAACATACCGGTCACCACATCCGGAGTCTCATTAACACCTTGTCTACCATGCAAAGCATAAAATCGATTGTCCCTTGGGGCACCACTTTGAGAAGCACCTCTACCCAAAGGAGTAGTGTTAGCACTTCGGACCTTGTTGCGGATCTTGGGACATTCAAACCTCTTATGACCCACTTCTCCACATTCAAAGCAAGCACCCGAACCCTTCATGCAAGGACCACCATGCTTCCTCCCACACTTAGGGCATACATCCATAGAACCCACTTCACCTCCCCCTTGAGGTCTAGGAACATTGATAGCAAATCCCCGGTTGACATGAGGGTTTCCTCGGCCTTGATGAAATCTAGCACCCTTAGGGAACCTATTCTCCAATCGGGCCCTCTTGGCCTCGTGCCCCCTTCTCTTCCTCAATTTCTCCTCCTCCATTTGCTCGGCATAAGTCATCAACCGAGACAAATCCATATCTCCAATGAGCATAGCGGACCGACACTCCTCACTAACCAAGTCGGATACACCCATCACAAATTTGTTCATCCTCGACCTAGAGTCGGCCACCAAGTGAGGTGCATACTTGGAGAGTTGGACAAATTTGAGGGCATACTCCCTCACACTCATAGCTCCTTGCTTCAAGTTCATGAACTCCACCAACTTTGCCTCCCTAAGCTCAAGAGGGAAGAACCTATTAAGGAAAGCAAGTTTAAACTCCTCCCACAACACCACATAGCCATTACCTTTCTCACCCTTCCATTGATCAAACCAAATTTGAGCAACCCCCTTGAGTTGGTAGGCCGCCAATTCCGCCTTCTCACAAGCACCAACATCCATAATGGTCAAGATTTTGCATACCTCATCGATGAACTCTTGCGGGTCCTCATCCACCTTTGAACCATGGAAGACCGGAGGGTTCATCCTCATGAAATCTCTCACCCTTTCCCCCGGGGTGGTAGTTCGAGGAGCTTGGGCTCCTTGTTGCACTTGGTTAGCTACCACTTGTGCAAGCATGGTGAGTGCATCACGGAGCTCACCATTGGTGGGTGGCTCTTCCGGTGATCGGGCCCGTCTTCCCCTCATGTTTGGCATGATGATCTAGCAATCCAAAGAACAAGCGTTAGGGAGGAATCACCTTATCGCACTCTAAGCACGACATAGAACATGAAGAAGGGAAACCTTTCCTAAAACGTTTTGTAGCCTCCCATTCATAGTCGTGGCGCGCTTCACAACCATGATTAGGACTCTACTCAACGCGGTGTGTTGGACTCCGAGGATTTAACAACCTAGTGCTCTGATACCAAGCTTGTCACGACCCAAGCCTAGGGCCTAGACGTGACATGGCGAATGAGGAACCCGAAGGAACCCCAAACAAGCCTCTCAAACTTGTCATCACACTTCATCGGTCGCGGAAGTACAATCAACATTAATTAACGGGAAATAGGGACTAAGGGCAAACCATTTCAAAATGACATCATAGAACAAGAGTCAAGCTCATTTACAAAATACTTGTCCAACGCACACCTCTACATACATAGATAGGACGGGGGCCATGACATACTACCGGCTCCCCTCATAGTCAAAATACAATTGCAAGCTAAAGTCTCAAAACATAGGAGTAGGAAACATAACATAGCCCTCGAATCATTGAGGACTCACCAACAAACTCGGATAAGCACCGTACTAGCCACGTGAATGGAGAGAAGGATCAAGAGTAGCTCCGGTCCCTACATGGTGACATCATGTAGGCAAAATATGCGTTAGTACTTGGAATGTACTAAGTATGCGGGGTGCAACACAACAATAGACAAGGACACAATCGAAATACAAGAAATAGTTTCATAGGCATTATGAATAACAATATGAGGATGCATGATCAAAGTGAAGTCAAAACATGTTTAAGTAAATCTATACTAATAGTAGATATCATATGTGTATGCATGATCCAACCAATCTATAACCCCAACTTAGGATGGGGGATGCCGTTCACACCCGGACACCCTGGTGGCAAGGTATAAACCCCTCACATGGTTGATGTTGGTCACACCCCAAGCATCCTAGGTGGTGAGATATAAACCTCTCACATGGTTGATGTTGGTCACACCCCAAGCATCCTAGGTGGTGAGATATAAACCTCTCACATGGTTGTCCGGTTCTTTTCCCCCGGACCGGGCATGGTCATGCAACACTTTATATAGGAAATTCCCATTAGGCTCTAATGCAATCTCACGTATGGAATGAACATATACACAAGCTTAGTTTGTCATCAACACATCTCTGGATTGCCATACATCTCATAACTCAAGCTTTAAAGCATCGATTCATCAATTCTCCATAGTTGGACATTTTGTCAAACACCTTGAAGGCATGTAATGGAATCAAAGAGCATGGAAAATAGGGTAGTAATTATGCAGCCAAACCAGTGAACAACCTACAACAACACCTTTTAACACCCACAATACCACATGAAAATCTCCACATCCATTCCAAATTTAGATTCAAGTTCTAGAGTCACAACATGCTCAAAACAATCACTTTTCATGTTTAAAATTCAATGTGCAGGAAATTATTACAAAGAACAAGACTAATTTATGAATCTTAACTTAAACTATGAATTAGTGAGTAGAATAGGGTCTAGGCACTATGGGTGGAAGGACCCATGAGTTCAACACCACATACCTTGAGTTTTTATGAAGGTCTTGAGAGTGTCTTCAATGGAAGCTTGAAACTTTGAGCAAGAGTCTCTTTAATCTTGAGGAAGGTTTTGGATTAGGGTTCTTGAGAGAACTTGAGAGAAAATGTGTCTAAGTATGGGAGAGGTGTTTTGGGAAATGTTTTAGAGATGTAAATTGAACTAATGGTATATAGGAAATAACATATGTCCTTTGGAAAAATGGTCCAACACTTAGAAAAAAAAATGAGGCGGGTGAACAGTAAAAACGCTCACTGGAAAATTGCCTTTCCTGCCGGACAGATTTTACGAAAATGGGCATAACTTCTTCGTCCGAACTTCGAATCAGGTGAAACAAAGTGCGTTAGGTAGCTAACTCAAAGGGCTTTCCATGGATATGTTATTGGCCACCCAATAATTTGTGTGCTAGGAGATATGACCCTCCAAAGTAGACCCTCGAAAAAGGCTTCACTAGGAAATTTTGGATTTTGATACGGTTGTTCTAAAATTTGGGTTAGACCCATTCCCCACTCAATTTGACCCCCTAAACAAGAATATGAAGTCAGATTTTTGAAAAATGAAACGGATTTTTTTAAATTTTATATATAGCTAAACAAGTTTCCGGTAACTTCCGAAGCACATTTTTAAGAACTTTTTGGGTCATTTCAACTACTAAGGATCCAGAGAGCTTTATTGAGGAATTGAAGAAGGTATTTGATGTCATGCACATTGCCGATGCTGAGCGAGTAGAACTAGCTGCATATCAATTGAAGGATGTTGCTAGGATTTGGTTTGACCAGTGGAAGAAGGGTAGAATTGAGGGAGCACCACTTGCGAGTTGGGCATGTTTTGAGGAGACCTTATTGGGGCGTTTCTTTCCCCGATAACTCAGAAAGGCCAAGGTACGAGAGTTTCTTACCCTTATGCAAGAATCACTAAGTGTTCATGATTATGGGTTGAAGTTAACCCAATAATCTTGTTATGCTCCGGAGATGGTTGTGGATATGGGGAGTAGAATGAGTTTGTTTGTTGCTGGGTTGTACTGTCTATCAAGCAAAGAGGGAAGGGCATAGATGGTAATTAGGGACATGGATATATCGAGGATAATGGTATATGTGCAGTAGGTTGAGGAATAGAAGCTGAGGGATAGGAAGGAGTTTAGAAACAAGAAGGCTAAGACTAGGAATGAGTCCGGGCAGCAGAAAAGTAATATTAACCGTTCGTCCTTTCAGCAAAAGCAAAAGGGGCCTGCACCATCATCATCTAGTGCACCTGCACCCAGAAACAAATGCGAGTATAATAGTCATAATTCCCATTACTTCAGAACTAGACCTGCACAGTCTCAAGGTAGTGTGGCTCAAGGAGGTAACTAGGCTCCATTATGTGCTAAGTGTTGTAGAACCCACCTGGGTAAGTGTTGCGATGACTCCACATGTTGTTTCAAGTATGGACAAGAGGGTCATTTCATGAAAGGGTTCCCCAAGAACCGACAAGGTAATGGGAATCAGGGCAATAGAGCCCAATCTTCATCAATTGCTCCACCAAATAGGGCAACACCTAGTGGAGATACTTTCGATACTGCCGGAGGAACAAACCGTCTTCATGCGATCACTAGTCGCCAAGAACAAGAGAACTCTCCAGTTGTTGTCACTAGTATGATCAAAGTTTTTACTTTTGATGTTGATGCTTTGCTAGACCGAGGAGCAAGTTTATATTTTGTAACCCCTTAGGTTGCAAATAAGTTTGATGTTCTTCCTGAGAAACTCTGTGAACCCTTTTGTGTTTCTACACCTTTTGAGGAGTCTATTCTAGTTGAGCGAGTATATCATGATTGTATCATTTATTTCAATCACAAGGACACCACGACTGGTTTAGTTGAATTAGACATGGTACATTTTGATGTCATTCTCGGTATGGACTAACTTCATGCCCGTTATGCCTTAGTTGATTGTAGAACTCGAGTTGTCAAGTTTCAATTTCCCAATGAGCTAGTCATACAGTGGAAAAGTAGTTCAATAGTGAAATGACCCAAATATTTCTTAAAAATGTGCTTCGGAGTTACCGGAAACTTGTTTAGCTATATATAATAAAAAAAACCCATTTCGTTTTTCGAAAATCCCACTTCATATTCTTGTTTAGGGGGCCAAATTGAGTGGGAAATGGGTCTAACCCAAATTTTAGAACAACCGTATCAAAATCCAAAATTTCCAAGTGAAACCTTTTTCGAGAGTCTACTTTGGAGGGTCATATCTCCTAGCAAACAAATTATTGGGTGGCCAATAATATATCCATGGAAAGCCCTTTGAGTTAGCTACCTAACGCACTTCGTTTCACCTCATTCGGAGTTCGGACGAAGAAGTTATGCCAATTTTCGTAAAATCTGTCCGGCAGGAAAGGCAATTTCCAGTGAGCGTTTTTACTATTCACTCGCCTCATTCTTTTTCTAAGTGTTGGACCATTTTTCCAAAGGGCATATGTTATTTCCTATATATCATTAGTTCAATTTCCATCTCTAAAACATTTCCCAAAACACCTCTCCCATACTTAGACACATTTTCTCTCAAGTTCTCTCAAGAACCCTAGTCCAAAACCTTCCTCAAGATTGATGAGACTCTTGCTCCAAGTTCCAAGCTTCCATTGAAGACACTCTCAAGACCTTCATAAAAACTTAAGGTATGTGGTGTTGAACTCATGGGTCCTTCCACCCATAGTGCCTAGACTCTATTCTACTCACTAATTTATGGTTTAAGTTAAGATTCATAAATTAGTCTTGTTCTTTGTAATAATTTCCTGCACATTGAATTTTAAACATGAAAAGTGATTGTTTTGAGCATGTTGTGACTCTAGAACTTGAACCTAAATTTGGAATGGATGTGGAGATTTTCATGTGGTATTGTGGGTGTTAAAAGGGTGTTGTTGTAGGTTGTTCACTGGTTTGGCTGCATAATTACTACCCTATTTTCCATGCTCTTTGATTCCATTACATGCCTTCAAGGTGTTTGACAAAATGTCCAACTATGGAGAATTGATGAATCGATGCTTTAAAGCTTGAGTTATGAGATGTATGGCAATCCAGAGATGTGTTGATGACAAACTAAGCTTGTGTATATGTTCATTCCATACGTGAGATTGCATTAGAGCCTAATGGGAATTTCCTATATAAAGTGTTGCATGACCATGCCCGGTCCGGGGGAAAAGAACCGGACAACCATGTGAGAGGTTTATATCTCACCACCTAGGATGCTTGGGGTGTGACCAACATCAACCATGTGAGAGGTTTATATCTCACCACCTAGGATGCTTGGGGTGTGACCAACATCAACCATGTGAGGGGTTTATACCTTGCCACCAGGGTGTCCGGGTGTGAACGGCATCCCCCATCCTAAGTTGGGGTTATAGATTGGTTGGATCATGCATACACATATGATATCTACTATTAGTATAGATTTACTTAAACATGTTTTGACTTCACTTTGATCATGCATCCTCATATTGTTATTCATAATGCCTATGAAACTATTTCTTGTATTTCGATTGTGTCCTTGTCTATTGTTGTGTTGCACCCCGCATACTTAGTACATTCCAAGTACTAACGCATATTTTGCCTACATGATGTCACCATGTAGGGACCGGAGCTACTCTTGATCCTTCTCTCCATTCACGTGGCTAGTACGGTGCTTATCCGAGTTTGTTGGTGAGTCCTCAATGATTCGAGGGCTATGTTATGTTTCCTACTCCTATGTTTTGAGACTTTAGCTTGCAATTGTATTTTGACTATGAGGGGAGCCGGTAGTATGTCATGGCCCCGTCCTATCTATGTATGTAGAGGTGTGCGTTGGACAAGTATTTTGTAAATGAGCTTGACTCTTGTTCTATGATGTCATTTTGAAATGGTTTGCCCTTAGTCCCTATTTCCCATTAATTAATGTTGAATGTACTTCCGCGACCGATGAAGTGTGATGACATGTTTGAGAGGCTTGTTTGGGGTTCCTTCGGGTTCCTCATTCACCATGTCACGTCTAGGCCCTAGGCTTGGGTCGTGACAAGCTTGGCATCAGGGCACTAGGTTGTTAAATCCTCGGAGTCCAACACATCGCGTTGAGTAGAGTCCTAATCATGGTTGTGAAGTGCGCCACGACTATGAATGGGAGGTTACAAAACGTTTTAGGAAAGATTTCCCTTCTTCATGTTCTATGTCGTGCTTAGAGTGCGATAAGGTGATTCCTCCCTAACGCTTGTTCTTTGGATTGCTAGATTATCATGCCAAACATGAGGGGAAGACAGGCCCGATCACCAGAAGAGCCACGCACCAATGGTGAGCTCCGTGATGCACTCACCATGCTTGCACAAGTGGTAGCTAACCAAGTGCAACAAGGAGCCCAAGCTCCTCGAACTACCACCCCGGGGGAAAGGGTGAGAGATTTCATGAGGGTGAACCCTCCGGCCTTCCATGGTTTAAAGGTGGATGAGGACCCGCAAGAGTTCATCGATGAGGTATGCAAAATCTTGAGCATTATGGATGTTGGTGCTTGTGAGAAGGCGGAATTGGCAGCCTACCAACTCAAGGGGGTTGCTCAAATTTGGTTTGATCAATGGAAGGGTGAGAAATGTAATGGCTATGTGGTGTTGTGGGAGGAGTTTAAACTTGCTTTCCTTAATGGGTTCTTCCCTTTTGAGCTTAGGGAGGCAAAGTTGGTGGAGTTCATGAACTTGAAGCAAGGAGCTATGAGTGTGAGGGAGTATGCCCTCAAATTTGTCCAACTCTCCAAGTATGCACCTCACTTGGTGGCCGACTCTAGGCCGAGGATGAACAATTTGTGATGGGTGTATCCGACTTGGTTAGTGAGGAGTGTCGGTCCGCTATGCTCATTGGAGATATGGATTTGTCTCGGTTGATGACTTATGCCGAGCAAATGGAGGAGGAGAAATTGAGGAAGAAAAGGGGGCACGAGGCCAAGAGGGCCCGATTGGAGAATAAGTTCCCTAAGGGTGCTAGATTTCATCAAGGTCGAGGAAACCCTCATGTCAACCGGGGATTTGCTGTCAATTTTCCTAGACCTCAAGTGGGAGGTGAAGTGGGTTCTATGGATGTATGCCCTAAGTGTGGGAGGAAGCATGGTGGTCCTTGCATGAAGGGTTCGGGTGCTTGCTTTGAATGTGGAGAAGTGGGTCATAAGAGGTTTGAATGTCCCAAGATCCGCAACAAGGTCCGAAGTGCTAACACTACTCCTTTGGGTAGAGGTGCTTCTCAAAGTGGTGCCCCAAGGGACAATCGATTTTATGCTTTGCATGGTAGACAAGGTGTTAATGAGACTCCGGATGTGGTGACCGGTATGTTGCAAATCTTTGATCTTGATGTTTATACTTTGATTGATCCGGGTGCCACCCTTTCCTTTGTTACCCCCTTAGTTGCTAGAAAATTTCATGTCGAGTCGGAATTGTTGCATGAGTCATATGAAGTATCCACTCCCATTGGTGTCTCTATTGTTGCTAGAAAAGTGTATAGAAATTGTCCGGTTTGCATATTAAATAAGTTGTTGCCTTGTGATCTTGTTGAGTTGAACATGGTGGATTTTGATGTTATTCTTGGGATGGATTGGTTGCATGCATATTATGCTTCTATTGATTGTAGGACTCGTAAAGTCAAGTTCCGATTTCCTAATGAACCCGTCCTTGAGTGGGAGAGCCGGGATGTTGTGGTGAAGGGGAAATTCATTTCTTGCATTAAAGCCCATAGGTTGATTTCCAAAGGGTGCTTGTACCATATTGTGAGAGTCAATGATGTGGAGTCTAAAGTCCCTCCTATTGAGTCTATTCCGGTTGTTAATGAGTTTCTAGATGTCTTCCCAGAAGACCTTCCCGGTGTCCCTCCCGAAAGGGAGATAGATCTTGGTATAGACCTCCTTCCCGATACTCAACCTATTTCTATCCCCCCTTACCGTATGGCCCCGGCGGAGTTGAAAGAGTTGAAAGAGCAATTAAAAGATTTGTTAGAGAAGGGGTTTATTAGACCTAGTCATTCTCCCTGGGGTGCTCCGGTTTTGTTTGTGAAGAAGAAAGATGGGTCTCTTAGAATGTGTATTGATTATCGACAACTTAATAGGGTCACCGTCAAGAATAGGTATCCTCTTCCAAGGATTGACGATTTATTTGACCAATTGCATGGGGCTAGTCACTTCTCTAAGATTGATCTTCGGTCAGGGTATCATCAAGTGAAGGTGAGGGAGTGTGATATTCTCAAGACGGCCTTTCGTACTAGGTATGGGCACTATGAGTTTGTGGTGATGTCTTTCGGGTTGACTAATGCTCCGGCTCTCTTTATGGATTTGATGAATAGGGTTTTCAAACCCTACCTTGATTCTTTTGTGGTGGTGTTTATAGATGACATCTTGATCTATTCTCGGGGTGAGGAAGAGCACAAGGGTCACTTGAGGGTTGTACTCCAAAGATTGAGGGAAGAGAAGTTGTACGCTAAATATGAAAAGTGTGAGTTTTGGTTGAAGGAAGTTGCTTTCCTAGGCCATGTGGTGTCGGGGGATGGTATTAAGGTGGATCCTAAGAAGACCGATGTTATTAGGAATTGGCCTAGACCTTTGACCCCGTCGGATATAAGGAGTTTCTTGGGTTTAGCGGGTTATTATAGGAGATTTGTGGAAGGGTTTTCTTCTCTTGCTTCTCCTATGACTAAGTTGACTCAAAAGAAGGCTAAATTTGTGTGGTCGGATGAGTGTGAGGAAAGCTTCCAAACTTTGAAAGAAAGGCTTGTGTCCGCTCCTATTTTGTCACTTCCGGATGGGTTAGAAGGTTTTGTTGTTTATTGTGATGCTTCCCGTATTGGTTTGGGTTGTGTGTTGATGCAAAGTGGTAAGGTTATAGCCTATGCTTCTAGGCAACTTAAGGTTCATGAAAAAAATTACCCAACCCATGATCTTGAATTGGCCGCCGTGGTTTTTGCTTTAAAGATTTGGCGTCATTATTTGTATGGGGTGCATGTTGATATCTTCACCGACCATAAGAATCTCCAATATGTGTTCACGCAAAAAGATCTTAACTTGAGACAAAGGAGGTGGTTAGAATTCCTTAAGGATTATGATATGAGTGTTCACTATCATCCGGGGAAAGCTAATGTGGTGGCGGATGCATTGAGTAGAGTGTCCATGGGTAGCTTGGCTCATGTGGAGGAAGGTAGTAAAGAGTTGGCTAAGGAGGTCCATCGGTTGGCCAAATTGGGAGTTAGGTTAGAAGGGGTGGATAGTGGAGGAGTAGTTGTTGTTGATGGTTCAAGGTCTTCCTTGGTTGATGAGGTGATAGTCAAGCAAGATCTTGATCCTTCTTTGGTAGAATTAAAGGCTTCGGTGAGTAGTGGTAAGGTGGAGGTTTTCTCCCAAGGGGGAGATGGTGCCCTTAGGTACCAAGGTAGATTATGTGTTCCTTGTGTGGATGGTGTGAGGGAAAGAATCCTTGATGAGGCTCATAATTCTTTTTATTCTATTCATCCGGGGTCAACAAAGATGTATAGAGACTTGAGGGATGTGTATTGGTGGGGCGGTATGAAGAAGGACATTGCAAAATTTGTTTCGGGTTGCCATAGTTGTCAACAAGTCAAGGCCGAACATCAAAGGCCGGGTGGCCTAACTCAAGACATTGAGATACCTACTTGGAAGTGGGAAGAAATCAACATGGATTTTGTAGTGGGCTTACCCAAGGCTAGAAGAGGCTTTGATTCGGTTTGGGTGGTGGTTGATCGGATGACAAAGTCGGCTCATTTCCTACCGGTTAAAACTACTTACGGGGCTGAAGAGTATGCCAAGTTGTACATTCATGAATTGGTAAGGTTGCATGGGATTCCTTTGTCTATCATCTCGGATCGTGGTGCCCAATTCACTTCTCACTTTTGGAAGTCATTCCAAAGGGGTCTTGGTACAAAGGTAAAGCTTAGCACGGCCTTCCACCCTCAAACGGATGGCCAAGCCGAAAGAACAATTCAAACCTTGGAGGATATGCTTAGAGCTTGTGTATTGGAGTTGAAAGGTAGTTGGGATGATCATCTTCCTTTGATTGAATTTGCATACAACAATAGTTATCATTCTAGTATCGGTATGGCTCCTTTTGAGGCACTTTATGGTAGACGGTGTAGGTCACCGGTTGGGTGGTTTGAAGTTGGAGAGGTGGCCTTGTTGGGTCCGGATCTGGTCATGGATGCTCTTGAGAAGGTAAGGATGATTAGGGAGAGGTTGAAAACAGCCCAAAGTCGTCAAAAGTCTTATGCCGATGTGAGGAGACGGGATCTTGAATTCAAAGTGGGTGATTGGGTTTATTTGAAAGTTTCTCCAATGAAAGGTGTGGTTCGTTTTGGTAAGAAGGGGAAATTAAGTCCTAGGTATGTCGGTCCTTATGAGATAATAAGAAGGGTTGGTAAAGTAGCCTATGAGTTGGGGTTGCCCAAGGAGATGGAATTAGTTCATCCGGTATTCCATGTATCGATGTTGAGGAAATGTGTTGGTGATCCTAACGCTATTGTACCTCTTGAGGTTGTGGGTGTTGTAGAAGATAATTTGACGTATGAAGAAGTCCCGGTTCAGATCTTAGATAGACAAGTTAAAAGGTTGAGGAACAAAGAAGTGGCGTCCGTTAAGGTGCTTTGGAGAAATCAACAAGTGGAGAGTGCTACTTGGGAGGCCGAAGCGGACATGCAAAGACGTTATCCTTATCTATTCAACTCCACTCAAGCCTAAGGTATTAAATCAAGTCCTTTGTACTCCATTGAGTCTTACATTTCAGCCCCTGAATCATTAATGTGCATATATGTTTAAATTGAGGAGTTATGGATGCTTTACACTAAGTTTTGAAATCTTGAAGTGATGTTTAAATAAATTTTTTGCATTCATGTTGGGGCTGATATGTTCTTACTAAGTCTTGCCTTGTACGTCTCTTTCACATTCGGGGATGAATGTTCCTAAAGGGGAGATATTGAAATGACCCAAAAAGTTCTTAAAAATGTGCTACGGAAGTTACCGGAAACTTGTTTAGCTATATATAAAAAAAAAATCCATTTCGTTTTTTGAAAATCCGACTTCATATTCTTGTTTAGGGGGTCAAACTGAGTGGGGAATGGGTCTAACCCAAATTTTAGAGCAACCGTATCAAAATCCAAAATTTCCAAGTGAAGCCTTTTTCGAGGGTCTACTTTGGAGGGTCATATCTCCTAGCAATCAAATTATTGGGTGGCCAATAATATATCCATGGAAAGCCCTTTGAGTTAGCTACCTAACGCACTTCGTTTCACCTCATTCGGAGTTCGGACGAAGAAGTTATGCCCATTTTCGTAAAATCTGTCCGGCAGGAAAGGCAATTTCCAGTGAGCGTATTTACTGTTCACCCGCCTCATTTTTTTTTCTAAGTGTTGGACCATTTTTCCTAAGGCATATGTTATTTCCTATATACCATTAGTTCAATTCCCATCTCTAAAACATTTCCCAAAACACCTCTCCCATACTTAGACACATTTTCTCTCAAGTTCTCTCAAGAACCCTAGTCCAAAACCTTCCTCAAGATTTATGAGACTCTTGCTCCAAGTTCCAAGCTTCCATTGAAGACACTCTCAAGACCTTCAAAAAAACTCAAGGTATGTGGTGTTGAACTCATGGGTCCTTCCACCCATAGTGCCTAGACTCTATTCTACTCACTAATTCATGGTTTAAGTTAAGATTCATAAATTAGTCTTGTTCTTTGTAATAATTTCCTGCACATTGAATTTTAAACATGAAAAGTGATTGTTTTGAGCATGTTGTGACTCTAGAACTTGAACCTAAATTTGGAATGGATGTGGAGATTTTCATGTAGTATTGTGGGTGTTAAAAAGGTGTTTTGTAGGTTATTCACTGGTTTGGCTGCATAATTACTACCCTATTTTCCATGCTCTTTGATTCCATTACATGCCTTCAAGGTGTTTGACAAAATGTCCAACTATGGAGAATTGATGAATCGATGCTTTAAAGCTTGAGTTATGAGATGTATGG